>NW_027397109.1:345268-472882 GCF_003265705.2 Callorhinus ursinus
CTTCCTTCCTTCCTTCCTTCCTTCCTTCCTTCCTTCCTTCCTTCCTTTCTTCCTTCCTTCCTTCCTTCCTTCCATTATCTATGATCTATATCTATCTATCTATTGATATCTATAGATGGATATAGATAAAAGTACCTGTATGTGTTTATGTATATCTGAAAACAACATTCACTTTCTGATAAGTGTGCTACTAAGTGTTCATGTAGGACTCTTTCCTTTCAATCTGGAAGAAACCATCTGCAGTCGGAAAGAATGAGAGCACAGCACAAGGAGCTGAGAGACGAGGATGGCCTGATGATGTGGATGGAGCGATGTCCACACTTGTACCTCCAAGTTACTCGGGGCAACAAATGCCCTTGAACCAGTTTGAGTTTGGTCTCTGATACTTTATCTCTATGGCTCTTGACCAATACTAAATGTCTCTTTGCCCCGGTTTTTGCTAACCTCGTATGTAATCCCCCAAATTAAGCAGTGGGTAGCATTCTCTTCCTTTCTTTTTGAGTTAACAGACACACTTAGAGTGTAAGTAAAATATCCAAGGTCACATAGCATGTCAGTGGCTGAGCTGGGACTTGAGCTCAGGCCTGTAGGACGAGCTCATTCCTTGTGCCCCACTAAATTTTTTGACGTTCTGATAAGTGAGACAATGCCTAGCCTCTTAGGCCACGACAACTAGTTGCACACTTGGAAAGGAAGACACGTGGGCAATATGCAGAAATGAGAATATTTGGGCATGCTACTAATTTTTAAAAAGAGAATAAAAAGTAAATGTATCCAGAATTATGTTAATAAGCATAGTTATATATTAATAGCACCTTCTATGTGTGGTTCTTTATATCCTACAGACCACTAAAAGATATGCACTGTTTTCTCAATAAATCATCTTAGTAAATTGGGGAAGCTGGCATTCTAAGCATCATGATTGTGCGAAGCCATTTTATTATTTATTATTTTTTTAAAGATTTATTTACTTATTTATTTGAGAGAGCGAGAATGAGAGAGAGAGAGAGTACATGAGAGGGGGGAGGGTCAGAGGGAGAAGCAGACTCCCGGCTGAGCAAGGAGCCTGATGCAGGACTCGATCCCGGAACTGCAGGATCATGACCTGAGCCGAAGGCAGACGCTCAACCAACAGAGCCACCCAAGTGCCCCTGTGTGAGGCCATTTTAAAGGCTCAGAGAGGTACTGCTCCTTGCCTCACGTTTCGCAGCCAGAAAGTGATAAAAATAAGACGGGAGCCCAAATGTTCTGACTTCAAGTCACAGCTCTCCAATTAACAGGAAAAATGGCATTTCTAATACCGTGACCGTTGTCAGTTCTTTTCTGTGTGATATTTTAAACTCTGCTACGTAATTTAAGTAAAAACAGTTCTCTCCCTTCACGTTCCTCCCTTCGACCTCTGAACCCTTTACTTACCGCAGTAACCGCTGATGCAGTGGTTAAGCCCGGTCACAATAAATGCATTGATAGGGTGATGCCTATGTTTCTGACTTAAGTGTACATTAAATGAAACCACTGCCACACTATTGAATGATCGTTGCTCAAATTCATATCCCCTTTTCTCTTCTGCTTGCAGAGTCCTAATGCGTGAGTCCGTGCTTTTTGTGTGTGTGTGTGCTGAAATGGGACATTTATTTTTAATGTTTCTTTAAACATTGATCCTATTTCCTTCATATTTCTTTTTATTTTATTATGTTATGTTAATCACCATACATCCCATCATTAGTTTCTGATGTAGTGTTCCATGAGTCATTGTTTGTGCATAACACCCAGTGCTCCATGCAGAACGTGCCCTCTTTAATAGCCATCACCAGGCTAACCCATCCTCCCCCCCCCCCCCCCCCCTAGAACCCTCAGTCCCTTGGTTTTTTTTTTTAAGATTTTATTTATTTATTTGAGAGCGAGTGAGAGAGAGGGAGAGGGAGAAGCAGACTCCCTGCTGACTTGGGGCTCGATTCCAGGACCATGTGCCCGAAAGCAGACACTTAACTGTCTGAGCCACCCAGGCGCCGTATGGTTCCCTGTTTGAAAGTCACACTCTGATTTATATCCAATGCCACCCGTCACCCGGTGTAGACCTGAAGTTGGGTGGGAATGGGTTTCTGGCCCAGGGAGGGCTCAGGTGAGTGGCAGAAGTGTTCCGGAATGTGTGCCTCTGAGCTGCGAGGTAGGCCAGCTGCGGAGGGAGATGGAAACAGCAGAGCCGACTCTTGCCAGCAGGCGGAGGACAAAGGGCTGTTGTGTAAACATCGGCTCCCTGAATGGGAGTGGTGGGCACATAAGGAAAAGAAGAGGAAACAGCTAGAAGAAAGCACGCCACAAGTTCCTGCACCAGAAGGCTGAGGCTTTTTGTAGCTTCCCAGTTTGGTTTCCATGTATCTAACCTGGTTTGCAAGACCAAGGTTAAAAGAAAGCGGGGGAATGCTCTTAAGCAAATCACATGCTATGAAAGCATGTGATTTTGCTTTAAAAAATATCCGAGGAAAAGAAAACATTTTAAAATGTGCTTTTTCAATAACCCCAAAATTAATATTAGGGGGGAGAATGGTAATGTGTAGATAGTCTGAATTTTAGCATTAATAAAATTAAATGGGAATTTGATTATGCTGTTACAGCTACACATAATGTTCTCAAGCATAACTTTTGCAAATCTGTTAATTCCACTGGTGATTATATATGTGCATTTCAACACATCTTGCTGCCCTTTGAAATCTAGTACAATCAAGATGTTAGATTGTAAGTTATTTTCTGGTTATTAAGATGCGTTTCAATCCTCATCTTTAATCAACTGAAGATTCACACTATGGCTTAGATACCCACACTGGTGTGTGTGTGTGTGTGTGTGTGTGTGTGTTGCACACCCCAATTGATGGGCTGTCGCTCTCATCTCTGGCGACTCAGGATGTACCCTCTAGGATAGATTATTAATAAATAATCTGTGTTGAGTTTCATTCATTTAAAAATGGGGGGGTGTTGGAATGGTTCTTTGTGTCTAAATCCTAGTGGGGAGCCCCACGGCATGGCCCCTCCTGTCAGAGTCTATACGGGAAGGCAGAACTCAGTGAGACGGAAGGAAGGCAGCCAGTTGGTGGATAACGCCTGGCTGCCCTCTGACCCTCAGGTTAAACGGCTGTCTGGGCTGTTCAGTCTGGGAAGCGGAGTTCCAGGCAGGGAGAGCTGCTAGTTATCTGTCAGCTTGCCAATGCATGGACTTCATCATCGGGAACCACAAAGATGAAATCTTCCTAATGGCTCTCTCCTTCGGGGCCCCTTCCATCTGCGGCCCCAAAGGCCCCACAGTGCATACGATTTAGGGAGTTTCCAAACTACTGAGGGATCGATGACTTCTCTGGACATTCCAGGGCAAGTAAATGAGGAGACGTGTTTACAGAACATTGCATCTCAGGCCTTTGTGTGGTTAGCTAAGCTGAGAAGATGGGGGTGCACGTTCCCCCAGAGTGCTGTAGTCACTCTTCAATGGCACGATTTAAATCGGTGGCAAAGAGAGCCTTGACCAGGGATCTTAGTCAGGGGTGAGAGAAGGGATGGGAAGGAGAGGCACAGAGAAAGAGCATTGCTCTGTGTGTTCGAGGCCGGAAGGGTATGCATGAAGAGGAGGCAATTTGGCAGAGAGTAACAGGGACAGAGATAGGGGGAGACAGGGAGAAAGAGACACACTCACACAAAGGGAATGAGAGAGATGGAGAGACAAGGAGAAAGACAGGCAGACAGAGGGATATACAGAGAGAGATGCATACACAGACAGACAGACAGAGGGCAGAAGAGATACAGACACAGGAACAGAGGGGGGACACACAGGAAGAGATGCAGACAAAGACAGAGAGAGAGTGAGAGAGCAAGAGAGAGAGACAGAGTGACACACACAGAAAGAGTTACTGATGACACACGCAGAGTAACAGAGACACAGAAGGAAGTCAAAGTCACAGAGAGACCACAGGGAGAGGAAAGCAGACAAAGGGCAAGAGGTGGACTGCCAGACAGACAGAAGAGATGGAAAGACACAGGCAGAGGCCGCAGAGCTTGTTACTGGAAAGACCGTTAGGGCCATGAGGTACAGGGGACACACGACCATCTGGAAAGTGGGACCCTAGCCGAGGGTGGGTGGCCAGAGGGAATGCAGCAGAAGCCTGCTGTATTGGGGTGTCCCCTAAGGATGGAAATCCACCCCCAGGCTTGGGGAGGGCGCCACCGGGTGGCAAGGCTTGCAGGGAAGCAGAGGTGGTGGAGACGAGCTTTCCTCCTGCATGAGCTGGAGGGACGGACCCCTGCTCTGGCTCTTTCTCCCATCAGCTGTTCTACTCTCTTCCTCGGTGGCCTGCCCCCCTCCTTCTCCTCCTTTCCTCCTCCCCTCCATCCCTCTGCTCCTTTCTTTTCATTGTTCTTCCTTCCGGGATGGCTCTCCGAGCTAATATTTCCATCCATCCATCTGTTCACACATTCTACAAACATTTATTGAGAACCCGCCACATTCTAAGCCTTTTTCTCAACACTGGGCATAATCAGTGAAGTGAACCCATTCAGGCCTCTCCTTAATAAAGGATTTTGCTGTTTGGGTCCCCAGTCAACATGGATGCTAGTCACGGGGATCACGATTCATAGACTGTAGGGTCAGGAAAGTGGAACCAGGGACTGATGTAATGGAAGAAGAAGGATCTTCGAGGTGTTGGCAATGTGGGGCATCAGGCAAGGGAGAAAACAACCTCCCACTTCCAGGCCAGAAGGCCTCTGTGTTTCGGTCATCCATGTAGCAGCCATTTATTAAACACCTACTATATATACCAGGCTCTGGGTCAGATGGTTCGTTAGGTGATTCAGGGGATGCAAGTCCAACATAAGTGGATCTTAAATTTGAGGTTCTTCCGCTCTTCCCCTCAACGAATGGTGTGCTGATGCTCAAGAGAAGCACAGATCAACTCAGTTGCAACCAAATGTTGTTTGCCTGTGACTCACTGAAGAGAGGCAGGTGTCCAAGCAACGATGACCTTGTCCTCGTGTCCAAGGTCAGTCAGCTGTTGAATGTCTTGGCGCAATGCCCACACAACTCAGAAAGGACTCTGTGACCCCCATCAGCGTCAGTACAAAAGTTACACTCCTTAGAGACGTGCAGCCAAATTGAGCAGAAAACGAGCTCCAGGGAACTCCAGTGTGGTCCCTCCACGGACAGACAGCTGGGATCAGCGCCCCAGGGCTGCCTGCCACCACCCGAGCCACACAGAAACATTCTAAGAGCGGCTCAGCAGAGGATGGAAGTCAGAGGAAACAAAATAAGCTCCCCTTCCTGGACACATTGTCTTCCTCACAATCATGTAGCTTTCACTTAAGCTCCGTTTAAACTGGAGTGAAGTGCTGTGGTGTGGCCTTGAACTAGCTCGCATGGTGGCCTCCTTCTGGAGCGTGGAAACATACGGTGCAGTAGGTGGTGCTGTTTGCCTTCGAGTCAACCTCTGACTGGCCCAGGCCTTGAATTAGGGTGGCCACAGGGTTGGAGAGATCACTTGTTATATATTAAGGGAAACTGTAAATGTTACTCCAACATAAAAAATGTGTGCCATTTTATTAATAAGGTTTTTAGGGACAGACAGCCTAATAAGACCATTTTCCATGTTCTTCTAGAACTATTTGCTTTCATCATACAGGTGGCATTTAGTCATACATTCACTTATTCAGGTGGTAAGTATATACTGAGTTGTTCTTCTGTGCAAGGGATTAGGTAGGACTCTTTCTGAGGTTCTGTGAATAGGAACAAAAAAAATGTATAAATTCTAATTTCTGCTACCTAAAAGGCTTCAAACGTATTCATAAAATATATTAGTTGAGTACCTGCCATATGCTGGGTACTAATTTGATATATATTGTCCCTAATCTTTTGTGAATTTTCACTTGCCATGTGCAAACAGAGACTTTGTAATATGAAGTGACTTGCCCAAGCTCACACAGCTATGGAGCAGCTAAGGTGGAGTTCAAGGCCACGTTTGTGACTTTAATTCTATTTCCTTTGCAATAAGGATATAGGTCCAGGGCTAGTGTGAGACAAGGGACATGCCTGGTGCCCTCACTCTCACCCTGATAAGATATAAGCAGAGACGAAGAAGGCAAGTAAGAGCTGAGGCCCTGTTGTCCGCCTTGCGGGCTTTGAATCCAGATGTCACCTTGAAATGGCCATGCAACCTTGGACACATGACTTGATCTTGCTGTATCTCAGTTTCCTCATCTGTAAAATGGGGGTAATAATAGCACAGGTTCATAGAGCTATTGTGGGGAGTAAGTGAGATCATGCCTAGAAAGTGCTTGGGGTAGTGATGAACACATACATAAATTACTAGATGTTTTTTTAATTACTAGCCTGAAATAATTACACCAAGGGGCTCTATGTGAGAAATCTCCTCTAATATTGCAATTTAAGTCTTTAGGATTTCAGAGGGGAGAGAGATTGCTTCCAACTGGGGTAATCTTGGAGGACACATTTAGGTCTTGATAAGATTGCAGGATTTTGACAACTATGGGTAATAATATTTGTAGTAACAACGACAACTGTGTTGCTTTATTCAGTCCTTACTTTTTACCAAGTGCTCTCCTAAATTCTTTGTATTTATTTGCTCATTAAACTCTTGCAAGAATTTTATGGGGTCAATACTCTTATTATCATTTTGAACCGAGACAGGCTCTCTCCGTAGATGAGTTGATAAGTAGCAAGATGGAGATTCGGTTCCAGATCTGCCTGATCCCCAAATTCATGCCCTTAGCTCATGGGCAGGACCATGGGAGAGAGAGCAGGGCGCAGGGGGTGCAATTATCCAGAACACAGTGAGAAATCCACATTAGCTCCGGTGACCTGCCTGTTTAGGAAAGGACTTGAGAGCTAGGAGGGGCCAGAACTTGAACCTGAAGGGTCTTCAAGGACAGGTTAGAAAAGCTTGGATATGACTAGGTCCTGAGTGGGGAACAGCTGTGATTTGGAGATTTGGAATAAGGATTGTGTTTGCCAGATACATTTATCTGATAATCGAGAAAGAACTTGAATGACCTATAGTTTGGTCAGACTTACATTTGAGAAATAGCCAATTTAGGATTAAATCCTCCTATAATCTTGTATTGTTGAAATTATAGGGTTATTTGTATCTCTCCTAGAAAAGGCTGTTTGGAATTTTAGATATCTGAGTGAAGAAAAAAGGTGCTGGACAAGTGGGGAATTTTAAAGTGCCGGTTGGTTATGTTGAATTACCTGCTTTGGCTCCTCATTTCTGCCTCTTTCATTAATTCAAATGCAGGTACCACCCGGGGAAGCATTTTGAAAATGCAGCCAGGCATTCTCTAGTGACAGCCCACGGGGCTAGGACATTCCTACAGAGCCCAGAGAAAATTGCACTCTGAACATAAAATGTAACTTTACATCGCGACCTCATTATTATCCAGAAAGATCCAACCACAGTCCTTTTTTTACTGAGTCCTTAAGTAACAGCACTTCTCTCTTCACCCTCATCCGGTACAATATGAGTGTAAGTGATCTCTGCTCTTCTTTGCTGTTTTAAATTAATCTTGCCATATACCAAGAGCACTGCTAGTAAATGGCAGGAGACAGGGACCCAGCCTCCCTGTCTTTCAGCAAAGCAGGCTGCAAAAGAGAACTCCTAGTTATAGTGGTTGTGGTTTATTTATTGTTTTAATGAGCCTTTGCTGTGTAACCACAACACCATTATGGCCGGACCACACCACAAGAAAAGGAAGTTCCCGTAACCCTCCTCGTCTTGTCTTTTCATGTCGCTGGAATTTGGCTCCTCTTGGCGGCCTGCTCTGTGGGCTTCCGGAGTTTGCTGGGCCTTTGTTCTTATCAGTGATGCCCTCCTGTCTCCCATCCCTCCCCCTCCTCCTCCCCCTTCCTTCTTCCTCCAGACAGCGAGGCCTCAAGCATCAAGCCCAGAAGGCGAAGAGGAGCACAATGAATAATGTTTTTTGGACCTCAACCATTGAGGAAAGAAATGCCAGCCCCAGGAAAGGGAGGCAAGCCCCTGGAATGACAGGGTCCCGCTTTTTCCTCCTGCCTTTGTCAGTCCTGAATAGCAACCGATACAGTTCCCGCGCTATCCCCGGGAGACCGCAGTTATTAAGAAAGTGCCGATGGTATATTTCAGAGGAATAGCACTGAGCAAGGAAGTGTGTGTATGTGTGTGTCTGTGTCTCTGTGTGTGTGAATTGGTATGAAACTGTACGGTGGGATTTCGTGCGCTTTGGGGGAAACCTGTTCTTTGAATTAGGAGGATAAGGTAGGATGTCCCCAAATAGAGTACGGGGATTCCATAGTCCCAGCATTTCCATCACTTTTGCTATGCTCCTGGGTGACTTTTAATAACTCCTTCCCTGTTGCTTTCTTCGGGTCATCCCACATGAGCACAGTACTCTGTGGGGTCCAACGGTTCAGTCCCTCCACTTTGCTCGGGCGCCTCGTGCAGGGGTGAAGAACGCAGCTTCCGAGCTGTATGAACTTGAATTTGGATCTCAGTCTCATGGTTCTCTAGGGTGTGTTTTGGGGACAAGGCTCGTAACTCCTCTGAGCTTCAGCTTTATTAGTTGTATGACAGGGAGAATAGTATTTATGACACAAGTACTTCATACTGATTAATAAGGAAACATAGGGAAAC
This sequence comes from Callorhinus ursinus, assembly GCF_003265705.2. Lineage (NCBI taxonomy): Eukaryota > Metazoa > Chordata > Mammalia > Carnivora > Otariidae > Callorhinus > Callorhinus ursinus. Next base: position 353,926 of record NW_027397109.1, read on the forward strand.
TACCAGCTAGATAGTAGGGTCTTAATTATTAGTAACCGATCTCCCCTCCTATTTCTTCTCCTTCTTTTCCTCCTCCTACTTCAGCCTCTTCTTTAAAATTATCGTCATCTCCCCACCCCCCCAACCTCTCCCAGGACATGTGGAGCATAAGGGTCAGTTCCTGAGTCCCACCATGAAGAGATCGCAGCCAAAGGGTGATCCTGTTTGGGGTTGTCACATGCACTGAGACGTGGCTTTGCAATCTGAGCTTCTCAAACACGCAGAGGTTCCTGTGTGTCACTGATGGGAAGGGAAGCTAGAAATACAGTGCTAGTCTGATTCCTTGATAGTTTCTCAATCCCTAGAGCTTCCGTCAGGCTCCAGGTCCCCTTCCCTATACACACACAGTAACTGAGGGCTCAGAGGAGGAAGGGTCAGAAATTTATTTGCGTTCTTTAGAACGCAGAAGTGAAGCAGAAACCACTGATCACCATGGTACCATTTTGCCTGTTTACTAAAAGTTAGGAGTTTCTTCACAAAGCGTTGTGATGCTAAGAAGGGCAGCTTTAAATCAATTTGAGTCTGAATAACAAACACAGCAGTGAAGTTTTATTTCTTTCAAAAAATATTTATTGTATGCCACTCATATATCAGGCAGTGGTAAAATAGTGGACAACAAGATAGCCATAGTGTCTGCTTTAAAATCTGTGGCTTCATGATGGTCAAACTTCTTTGACACTCCTCCCGAGATTTCTTTTGAAGCTGGGCTGGCTCCGGGACTGGCTTCTTTGGCCAGTGGTGATGCTATGCCAGTATATTCGTTCCCTGGAGCTACTGTGCCGAAGTGCCACCAACTGGTTAGCCTCAACAACAGACGCGTGTTCCGTCACACCTGGGGAGATGAAAAGTCCTAGGTGAGTGTTGGCGGGGTTGGTTCCTTCTAAGTGACTTCTGGGAGCGGATCTATTTCATGCCTCTCCCCTGGCCTCTGGTGGTTTGCTACCAACCTTTGGTTTGTAGGCGCATCATCCCCATCTCTGCCTTTCCTGTCACAGGACAGTTTCCCTCTGTGTCGTCTCATTATTCACGTCTGTGTCCGTGTCCAATTTCCCCTTTTTATAAGGATGTCGGTCAGATTGGATTAGAGCCCACCCTAACTTGACTTGACAATATTTGCAGAGTCTACTTCCAAACAAGGTTACATTCTGAGGTCCTGGTGGCTAGGACGCTAATACATCCTTTTTAGATAGAACACCCAGAAGATTCCACTCTTTGTAGTCAGTATTTGGACCCACATTTTAAGAGATGGACAACTTCTACCTCCTCTCTATTGGAACATTGCTTTTGGAAACCAGCTGCCACATCATGGGGAAACCCAAATGGCCTAGTGGAGAGGCCCATCTGGAGAGGAAGTGGGGCCCCCTAGCCAACAAAGCTGACTTGACTCCCCAGCACCAACTTACCAGCTGTGCATGACCCATCTTGGATGTGGACCCTTCAGAACCTCCAGTGAAGCTAACCAACCGATCCTGTGGGGAGCTGACATGTACTGTTGCTGATCAGCCTGAACCCCAGTTGGATATCTGTGAGCAAAATAAATAACTTGTTTCTGTTTGAAGCTACCAGTTCCATGAGGAGAGGTAACCATAACGATCTCCAGGAAAGTAGACATTAAACAAGTAGTTATTTGTAAGAAGTGTGAGAAAGGAGAAACCCAAGGCCCCAGGGGAGTGTAAACAAGACAGCTAGCTAACTTGGTCTTGTACTGGTCTGTTTGTTACTAAGTAAATGCTTTTGTCTGTACAGGTCAATTGTCGATTGTAAGGGCTTTACTAGTTTGGCCTTCCTGGCAAAAGGCATCTGTTCCTGCCTACCTGACTTTCTGAGATGCATTTCATTTGAAAACACTTTCACTCTCTTGGCATCTGCGTTTCCCTTTTGGGAAGTGGGGGGTGCGGGTGGGGGGGGAAGCATATCAGTGGGTGATGGCAGTGCCCATCCAAAGTGAACTCCATTTGCTTTCATCTCCTTCATAATGGCACAGAAAAATGGAGCATAAAAATATCCCGCGGAAGGTTAAGTGTTCCGTACTAGATGTGGAGGGTACACAGGAGGCAATGAAGCGAGGCTCAGAGTGAACAGGGAGGGGTGAGTTCGGATGCAGGTTTTTTTTTTTTTTTCCTCTTTTACTACCATTCAGGTGAAGCTATGTGATACAATAATTAATCCTAACGAGAGACTTTGGAGCAGATAGGCAAGGGTCACCTGCTCTGACGGGAGACCCTATCGTGGCAGATGATCCAGGGAGGGATGCTGCGATCGGCAGGCCAGAACACGGCCATCTTGTCTACTAAGAAAACCTGAGGCTGAGCTACGTGTATGTCGAGTCTGGGGTGAGGGGTGGGGAGAAGTGGACGGAGCCTGGTCCTGGAGGACATTTTGATCCATGTCCCTATGGCAGAGCTAGGTTGGGAGCCTGGGGTGTGTTTTGTTCAAGGAACCCAGGTGATCTGGGCTTGGGGTAGCACAGGAACTCTAAACCTGCTGTCCCTGGTTCATTCATTCAATATAATAAGTGCCTTATATGTGCCAGACCTTGTTGTAGGCATTGAGGATGGGTCCTCAGAGTCCTAGTCTGGTGACTAATTCATTCTAGTAAAGGAAGAGGAATGATATGCAAGTAACGGAGCCTATGTACACATACAGATAACTTTTGATAGTAATCAACGAAGTAAAGGATTAAAGATCTCTCATTCAAACCCTGCTATCTCCTTATGACCCACAGAATAAAGTCCAGATGACACCTCGCGGTATGCAACAGGCTGCACAACCCAGCTCTTGTCACATCTCCCAAATTACTTTTCTTTCTCCTTCCCTCATTCACCAGGACAAACGCAAACACTCCGGACTTGTGAGGAAGTTGAGTACAGTTTCTGGAGTCAGACTGCCTGGGTGCAAACCTCGGCCTTGGCACTTACTAGCTGTGTGACATTAGGCAAGTTACTCAACCTCTCTGAGCTGTAGCTTTGATGTCTATAAAATGACTAGAATGTGACAGCTATCTTCCAGCATCGAATGAGATCACGACCTTTAGAAAGAAAGCAGCACCATAAGAACACAATATATGACTTGTTTCCTGGTAATAAGGACTGTGTTATCTATGCGTGTGTATGTGTATACACCTGCATATACATGTATATGTGTATTAATCATGACCCTACTGTAAGTCAGAATATGTCCACCTTAATGCCACACAGTAAAATAAGACTTGGCTGGAGCTTAGTTTTACTCCTCATGCGCAGTCGATAGATGCTAAATAAAATATACTCAACTCACTGGTGTGTCTTACAGCGGATGGTAGAGATTTTTAAGTAGGAAGAGTGCCATTTCACAGGGCTTGGAACAGGTAATTAGGAGACTGTTGGTTCGAAGCGGTGAAGAATTGCACCCTTTAGCTTTCTGAACTGAGGTTGTGGGGCCACATCATGAGAATCCGTGCATGCCACTTGGCAACATTAGAATTCCAAGACAGAGCCATCTTTAAAGATTTCCTCCCCTTGCAGCTGGATGGCGAGGTTGCCAGGGCTGCTCTAGGAACAGTGGTGAGCCTTTTATCATTTATATATCATTCCAACAGGGGCAGAAAAAAGGGACAAAATACTGAAAATAAAAGTTAATTAAAAAATAAAATCAAGAGAAATGTCTCTCAGAGGCCACCTCTGTTACAGAGACCACCTGTCATCAAGCATTTTCCTGTCTATAAACCTGAGATTGGAAGCCAATCGACTCTTCTGTTGTTTAATTTTTAATGCCTCCTGTCTGGTCTCCGAGGTAGCTGTTCTAGTCGGAGGCTGTCACACAGATATGTCCCTTGCCCAGAGAAAAAGTGAGAGGCGAGCGTTCCTTCTGCCGGAACTGGCATCCACTGGGAGTAAACTGCTGCGGGACAGATTTCTCCCCATCCCGGGAATTTGCTCTTATAATGATGCTAGTCTGTTCCTTCATTGTCGGTGAATTAGTGCGATAAGACAGGGACGGAATGCTCTTGGGGGAAGGGACCGAACTTGTGACTCAGGCAAAGAACGTCTTCTAAGTTAATTCTCTCCATTTTTCTGGGTCCTCAGGTCACTCATTCAATACGAGTTTATTGAGCATCTACTATGAGCCATGCATTGTGGAAGGTACGGAGGTTGAAGCCATGAGGTCAGAGAAAAAACTCTATTCTCATGACCAGGCATTTTACTGAGGAGGAAGGGGAGAATAAACACCGTGACAAAGAAAGATTCTGGGTCATGTAAGATGATGATGGTGCGGAGAAGAGAAAAGCTGGTAACGTGGCGCTCTGGGAATGAAGGCTTCCTGAAGAGGTCACAGTGGAGAAGTAAGTTGAATGGTGAGCAAGAGCCACTGATGCCGGAATCACTGGGAACAGTGTTCCAAGCAGAGGGAACAGCAAATTGTAAACTGATTTGGAGATGAGCTTAGCTTTTTTGAGAGACAGAGACATGTCACTATGCGAAGAGAAGGGACAGCAGGCAAATGACGGATCGTCAGACAGTTGAAGGCATCTGAGGACTTTGGGGAACCCGTGAACAGGGGGAGGATTTGGCCTATGGATTAGGCTTCAACCCTGGGGTCAAAATATCCAGGAAGAGTCTCATCCTGGCACAAGTGAAAGACGTGTGAACAAGGTCATGAATTCATCTTCAGTGCGTGGACTTGCTCAGTTTTGCTTCCTAAAGGGGCAGAATGATGCTCTATGGACCTGCTGCCTGAGTCTCTGCTCAGTCCCGCCCCCGCCTGCCTTCCACCGGAAGCCCTTCCTTCACTCTGGGCCCCGACGTTCTGTTCTCTGCTTCACTGTAACCTTCCGAAAATGCACCGATGATGCCTCCCTTCTGCTCAGTCTTGTCCTTTAGATTTCAGCATGAAGCCCAAGCGCCTTAGCTCGGCACACAAGAGGCCGCATGGTTGTGCTCTACTTCCCCATGAGCGCACATGCTCACGCGGCACCTCCACGCCTGGTGCGTCCCCAGTGCCGTCACTTGGGCCCTTCTCTCTGCCTGGACCACCCATCGTCTCCCTCAACATCTGGAAGGTGCTTTCTTATACCTCACGTGCCACCCCAACTTGCCATCCGGTCCCCTTGGAAAACCTCCCACATCTCCCAGTCTGACTTGAATATCTTTCCTCTTCCAGGAAGAGGACCAGTTCAGGGGGAATTAGACTAGAGAAAAAAAGGGAGGTCAGGCTGATTTCGGAAGGGAGAGTGTTCCAGCAGAGAAAATGACAAGCAAAGGCCTGAGTTGGAAGTGAACTTGGGTATTCATCCTTTCTGGGACTGGGGGAGATGATGCGAAGTGAAATAAGTCAAGCAGAGAAAGTCGCTTATCATAGGGTTTCACTTATTTGTGGATCATAAGGAATAGCAGGGAGGACATTAGGAGAAGGAAGGGAAAAATGAAGGGGGGGAATCGGAGGGAGAGACGAACCATGAGAGACTATGGACTCCCAGTAACAAACTGAGGGTTCTAGAGGGGAGGGCGTGGGGGGATGGATTAGCCTGGGGATGGGTATTGAAGAGGGCACGTTCCGCATGGAGCACTGGGTGTTATACGCCGTCAATGTATCATGGAACACTACATCAAAAACTAATGATGTACTGTATGGTGACTAACATAACATAATTAAAAAATAATAATAATAATAAAAAGGAACTTGGTTGAGTGATTCCCAGTTTGCCTTTCTGTCTTCTGAACTTGGGCTCCTGGGGGCAGGGTGGGGGTGGGGGCTGCGAGAATCTATAGCTTCTGGAACTTTGTGCCTCCCCTCACCGTATTTTTGAGCTGGTATTTGAAGCCCTTTGAAATAATTTAGAGGGGGAAAAACCCCTGCAGTACATTTATTAAGTCACAAGATTAAAATGAATTTTACTGTAGCTTCTATCATGAGAGTCATAAATAGCATTTAGTGTTTATAATCTCATTTTTGGAGGACTTTAATTATTTTTAAAGATTTTATTTACTTATTTGACAGAGAGAGACACAGCGAGAGAGGGAACACGAGCAGGGGGAGTGGGAGAGGGAGAAGCAGGCTTCCCGCGGAGCAGGGAGCCCGATGCGGGGCTCGATCCCAGGACCCTGGGACCATGACCTGAGCCGAAGGCAGACACTTAACGACTGAGCCACCCAGGCACCCCAAGGACTTCAGTTTTCTTGTTCTAAGAATGTTTATAAAGTACAAAGGAACTCCTGGTTGCATCAGTGAGGAAAACTATTTCAGAGGGACCCTGAGAGATTTACACCACTCCCTGCTCCTGCCCTAATTAAGGCATTTGTCGCCGTGGCGTTTTAACAGCTCCAAGTGCATTGTGCTCACAGTAGGTGGTTTATAAACAGCTTTTCCTCAAGAGGACAGGGGAAACCTTCTTTCACAAGTTATAAATTGTAATTTCTTGAGGGCAGGACGATAGCATATCTTCCTCATTTATTATCCTTAGAGTGTCCCAGCCCTGTCCCGGACCTGCTGAGTCCCAAAGTCCAGGCTGAGGGGACCAGGAAGCTTCACTGTGACACAGCTGAGGAGTGTTTGTGATGGCCGCTCAAGTGTGAGGGCGACTGAAGTAAGGGAATGATTTTCATTGAGTCTCCATATGCCAGGCAATCTGCTCAGTCCTTGCTACTCAAAGTATGGTTCTCAGACTCCTCTGATGAGCTAAGCTGCCGTGTTATGATCTGTCCTGTGGAGAGGCCCCCGTCTCAAGGGATGGAGGACAGCCTCCAGGAACTGAGGCCTCGGTGTAAGGACTCACAAAGACCTGAATCCTACCAACAGCCATTGTGTGAGCTTGGAAGCCGATCACTCCTCTGTTGAAACTAGAGGTGCCTTCAGCCCTGGCTGACACCTTGGTTGTAGCCTGGGAGACACCCAGAGCCAGAGGACCCATTGAGGTCACACCACACCGGGATGCCTGACTCACAGACACTGGAATAATGAATGTTGTATAAAGACACCACGTTGTGGGGTAACTTGATATGCACTCAATGATAACTAATATAATCTCCCTTCAGTTGAGATTCTCTAAGGTTAGCTTGTAAAATTAATGGAGGGGCTCTCTGTCTGCTCTAAAGCTATACAGAAGAATCTAGTGCTGGAGAGAATGTACGTATTTGCCAAATCTGGTTTTCCTCCCTTTTCTATGTACAAGGCAAGCCACGTTTCCCAGTCCACTTTGAATCCTGATGGAAAGATGAGCCTGATAAAATATTTTGGGGAGTGATGCACACCAGGCAGATGCACCCAGACTAGTTCTGAAAGTTCCTATGTCCTAGTCCCAGCCCATTTTTGGAGATTCTTCATGTTCTTACATTTTGCTTGTTAGCTGGATGGATGCAGAGGAAGGAGAGGACTTTAAGGAAGATTTAAAGGCTAGTGAGCTGATAGAAGGAATCTGGTCATAGGTGACCACTTTTAGGACAGTTTTCTGGGAAACTGCCAACCTGCAGTATTCATAGTGAATTTCGTGGGGACAAGAATGAAGCTTTGTTGCAATAAGCCCTTGAGATGTTGGGGCTCTTTGTTATGCAGCTAACTTAGCCTGTTCTGACCAAATCACCTACTTGTTTTGCCTATTTAATTTGCTCTACACTTTTTAGATCAGTTATTATTTTTCAGTCCTTTAAATACAATTGATCTCTGTTATACTTCGGGTAACATTTATTTGCTTTGCAAATATTTATTGGTTGCCAGGTACGAGGTTTACATTCATAAAAGGGCACAGGTTTTTTTCGTCAACAAATTCTCAATGAATTAAGACAATAGACACACAAAAGGGGCAGTTGAATTGAAATATAATAGGGCTATACTCATGGACCTTGTTGAAATGTCCTTTATACCTAAAATACTACCCCTTTTATCTTTTAACAGCATGAACACTTAAACCTTCTTTACCACAATTATTAAATATTTGCTGGGTTGAGGAAGTAGGAAGGTGTGGCTGTTTTGTATTACAATGAATTTGGTTCAAGTGGAGATAATTTGTATGTAGGAGACAAGAATTGAAGTCACAGAAGGAAAACATGCTTAGATATTCGAACTTTACTGAGTAGATGCTCGGGAGCAATTGATGGCTGTAGAGTGAATATACGAGATCAACTTTTACTTAAGGAGATTGATTAGGCAAATGTATACAGGGTGGCTTAGAAGAGGGAAGAGAACATGCATATTGGAAGACTAGGTGGGAGGCTCAGTGAGTAGTAGATCAGGCATGAATCAACAGAGTTCTGCTTGAGGGCAATAGGAGAGGAAATTCATTAATGGAAGTTACCTTTGAGAGAAAAATCTATACATCTGACTGAGAGAAATTACCTTCACTTGATCTGAGACCCTTACTTGGTGTTTTGCTTTTTATTTCTTCCATCTGAGTCTAGCTCTGTGTGTGTGTGTATCACTTTCATGAAATAAGATTTCACACTGTATCTAGGAAAGGTACTCTTTCTATAATGCTATATTGAATTGTGTTTATTTTTATCTGATACTTTATGTTTAAAACAAACAATCCAACCATATATGAATTTTCTTGCCTTGCTTATAGAGAATTAAAAATGCATCTTTTCTATATATTACTCTTTGGTGTGATGTTACGGGAACAACTCTAGACCATGTCAGAAAAGGCTAAGAGGTCTTTGAGAAGCTGAAGGATTTTTTTCAGAGAGTGGTGTCTGCCCCCTGTGACTCCCACCCTCACTCCTATAGAGGAGAATGTGCCTTTCCCTTTCTCTCGTGCTAAGTGGTAGGTACTTCAGTAGAACCACTTGGAAAGTTGGACCTGTGCCAATTGTGGGTGCATGTGGGTGGGTGTTGGAGGTGGGGACTGATGTTAGCCTCTCAAACGAATGCAAGAGGGGGTGGGAGTGCCCTTGGGGAGCACTGAGGCTAAGAGACAGGGCTATATTGGAAAGTGCCTCCATTCTGATGTTGGCTGGACCCATGACCCCGAGTTCCTCAGGGCCTGGTAATGGGCACTTGTAGGGAAGCAGGACTGTGTCCTCTTGAGAGAGATCCATCCAGGAGGACCACAGGAAGGGCCTTAAGAGTGGAGCCACTTGAAAGAGTGTTGTGGATGCTTTACATGGCCATCCGAAGGAGGCTTTGTCCACATGGAGGTGACATCGGATAAAGACCCTGAACAATAAGAGGGATCTAAAGACTCTCACCCCAAGGGGTGCTTTTCCATGAGGAAAAGCTTCAGCATATGGATTCTGCCGCACCCAGAAGCTATCCATGCCAGATTTAAAAGTCCCCACCATAGAAGCTTCTTCCTGGGCCTCACCTTTTCTGCCCACCATGCTCCACCCTTAGTGGGTCCTAAGCAGCAAAGAATAAGTAGTGGAGAGAGTTGCTAAGGGAAAGATTGATTGATTTATTTGAGAAAGACAGAGAGATGAGAGAGAGAGAGAGCGAGCGAGAGAGAGAGAGGTGGGGGAGGGAGAGGGAGAGAGAGAATCCCAAGCGGACTCCCTGTTACATGAGGGGCCTGACATGGGGCTCGATCCCACGACCATGAAGTCATGACCTGAGCCCAAATCTGGAGTTGGATGCTTAACTGACTGAGCCACATAGGCACCCCTCTGGCTTCCTTTTCTACACAAGTTTCCTAGTCCACAGACTGAATCCTGAGCCAGAAAGGAGAGGGGTTTTCAATTGACTAAGAGCTTGGAAGTTTGATGTGGCCTTGGGGTAGATTATTTTATTACTCAGAAGTGACCAGGCAGTTTTACTCACTGAGGAGTGATAATTAGAAAGACTTTAGATTCTTCTCAGGACTTGAGGCAGATGGGGGAGGTTTGGGGCCCAGACTGGCTACGCCAGTGATGGTGGAAGAAAGACCAATTGCTTCTTTTTTATAATCACTGAGTCCAGTCCTCCGAAAGAACAAAAACCCAAAAGCAAAAAACCCAACCAGCAAACACAATACACAAAAACCACTCTGGAGGGACGTCGATTAAGCGTCTGCCTTCAGCTCAGGTCATGATCCCAGGGTCCTGGAATCAAGCCCTGCATCAGGCTCCTGCTCAGCCAGGAGCCTGCTTCTCCCTCTTCCTTTGTCCCTCCCCTTGCTCATGCGCGCTCTCTCTCTCTCTTTCTCTCTCTCTGTCAAATAAATAAATACAATCTTAAAAAAAAAACCCACTCTGGATAACTTCAATTTTCTGACTTCTCTTAGTAACATTGAAACAATGTTTCTGGTTGGGTCTGACTCAGAAAAGGACTGGTTGGTAAAGATTTTATAAGCCCCCCCCATTTAAATATCCTTCCCTAATTTCATCTCTACCTACTGCCATGCAGAGTCATTCTGAAGCCTAAGGCAAGAGGAAAAATCAGAACACTGATGCTTATTTAAAACTTTGAATCATGGTTTTTTGCCTTAATTTTGATTTTTTAAATACATCATTAAACTATTACTTATCTTGATTCCTGGGTTTTGTTTATTTTGTTTTGTTTTGTTTGGGCATCTCTCAAATGTTGTGCCCAAGGCAGGCACCTTACTTACCTCCCTCTAGTCCCAGCCCTGTCTCCGCCTCATGACCCCCAAGTCCAACAACATCACCACCCACTTTGGTTCTGCAGGGGAGGAGGAGGAAATAGAAAAAACCCTCAGGATGAGGAACAGTTTCCCGCAAAAACCCCTGTGCCCCAGGGCTCTTATACCCCAAATAGGTGATGTCTGCACTCAGTGCCCCAGACCAAACTGATAAAACCTTGAGGTCATGTGTTTGCTACTGGGGAGTATTTATAATTCCTGTTTTCTGTCTAGACCACTGTTTACAGAGAGCTAGAACTGTCCCCAGGGCCCCAGTGTGCTTGGATAATGGAAGTCTTCGTAGATAGCCATTACGTACAACTCCAGTCCTTCAAAGCCTTTCTGCTTTAAAGATGATCTTTCCTGGCATTTGGGAAATGGAGAAATGTGGAAAGACTTTGTTTTTTTTCCTAGTATAATTTAGAAGCTAAAAGCACTGGGTTAGGTAGACGTTAGCCTTTGATCTTCAATTTTGCCACATTCTTATTATGCATTTGCCCATCTGTAAAATAACACCTCATAGGACATGGGGCACCTGGGTGGCTCGGTGGGTTAAGCGTCTGCTTTCAGCTCAGGTCAGTACCTCAGGGTCCTGGGATCTAGTCGCACCTCGGGGCTCAGCGGGGAGTCTGCTTCTCCCTCTCCCTTTGCCCCTCCTCCCCCTCGTGCTCTCTCTCAAATAAATAAATAAAATCTTTAAAAAAATAAAATAAAATAGCACCTCATAGGACACATGTAAGCATGTAAGAGTCTATTTAGCTCAGAATAACTGGAAAATATGGTTTAAGGGGGCTAAGGTGAGGGCTGAATCCACAGAGGTAAGCGGGGTCATGTGGTAAACTACCTTTCATTTTATTCAGTGTCCGGCGGGATAATCCCTGCATAACGCTCAGCTGTGCACAGAGGATGCATGCACACACCAGTTATTGTCATTATTAGACTTTTCCATGATTGGCAATTATTCCAATGCTGAATCTGGGCAAGAGCATGTATGGCAAAAGCGTCTCTTCCTTGGGTGTCTCACTCTTTATTTAGTTATTTTAGCCACTTGGCTGGAATTGGGCAGATTGGCCTGAAAGTCATGGTGGGTCCTCAGCGATGTGGAAGAAGGGTAAAAAAGGAGGACTTCAGGCTTGGTGGGTAAAAGGACCCCAACCTGGCCTGAGAAGATCAGTGTGGGTCTATAGGGGAAGGGAAAACAGCAGTGGTTTGGGTCAGCATGGGGGTTAAAGTCAGACACAACTACAGGTGTACCCCCAGTGAAGGATCCCCAGCGTCAGGTGGGCAGGCTGTGAGAGCAAAGCTGGGGGCCAGGGGTGAAGGACAGGCTTTGCAGAGACGTGTCAACTCCAACCCACCTGGAGAAGTTGCCACGCACAGTATTTTGAAGAGGGTCCTGAGGCCATGTCCAGCTCAGTAGGCAAAGTGCCCCGATTGATTAGTGAGACCATCCTATGGCTCTACCAGTTCCCAAGTTGAGATTCTCTGATGTACTATTTCAGAGTATTCTTAGCAAGCCCCAGGAATAAACATAGAGGTGTGTCCAACTTCCCTGGAGAAGGGGCTCACGCGGATTTGCAGCAGGATTAGAAGCAGAAAACACTGTGTCTCTTTGTACCCTTCTTATTCCCACTTAGGGAATGTTAGCAAGACCTAGATATACCAGGCCAGAACTCAGGGTTCCGGCCCCAGTGGGTAAATGGGTAACAGGGAAACAGAGGTCTTGCAACCATGTTGGATTAAACAGGACTACCATTAGGAGAGGCTGTGACTCATGGGGGTCCCCAAGTGCACAGGGACCCCTCGGTCTAAGCTCACGCACTGATCCACAGCTGCATCTGCCTGATGAAGAAGGCTGTGTGGGGAAGAGAGCCATGAGAGAGGAAGGCCTGGGGGGATGGAGCAAGGTGAGTCTCAGACATCAAGGCCAAAGTGAACTGGTGGTAAAGCAAGGACATTTTCCCCGGGAACCACACAGCTAAACTACATGTGCATCCAGTAGACACAAGAGAGATGAGCACATGGAGTCCCAAAGCAAGGGGAGGAGCAAACTTTCCAAATCCCTTGACTAGGTTGGCAAATGTTTAAAATTTAGGCATGAATCATTAGTGAAGACATTTTCTTTGTTATTTTATATTAAACTATTTCAAGCAAAAGCTCTTCCATTTGGGGATGCTGCTTCACTATGACAGGACAGGGGAAATTTTTCTCTGCAAAATCTATCTCTCATTATGCCATTTCATCATTCATATCCTTGCTTCGATCTGTGTAGAGATAAAGAATAGGCCATTATCCATGTACAATGATCAGTGGGCTTAGTGTTCTACTAACTTCTCAGTTCATCTGTTCCATCTCCTCCATGGGGTATGGTCATTGTTTGCATAGGGTGGTTGTAAGGATGAATTGAGTTAACACATAGGAAATCCTCCTAACAGTTCCTGTACGACTCAGTAAAAGTTAGCCGAGTCTGTTACTGCTATTATTGATCCATTCCTGAACCAAAAGACAATTATTGAATAATCTGCAAAACAAAAAGACAAAATTGAAAGAAATGGTTGATGCTATCAATTTTGGAAAATAAAAGTCACTAGTGAAAAGTAAAAGCATATTAGCCAAATTGTGATTGGGTCTTTCGGAAGGAAAAAAAATTTAATGCATTTTTCTTACTTATCTGGATTTCTTGGCTTCATACAATCAAGGGCAAAACAAATCTCTAGATTTATTTTACCTAGGAAAGTATAAACCTAGAAAAGCTTGACAGGTTATATTACCTATCTCCATCATTTGTCTATCTATCAGTCTACCTATCTATCTATTATCTGTCTCTCTCTCTCTCTCTCTCTCTATCCATCCATCCATCCATCCATCCATCCATCCATCCATCCATCCATCTATCCATCCATCCAGTCTATCTGTCTATCTATCTATATATCTATCTATCTGGTCAAATATTATTTCCAATGTTTATTTGAACTCTTACTGTGTGTCAGGCACTGGGTTAGACACATATGATGTATTGTCTCTTTCATCTAATAGATTCCAGTCTAGTGGATCTGGAAGCAATGGACAAATTAGTAAGTACCACAGCAAAAAAAGTATGTACTTGACAAGAAAGGTTTCTGGAGGCCCAAGAGAGAAGAAGAATTGTTCAGAAAAGATTGCACAGAACAGAGCAGTGCTCTGACAGATGGAGAACAGCCCAGTGTTAGCAGAGAGAGCAATGCTAAGGAAGACATGGAGGCCTGGAAGAGTCTAGAGAGCTCTGCTGGTGAGCTCGTTGCTTTCAAAGTATGGTTCAGACCTGCAAAGCCAGGCTCATCTGGGAGCTTGGTTAGAAAAGCAGCATCTGAGACTCCACTCCCAGGAGGCAGGATGGACTGTAGGGCGGGGAGCAGATAGTCCCCAGAGAGCCTTCCCGCACAACCACATTGTTTGAAAGTTACTGCCAGGAGCTCACTACCTCCCCACAAGCCAGTGCACATGGGCACCCATTCGTTTGTCCAATGAACCCTGTGTTGAGTAACATGAAGACAAGATTGTTATTAACTGGCTAACCCCAGTTGGGCACCTGACCTCTCCATCTACTTTATAAAGTGGGAGTCATATCTCGTCTCTTAGAACAAAGGGACTGAGTGGTAGTTTGTCTGCTTTAAGAATAGCTCACTACTGTGATGGAAGATTTGGGGAGAAAATAGATCCTCCTGCCCGCAAGTTCTGCTTCCCTTTGCCTCCCAGTCTCCCCGGCTGAGGACCTGGCCCTTCTGTTTCAATGGCAGGCATAGCAAATGCTGGTTATCGTTGGTATCATTTCTAAAGTGCTTGAAGGTCACCTGAGATTAAGACAGGAGCAGCCTGAACGTTAAACTAGCCTGCTGCTAGTTTAATTATGAAAGACATGATGAATAAAGGGAAGCCCCTGGAAAGAAGAGAAGAAAATTCTAGCCACAGCCCAACAGGTGAAGATGCTTTCTCTGGAGCCTGGGGCTCAGGCTCAGGCTTCCCAGGGCCTGTGATCAAAGAGGAGGCCCGGCGGAACCCGAAGCCACATGCAGCTCATCTCCCTGACAGTGTGATTTTAGTGATTTTATGAATCCATTTCCCTCTGTGCCGAGCAGCGCTGTCTTGAAGAGGACAGATTGTAGATAAGTCCCCATGTCTCTATCTCTCTTGCTCTCCACAAAATACGTTTATGGCTGTGAAATCATACTCAACTCTTTCTTAGAAGGTAGCGGTGATTTGCTCCACGGAGCGGCACGTGTTCGCTCTGGCCGATGCTGTCGGAAGTGATCCTTTCTCCTGATAGCAGACAGAGAGGGTGTGTATGTGCGAATCCACAGAAGCTCCAACGCTGTGCTTCCTCGGGAGGAGGTTGTGCTGTTAGGCTCTGTAATTTTTCGATTTTGTTGCACACATGATGTCTCAGAAGAGGGATATGTCTTTTCTAACAACCATCATTTTTATATAAAATGGAAGGTATTCACATTACATCTTCATCTTCTCGATCTCAACTGGTAACAATATCAGAACTACTCCCTCCTGACAACTATATTCATTTCTCATTAAAGATATTTCATGTTTTATTCAGGAATTTAAATGAAGCTATCAGAGCCTGGAATGGCATCCGTTTGGTATAATTGTATCTCACTGACGCCAGCCCCAAGAGTTCTAATTAATATATATTTAGCTCCCTGACTGTCTTTAGACCAAACGGTTGAGCATAGAGGACAGGAAGAAAACACACACACACACACACACACACACACACACACACACACACACACACACATTGAGATTTGAACAGGGAAGACTTTTTTAAAAGAGGGGATTTTTGGTAATTGTGCATTTCAAGTGCTTTGTTCTTATATCTATGTCAGAAATTACTTTCAGGCCATGGAGTGCTTATGAAAAATGGGCTGCATGATAGTAATTATTTTTATTGATCACACATTCAAGTTATTAATTTTTTAATCTCCTTTCTTTTCTTTCCTTTTTTTTTTTTTTTTTTGGTTGCAAGAATGTTCATGCCCAGGGACTTACTATGTGCATTCACAATCCTCCTTAGGTTTGCTCTCCCCTTTCTTCCCTCTGTCCTTTTTCCCTACGACCTCACACTATTAAAAAGAGATATTGTTCCTCTTTGCCAACGTGAAAATGACTGGAGCCATCTTGGGATTACTTGGCCTCCCTAAACCCATAATATGAAAAGAAGCTAATTGGGTACCAACCTCATTCCTTATGGGGTTTGCCATTCCCCCGAATTCCCTCCAACCACATCCCCATTCTCACTTGCAGGAAATGAGTTTAGGGACCCTGCTTGTGCTGGTCTAACATTGGAATTCATAGCACTTGTGTTCACTTAGAAGCCTCAATTCACTCCCGGTCCTGGGATGCTCTGGGATTGTGGTTTATAAATCACTCCTGTGGTGTACCATGCACAGAGATCAAGACCCCTGTGAGCTCCAGTCATATTGAATTGTGCCGGGCAATGGAGTGTCCTTAAGAGTTTACAGTAAGGAAAAACAAAGGCCTTATAAATAGAACAATTCATCTGACACTTACAACATTTACAAGGCACTATTGAAAAGAGAGAGGATGCTATTTTCCTTTGTTCTCAATCTTGGTCTCATTCACTGAGGAGGGTAGCTCTTCAATAGGACATAAATTGGGCTTCAGAAATAGCCTGGACCAAAACTTAAGCTGTTATTTAAACAACTGGTAGGGGTCATTTAGTGGTTTATTAGCTTGCCATAAACCTCCCATGAATCTGGTCTACACTACAAAGATTTGTGCTCTCATCCTTGGCCCTCCGTATAGCAAAAGATGCCACTGCTTGGGGGGGGGGTGGCAGGTTCTTCCATGTACTGGACGTGTAATGGGGGTGAGGCAAGTCACTTGGTCCCTGTGAGCAAGTATGAACTGAGGATATAAAAATATGTTCATGTCACTGGGGGCATTGTTAGACTCACGGTGATGACAACAAAAAGAACCATATGGTGTACTGAATGCTTACCCTGTCCAGGCATGGTACTCAGTGCTAAACATCTACTTCCACACTCAGTAACAAAGAAAGATATATTGTAAATTGTCAAATGTTATACTCTTCTGCCAACAGGAAGACTAGTTTAAAATCTGTATTTAACCAGCTTAATATTTTCTGCCCTTAAACATCAGACTGGGTATTCCGAGGGAATGAAGACTTGGAAAAGATTTCTGTGGGAAGGCTGGTCCAGTCTATTTTCCTCTCTGTCCCAAGACAGCATCTTTCTAAGTGAAAACAATCCTCCCCAAATGGGGGCTGGGGAGGGCCCACAAGTGCTCAGGCGCTCATGCTCACTGGATTCCCAGGTACATTAGCACACAGCCTTATTGACTACCACGTCCATTTGACCAGGCTCAGAGGGGTTTTTATAATCTGAAACGCCTCACTGCGTGGGCACAGTGACAGGTGTGTCATGAGGAGAACAATAACCAGAAACAGATGCATGGAATATTCACTAATATGTCAGCAACTACGGTGCATGTCAGCAGTGCGCATCCTCACCAGCAAAAAAAAAAAAAATAGGAAAAGAAAGAACATTTATTTCCATGAAGCCAATTTCCATGCCAAACTGAGCATCTGTCTGGCTTTTGTGTTTGGTATAAACAGGACTCACACACACTCAAAAATAATGTCAAAAGTTCAAAGGGTGGAGAGTAGAGAATTCTCACGTGGGCAAATAAATGAGGTCTGCGGATTGGCTGGCCTTCACTCGGCTTTACATGAAGTGTCTCCTTGGGGCTGGGGTGATGTGTGGCTTTGATTCTCTGCCCTTGTCCTTCCGTAACCTGGTTTGGAATGTAGCCCAGTCCTAAGAGATTGGGGGTCACTCCGGCTTGATAGTGTAAGGTCAGAAAATGGAATGAAGCTCGGATATCTCAATTGAGATTTGAGTGTATAAAAGTATAAATCAAAAAAGCAAAATCCTTGAAGGGACACCTTGCAGCTGTCGCTACAAATGAAAGGTTTCAAAATAAGTAGATACAAGAACAGCGAGGCTGGTGCAACTAATTCCCTTGCAGTCCTACTTGAAGAAAATGGGAGTACAGCTGAACACTCAGAAGTAAAGAACACACATTATTCCAAGCAAGGATGCTGGCCTGAGCTCTTTAATAAAATGGTGTCACTTCAGGGACAATATTTAGAGTGTTTTGAAAAAGAAAACAAAACCCCTCCTTCACTTGCTTTTTTGTAGGATGCAAATTAGAAAGTGTACCAAGTGATAAATAAACATCAGCATCTTGAGATTATTGGTTCTTTGTTCTTGGAAAAATCTCAATATTCTCAAAGTTGAGTCATTCATTCAGGAAGGGAAAAAAGTAAATGGATTTTGTCCGCCTTTACTCCTAAATGCCACTGTCTTATTTGGCTGTAGGATATTTATGATTTTATGTTTATTTAAACAGACATATTTCTAGTTTATGGGCATATTCCAGAATAGAACTGCATGTTGCTTGGAGTGTAATTCGTATGGGCAAACACCTGATCCCCTTTAATAAAAGATAAAAGAGAAACAATTCCCTTGTCGTTCCAAGACCTTACTGAGCCTAGCTCATAGACACAACCTTGTTACTTGACCTTTCTAATCAGTATGAGAATCGCAGATACTGAACTCCAGGTATAGCGATTCTAAATGACTCTTCCAGCTGCTAGCTAAAATCCACTGCAGCAGAACTTGTGTGAATCCAAGAGTGTTCTAAGATTATGATTACAAAGCAAGAGTTAGGAACTGCAGAAGTACATGTGTTGGTGTTGAGAATTGTCACTAAATTATGTCAGTTTCACTCGTCTCCAAATTATTTTTAAGGCCAAGTTTTCTAAGAACCCTGCTTTAAAGCTAGAATTTTCGCCTATTCATATGGTCAAAAAAAGGCATTTTGATGTTCAGAGCACTGGCCCTTAGTGTGTTTATTTTTCAAGTTCTTTTTTTTTAAAGATTTTATTTATTTATTTGACAGAGAGAGAGAGAGAGAGAGAGCACAAGCAGGGGGAGTGGGAGAGGGAGAAGCAGGCTCCCCGCGGAGCAGGGAGCCCAACACAGGACCCAACCCTAGGACTCCGGGATCATGACTGAGCCGAAGGTAGATGTTTAACCTACTGAGACACCCAGGTGCCCCACAAGTTATTTTTTCCTATTTGGTGGAAGACAGGGGATCCTAGTCATACAATTAAACTTGTGTATATATCAGCTAAACCAACATTTCTCAACCTGTTTCCTGTGGCACATGGATCCCAAAGAATATTAGTACATTTTAGGAGGAAAGGGAGATCCTGGCTACAATAAGTTGGATTGAAACTGAATGAAATGTAGTCAAAGAGTTGTACTAAATGGAGAACTTCCCAGAACCTTTAATATGCAAAATAGCATAAGATTTCTCAGGGGAGGATGGACTTATTCTTGTTTCTCCATTTTGTTTAAACCATGTATCTCTTTTTCTGAGACCACTTTTACTGGTCTAATGCTCCCAGGAAATTATTTTAAGGAATTCAGAGCTAGGTGCAGTGATACATGGCTTGGACTACTTGACCCAAAATTTAAAAATAAAAAAGAAAGAAAAGAAAAGAAAAACAACTTTTTAAGATGGCTAACGGCCAGAGCGAGTAACATTGGATCTTAAATTAGCTTAACTGGGCTATGATTCTATCTAAACCAAACTGAAAGTGGAAAAAAAAATCCCACAAACTGTTATGTACTGGAGATGGAAAGGAATAAGAAAGAAAGGGCTTTAAAATATGTTAAGTAACCTCTTCAATAGACACCCTCATCTAACTTTATAAATCATTTAAAATGTGACAAGGAAAAGACAACCTGATCAAACGACTGTCCAAATAATAGTTTATTCTTCAACTTTTTCTCATTGAAATCACGTTGTCATTTGAATAGTCATCTTGACACAACTAATTATTGCTATCCAAGGCAAAGGGAAAAAAAAAAGAAAGCCTTAAAATGTAGTTTTGTAGGAAAAAGTGTAGATAACGTAAATGCAAATATTTCTCTCTCTCAATCCTTCCGCTCTGGCTGTGCTACATAGGTCTCCCTGCATCTCTCCTGACTCTCCTCCCTTTTCCCTCTACCCTCTCCTGCCCACCTTCATCTGTCTCCTTGGCCCACAGGGTTAGCTTTTGGTCTCATCTAAGAGAACCTACATGGATAAAACCGATTGAGAAAGACACCTGTGCCATAGCAAAGGCTCATGGGTCATATGGGTCCCGCCCGGCGCTGTCACCCAAAGCTGGA
The DNA here is from genome assembly GCF_003265705.2 of Callorhinus ursinus. Lineage (NCBI taxonomy): Eukaryota > Metazoa > Chordata > Mammalia > Carnivora > Otariidae > Callorhinus > Callorhinus ursinus. The sequence continues at coordinate 373,762 of NW_027397109.1, forward strand.
AGCTTGACCAGGCACTCAATTTTTCCTGGCTCCGTTTCTTTCTCTGTGAGATGCCTCTGTCGGACCACATGGCATCTAGAGTTCTGCGTTTATTACCATTATTATCATTTTGGTCTTCGTGCCCAGTGTCCTACAGGAAGCAAAGTAGAGAAATCGGCTTGCTGATCTTGAGGCAACATTGGAGTTATCAATAATTAGCTAAGTATGGTCAGCTTTGCCTCTAAAAGAAATGACATTTAACGAAAGAGAGGAGTAGAGTCAAATCCATCTGTGAGAAATGAGGTGGCTTTCTGAATGTGCGTGTTCTTGACTTTTGATCAGTGCCTAGACACCAATAGGAACTTCCTTTCCGGGGCTCTGTCGTGGACAGCTCCAAATCAAGCCACCTACATTCATTATTCTCAAGACGGTAGTTGAGGAACTCATCTGAATAGCTGCCTGGGTTTCTTTGCACCAAGGGTGGTGGAAGGATGGGTCTTGTCACCATTCTCTTGTTGGGCAAGGAAGTTGCACACTGAGCTTGCTCACATCCAGGAGGTAGGTATTCACTCACTCCTGAAATGGGAACATTCGATCCTGTTTGTTGATTTTCTCCTCAGTCATTTCTTAAACAGAACCTCTGATTACATGGAAGTCCCTACCCCGGAAGGTGAAAGCACCTCACTGAAAGTAAAATTGCCCAGATATTTCAACACAAGCACAGTTTGCTTTTGCCTGAATTCGGAGCTGTTTCCCTGTCCTGGCTGGTCATGAGATTCTTCCGGGGAGCGTGTTTCAGAGGATGAGAATGAGGCCAGTGGCTGCTGATGTTAAAAGGACATGGCATCTGCACAAGTCCTGAGAGGGGGCTGGTTGCACAAATTAAAGTCAAACACATCACAGCCCGATTAGCAGACATGGACTTGTGTGTGTTGTCTAGGTTGGTTTTTTTTTTTTTTTCCCCTCCAAGTAACAGGGAGGCAATTTAAAAAAAAAAAGGAAAGAAAGAAAAGAAAAGAAAAAAGAAAGGTAACTTCATTTGTTTCATATTTTTGTTTCCTCTCACTTCCTCTAGTCCTCTGATTTCTCACTCTATTTATCGGGGAACCTAAATTACAACTGAATACAAGAAATAAATTTAAACGTAAGTAGCTATTTAATCTCACTCTGACTTGTTCTGGTCAATGGAAATTTTCCTCCAAATGTAGCTTGGATATATAAAGCCACTAAGGGAAAAGAAAATGCACGCATATTGTGTTGGAACAAAATTAGTTCTCTTACTGCCAAAAATCAGAAAAATAATACGTTGTGTGTAGTTTTTTTTTAAACAGATTTAGAATTTGATGGAGACACCTTTTCATACATAGAGGATTCCTCTCAATGGGTGAGCTCACCCATGAAGAGCTCTAATTACTTGATATTTTAAAAGAATTCTTTATTATATTAAGAAAGAGAACGAGAAGGCAAGCACAAGTAGGGGAGAGACATTTGTGTAGGAGAAATCCCAAGCTGTATGTGGGAGGCAGAGAGTTTAATGTCTTTCATGAACAAAAATTCATTCCCACAGTGGGGAGCTCTTTTGAAAATGTTTCATGGCTGCTACCAGGGCGGGGTGCGGGTATAATTCCATGAGGCGGGAGGGTTGTGAGTTGAGCTTGCAAAATCAGTGACCACTAGTTTAAACCCAGCCAAAGGACGAACCCAATAAAAATTTGTTGGTTGTTTTATTTTTTTGTCTTTTGTCTTCACATTAAGTTGTCTTTGGGAACATCTAGTGAAGGCCTCACAAGGCCTGGTATGAAGAGTACTTACAACAGACACTCGGAGGAACTAAAGCGACTTCCTGCACTCCTTCCGGATTCAAACTTCCTTTGTTCCTATAATCTCCAAACAGCTGTTTCCTCTGGAATCCCAAATCCCAGCTGGCGGGGAGTCTCTACCTCCTGGATCCTGCTGCACGTAATGTACATCAAATCTGAATGTTGATATGACATGTTCTTCTTTTTTCCCATCCTCCTTCCCTGCCTCCACCCCCACCCTCAGCCCTGTATTCATTTTGACCTTCACAGGGAGAGCAGTTAGAAAAAAAGTGACAGAAGCATTTCATCAGACCTTCCACATGCCAAAGCAAATCCTTGAAAATATTTAGAATCTCAGATATGGAGTTTGGAAACATGTCCAGAAACCTTTGTGAGACAGAAATTGATAGTTGGCATCATTTTCCCAGCTTGCTTTTAGAAATCAGTACATTTTAACAAACATGAGTGTGTGGGCTCCTCTTTGATGGGAACTGGAGTATAACTCGGTTCAACGTCGGAGGAAAAAAATGAACAGTAGACAGGAGTCCTTCCTTAATCAATTTGCAGTTTTATTGATTGTTACCGTCATTGAGAATTTTGGGGTTATAATAATAAGGAAAAGGCTATGTCCCACTCATGGAAGAATCTACTAATAAGTTTGGAAGAAAAGACACATGGATAAAAAGAAATAGAGAAAATCACGAAGCCATATTTGAATCATTGCAAAATGATGGGACGTTTCTCCCGTGCCTTTATGTGTCGATGGAATGCAGGGTAAAGAAGTGTGCTCAATGCCAGTGTGTTGGGGAAGGACGGTGGGCAGTTGGAGTCAAGGAGAGCCCGTAGCTGAAGGTGCTCTGTCTGAGAGAGTTGGGAAGGAGGTCGAGACAATGGGAGCTGATGTTAATAAAAACCCAGAAGGTGAGGCGCAAGCACTGGCTTGGGATAGACTTTGGAACTCATGGGCTGTTGCCTCATTAACCACAGGGCACAGTGAATTCCAGAGAAGGATGAGCCTCGTTTCAGGTCACAGCGGGCCCGGGAGCCAGAGAGGCTGCGAGCAGAACCAGTGCCCTCGCTCTCTTGCACAACCCTGTTCTGCACCCAGCATTTGCCTCTCTGAAGTCTGTGTGGATGATTCTCGTGCAGTAGAAGGGCGAGGGTCTTGCTCCTCTGAGTCAGAAGAGAGGATGGGTTCCAATCTTAGCTCTGCCACTTATTAGCCATCTGATCTCAGGCAAGTTGTTCTAAACACTAAAAGCCTCTGATTCCGACCATCCATAAACTGGAAATAAATTACATCTTCCTCCTTGAGCTATGGTTGACTATAAATCAAGGGATTCACCTAATAGCTGTGTAATTCAATAAATGTTTGTTTTATTATAATAATACACATCATCATTATTATTAGGGAAGAAGATATAGTAAGTTGGTGGGAGACTGACTTAGCTAGTGTCAATGTGTTCTCTGAAAAAATGCAAAGAAATTAAGCTGGGCAGATGAAATCATCCAAGTGCTATTAAAGAGAGATCAATTACAGATAATGATTAATAGGAACAGGAGAACTTCTTGGATATTGTTTCATTTTATAAAATGGTTTCTCCAAGTGTGAATTTTCTTAGCTATTCTTAAACAAAAATTAATACCTACTGAATAATTAATCAGTGCTTACATGCATTTACTACCATTTCTTGAACATGGTGGTCATCAAGAACATGGACAGTTGAACCAGACTGCCTGGCGTTGAAACCCAGCTCTGTCACTTAGGAGCTGTGAGTCCTTAAAGCAAATCACTTAACTTCTCTGAAACTTAGTTTCCTTATCTGCAAAACAGTGATAGGGTTGTGGAGAGGACTGAATAGAATGAGTTAATATATATATATATATATATATATATATATATATATACAACTGTCTGAACAATGACTGACACATGGGTGTCCGACAGTATGATTAGTAATCCTTTGATTATAAAATAATAGCACAGTACTAAATGATAAATATAATAATAAACCAATACAATACAAAATAAAAATAATACAAGCTAAGTAATAAAAATAATAAGTAATAGTTACCCAATATATAATAAATAATACACATATCTTGGTGGAGTTTTTTGTGATAAAATCATAACTAAATAATTTATGAAGTTTTGAACTATTATTTCTACTATTTACGCTGGGGAATGCCAATATCTGGATTTTGCTATGTACCAGGTGGCAGCAGTCACAGTGATAGGCTCAGTGCTCGGGATACAATAATCAGCCTTACAGAGGTTGAAGTTGGCATTGTAAATCTGCGAACACTTCCCATTTTATAGGACCTGTTGTTACTTTTGTGTTTGATTTGTTTCAATTCTCATGCTTATGGTATCCATTGTGGTTGGGAAGGGGATTGCATTTAACCTCTCCGAAACCAAATGTAGTGGGCAGCTTCTTTGCTGAAACATGGGTGAAACATCCACATAAGCCAGTGGTTCTCACAGTGCCTCTCTAGACCAACAGCATCAGCAACAGCTAGGAGCTTAGTAGGTTCTTGGGCATCCCTCAACGTGATGAAGGGGAAACTCTGTGGTGGGCCCAGCAATCTATACTTTAACAAACCCTCCCAGAGATTTTGATGCCTGCTCAGTCTGAGGACCACCATGGTCAATCAGTATAGATATCAGAGTTGGCATAAATCAAAGCATTAAACATAGTAATTCTGGACACTGGGACACACTGTGGATCCCACTGGACACTGCTCCGTTCTACTCTATTTTCTATTTGGACCTCCCTCTGCTGACACATTCTTCCTTTCAGATGTGTTAATATTACTAACCAAGCTGTGGCAAAGAGACTTCCACCGAGGCTCAAAGACATATCTATCAACCTCTATTATATGTTGATTTAATTAATTTAACCCTTGGAAGGCAACTTTATCTTCAGAACTTAAAATGGAAGCCCGGCTATCCATAAATTACCCCTCAGATGACTGCCACTGATTATAAAACCCATTTGAAGTAGACCATATTCTTATGGGTGTTTTGGTAATGATTAGTTTTGTCCTTGGAGTGGTTTAATAGGAAGGGTGTGTTTAACTAAAATGCAAACTGCTGTGATCTTCCTGTTTAAAGAGCATCCACTATTAGAGGAGCTCTGGATGTCCTAGAAAAGGGAGCAGACAGGGAATTAGAGGAATAAGTGAAAGAAGCAAACCTGGACAAAGTTTTTCAAGTGGGCTGGAATTCTGGAGCAGAAATGAAATTTAGGGGCCTATAGACATCTGAGGATATGACAATGGCAATCAATTATGGACAAATTTCAGATGTTCTATACTACTTTTGTCTATGTTAGTTGAGGGTAGGAATAGACAGTTATATTCATCCATCCATCCATCCACCCATCCATCCACCATCCAACAAGAATCTATCATCTGCTATATGCCAGACAGTGGTATAGCAGTGGACAAACAGAAAAAAATATCTGCCCTCATGAAGCTTTCCTTCTAGTCTGGGACACAGATTTAAAGAACAAAAGTGAAATGTTTAATGGTGACATATTTTTTAAAGATTTTAATTTATTTATTTGACACAGAGAGAGAGAGAGAAAGCAGGGGGAGGGGCAGAGAGAGAATCAGGCTCCCTGCCAAGTCCAATGCAGGACTTGATCCAAGGACCCTGGGATCATGACCTGAGCCGAAGGCCGATGCTTAACCGACTGAGCCATCCAGGTGTCCCTAATGGTGATATTTTTTTTTAAAGATTTTATTTATTTATTTGACAGAGACAGAGAGACACAGCGAGAGAGGGAACAGGGGGAGTGGGAGAGGGAGAAGCAGGCTTCCCACGGAGGAGGGAGCCCGATGCGGGGCTCGATCCCAGGACCCTGGGATCATGACCTGAGCCGAAGGCAGACGCTTAACGACTGAGCCACCCAGGCGCCCCATAATGGTGATATTTTTAATGGAGAAAACAAAAGCAAGAAAGGGAGATCACTGGAGCCTGAACAGGAGGGGCTCAATTTTAAATCAAGCAGTCAGGGAAGGTCTCCTTATGAATATGACATTTGGGAGAAGATCCTGGAGGAAGAGCTTTCGGTCAAAAGTGAACAGCAAGTTCAAGTTCCCAGAGGCGAGGGAGTATCTGGTGTGTTCAAGTTCAGCATGAAGTCTGGTTCTGCGAGAGTGGAGTGATCCAGGGACTGTAGCAGGAGGTGAGGTCAGAGGACAGAGGATGCCCAGATCTCGTGGAGACTTGACCCATGGGGGAGTTTTGCCTTTACTCTAAGAGATCTAATGTACACAGTCTGATAAGTCAGCGAGTTGTCCCTCCCAAAGAAGGGTTCATGTTAAAAGAAAGTTCCTGGGGGCCAGTGGACCCACTTGGGAAAGAGTCTATGCTGGAATCCCAAAAAGAGGGGAGAGGAAATGGTCAGTGACAAAAAGAAGAAAATGGTCACTCTGAGAGCACGTGAGTTAGTCCTTTCCCTTCATAGAGGCTCTGAACATTGAATGTGAGGTGTAAGGATTTCCGAGTATCTAGCCAGGCTAGATGCACCCAGTGACCACTGAAGGTAAGGAGGTGGCCATTTCCCACCACCTGGGCCCTGGAGGGTGGGGTGACAGACATGCCTAAGCTGGAAAATATGGCAAAAGTGGAGAAACAAGGACCCCCAGCTTTACCCACCACTCCCTGAACTGGTGAGAATTGGACAGAATTGCTGCTAAGTGCCCTATACTCCTCTCCATACCTGAGACAGCCCGGATTTCTGGGAGGGGGTAACAGGGTGGTCAGAGCTGTGGTAGCAATCTGTCATATTCTAGGACAGGCTTGGATATGAGTGTATCCAAGAAACACACAGGTGCTGTATATCCAAATAACTTGACTCTGGGCAATCATGGGAAACACTGAGTGGGACAAAGTATTTCAGGATCATAGAAGATAAATGATCAACTGGCTCAAGCATCTAGGAAGGTTTACAAGAAGAGGTGACACTGGGCTAGGATGGCCTTGAAGGAACTCAAAAATGTTGGCAGGTAGTAGAGGTAGAATTGATGTGCCACATTTTCCAGAATAATCCTGAGCAAAAGATGTTTCTTTTGGCTTTTTTCCTTCCTTCATATGAACATGCCACTGCTGAGGACGGCATCCCAGGTGGATCAGGAGCCCCGTCACATCCCATTTCCTTTTGCTTTCATCACCCTGTTCTCCAGTCTTCCTGAGCATCCCATCTCAGATGGCAGCACAGAGTGGCCTGGGTATGGCACTTCGTGCCCACCCTGGCTGGATAGGAGTGATGTTGGGCTGAGCGTGGTGAGGCCGCCTCCTGGCATGGAGGAGATGAGGCTCACTAGTAACGAATGCTGTCTGCCTGCCGAGGAAAGTCTCCACGAAGGACGGGATCCTCATGTCCCACTCAGAGCTGTGTCTCTTCTGCTACAAGACCCCCGCCCACAGCTGGAAACCTACGAGTTTGCTGAATGTGGGATGACCTGGGACACACGTGCTATGCAGGTGTCATACCTGGAGGCGTGGGTAGAGCTTGGTTTAAAGTCAAGCCTACCTGGGTTTGAATCTGGGCTTCTCCATCGCACAGGGTACTTATTCAATGCTGCCATTTCCTGTCTGCAATGACGGTGTGTGCCTCACAGGTGTTCGTGGCGGAGGTGTTCGTTGGCGGAGGTGGGTTTCAATGTGAACCGCAAAAAGACAGTTCCTGATAATATTCCAACACTTGTAGTTCCATTTTGAAGAGACTGATAGAACTAAACCACAAACCTGTAGTTAAAGCAATTTAGTAAAGATGAGGCCATTAATCCTGGGATTTTTTAAAAATGAGTTTGGGTTTTTTGTTTTTGTTTTTGTTTTCTTTTCTAGTAGCTCTACAGAATCTCGCCTAGAGAGTTAAGTTAGAGTAATACACTCTCATGTTCTTTCTATAGGTTTCCTCTGGAATTTTTAATAGTCTATACAATACAGGGAGGAAAAAAACCCAAACTGATATAGTTGTTACATCTTATATTTTTTATGTAGTATGGAATTTTATAAAAATAGGTAATATTTTATTGTATCATACTGGTAGTACTAGAAAGGGGACATAACTTTTAATGTGTGCAATTAGAAGTGAATGGAAATCCTTGCATATTTTTTTCTTAGGGTTGCCACCATGTGATTTAGGTGCAGTTAAGGATGTTATTTAAGGTCTCATTAGGATAACATTGCTCTGAAGCCAGCAGTGGACCAGCCTTGCCACGCTGGTGTAAACATGGTACATAAACTCAGGATTACCCGTTCTTCCTCACTGTGTTTCTGCCTTTCTCATTTTTTTCCCCCTACAATTCTCAAGATGCTCAACTTCATCACTTAGGAGAATATAGAGATTATTGCATGCAATTCCATAACTTCCCCTATGGGGAAAACCAGGCCACTTTGAAGTTCTTTTTATTTTCAACCTTCATTAAGTTTATGCCAGTGGTTGTCTCAAATTAGGTTTATAGAGAGAGGCATTTTGCAAATTTGTCATTTATAGATTGCATTAAACTGACCTGATTTAGCTGTGTTGTTTAGAGAAATGATATAATGTGTATTTATTCCCAACTATTAGATGGTAAATATATAGCAATTACTACAAGTGTGCAGACGGGCAAGAAATCCCATAAGTAAGTGATATATCTGTTTTATCTTTTATCTAGCAGCCCAAATGCTTTCAAATTCACTTACTTATTAAGAAAAATTTACTAAGCACCTATTTTATTGCAGCAACATTGTGCTAGACATTAAGACCTTAAAGACCCATAAGCTTGGAGGGGGGAGTGAAGAACCCAAACAAATCTGTAGACCCCACGAAGGGACACGCGCTATACTAAAGGACTCATAGACAGGCTGGAAGAGAGAAGAGGGCAGAAACTCTGCTAGGAGAAATCAGGGAGACTCCACAGAAAGACAGCATTCCCAGAAGGACAAGAGATGAGTAGGAATGTGCTGTAGGGCAGGGGAAGAACCTTGTAAAGAGATAGGATATTGCAAGGCCTCCCCGTTCTTGGAGAAAGTGGAGCAGTCCTGAGCAATGGGAACAGAGTGCTGTTCAAGGAGAAGAGCCTGCAGTGAGAAGCAGAGACAGATCATAACTGTCATGCTGACCTTCATTTGGAGCCTGATTGCTGGGAAGGTTATTAAGCAGAAGAGACACCTGGTTGGATTTGTATTTTAGAAAGTTCGCAATGAAAGCAATTGTGTAAAAAGACTAGAAAGTTGGAGGGTGAGACTGAAGGAGGGACAAATTAGCCCCCAGGTGTGTGCAAGAGTCCAGAAGAGAAAGACAGATTTGCTGTAAGGCAGAGAGAGAATGGCGAAGAGAGGAAGGAGTGGAAAAATATTTCAAAGGTTCCGTTAACTGCTGAGATCTTCTCTTCCCCTGAATCCCAATCATGGTCTGAGAGCAGTGTGAACTGAAGTAGAGATGGGGAAACCTTTGTTTTCTTTGGGCTGGTTGACACATGCCATAGACTCGGTTCCCACCACAAATCAAAGGGTCAAAGAAGCAGCACACTGTCTTCTGTTTGGGGTGGTATCTGTGAATAAACCATCCCCCACCTCATTTCTCTGAAATGATAGACTACCCTCCACCTTCTTCCTTCTTCCTTTCTAGTTGCTGCCCCAAATGGTAGAGTCTTGAATCGGCCCCCTTTCTCATTCAGGCAGGGTCAAAGCACCAGCAGTGCAGAGTCCATCCCAGAAAATCACTCTGCAGCTACACCTCCAGTCATGGAAAAGAAGGATGACAAGGAGGCTCAGGGGTTTCTGGGTTGTGACTGCATTTTGGGCACCTGAAGATTTGACTGGAGACTGTTGGGTGGGTTCACAATGATGCCACGGTTTTGGCTGCTCTGGTTTTGCGCTTACAGAGGCATTGCTAAAAACAGGGCATGTAGGAAGTAACTCCGATTTTGGAATCCTACAGATCTGGTTTGCAAAATGATATATGGTAGCTCTGTTATCTCAGGCAACTTACTTGACTTGTATGAGCCTCATTTCCTTATCAAGATGTGGGAATCATAACCTAATTTGCTTTGTTGCTGTGAGGGTTGAATGTCATAAAAAATACCAGGTCCCTGATACAGCGTAATATTCTCATTCTTGTCTTACTTTCACAGGGGAAGGAAACTCCCCAACTAGACTATCCAGCAGGACGCACCAATGGGTGTTCTATGGATCCTAATACAACCCAACTTTCTCCATCTGCTAAACTTTTCCACATGCATATTCCTTCTTGGATTACCTGCATTTTGAATATGGGCTATTCAAAGATGCATTTACTTTTCCTGTACTTGAAGTGGTCCTAATCCATATAGAGTTGGTTCTGATCTAAGTGGTCTTCCATTTTAAATATGACCCCCCCCCAAAATATGAAACCATGCTCCATCTTCCCTTCCCAAATACTTATACCAATAAGTTTTCAGAAGTTTAGATAGTTGGAGAAAGTTTAGAATCCATTATTGTAGGTAATAGCATATTAGGGATGTGGGAGGAAGACAGGGAAGGGAAGGGCATTCATTGAATATGAGGCAGAGCATTCTTCCATAAATTTTCTGTTTGACTTCATCAAGTCTGTGAGGTGGGTGCAGCCATTAGTATTAGGTGTGCTTACACATACTAGACTCCTCCTCACCCAATGTCAATGGCTGAAACAAGATGAAAAAAATCCTTTTCATGTAAAAGAATTCAGAAGGGCAGTAAATAGGAGGGCTCCATAGGTGTCCTTCCATCTTGATGTTCCATCATCCTTAGCATGTCTCCTCATGGTTCAAAATAGCTGCTTGAGCTCCAGCTATCACATCCATATTCTAAGAAAGAAACAAGAGAAAAAAAAATAAAGGCCGCATTCTCTCTCTTTTAAGAGTATTGTCCAGCTGTGTGGTCTCTGGCTTTCACTTCTATCTCTTTTGCCAGAATTTAGTCTCATAGACTCCTCTAGCTGTAAGGGAGTCTGGTAACTATAGTTTTTTGGCTGGGCAACATGTGCTCAAATGGATGGGGAAAAAAAAAGACATGATGAGGAGCTGCAAGTGCCTGCTGCAATAGGTCCCTCACTTTTCAGTGGAGAAGGAATTCAGGCTCTGTGAGTTTGTGTGTTCTGATTATGTATTGGCTATCTGTTGCCCATGTATCCTGCCTGTCTGTCTATTACTTAGTGACTTAAAACAATAAGCATTTTATTATGCTCAAGATTTTGTGTGTCAGGAATTTGGGTAGGATTTTATGGAGATGGTTCCTCTCTGGACCACAATGACTATGGCCTCATCTAGAGTGGCTTGAAGAGGGAGAAACGGATGGGATGAATTGACTGGGATCAAATGTCCGAGGCCTCAGTATCAGTCGGGTCCTTTGGTTCTATTTTATATTGTGCCCAAGATGGTTATTCACCCTCTTGCCTGGCTGGGGGAGGGGGGCTGGAGCAGCTGGGGCTGGCCGGTCATCAGTCTTTCTCCACAGGGTTTTTCCACATGGCTAGCTTGGGCTTCCTCACAGCAAGGTGGTCTTTGAAAGTTGGATTTCTTCTAATGGTGACTGGCTTCTTCCAGAAAGGATGTTCCAAGAGACCAAGGTGGAAAGCTTCATACAACTAGCTTGGAAGTCATACTCGTGCCACAACTCACTAAGGCCAATCTAGATTTCCGGGATGGGTAGCTAAACTCCACACCTCACTGTGAGGGGTAGCAAAAGGTTTGCAGACATCTTTAACCTACCACAAAGTGACTGCTTAAGATAACAGCTAGGGAGCCAATTGGCCATGCCTGGAACACAGACTTTCCTTTACACTGTGTGGCTCCAAGTATCATGTCTTTGTACTTTTAAAGAGTCAGTTAAACAAGTTGATTTTTTTTGAAGCATGGAAAATTATAGCTGGTTATAGAATAGCAGGAGGTAGTAAGAATTCGTGGCAATAATGTCTCTGCTGGGTGCATAGACTCCAGCCATCAGTGGAGTGTGCCGGGCTTTGCACTCAGCTCTTTATGCTGAGTCTTCTACTAAGTGTAGCTGATATTATTATTTTTTTTTTATCTCTTCCCTCAAGCCCCTTCCCCCCACCTCCTTCCAGCCGAACAACTGGGCGGCTGCTTCCCTGTCTCTTTCATATTTGTGAATATTCTCTCAGATCTGGAAAATCAGATTGTCTCATTTAAATTTAATTTGAATTTCTGTTTGAAGAATCAACCTGAGACATCAAAGAGAATCCAAAAAATGCACTACAAAATAAATGATCAAATGACTTCTGGAAACATTGCACTTTTATATCTGGAAATATTGGATCAAAACTCCAATTTCTGTTATTGTTAAAATTAAAGAAAGACTTAAAAGAAACTGCTATCTACGTTTGACACCGCATTTAACCAATAGACAAATTGTTCTAAACTGGTGGGGTTAGAACCATCGATGTATGCCTTCTCTCTCTGATTCAAAATGAGTCAGATTCTCCCAGTCACTAAGCTTCAACTTGGTTTCCCATCAGTTTTCTTCAAGTCATAACAATATCATTTAGAGTATAGGTCACAGAAGCCTAATTTACAAAATGGGAATAGTGAAGTTGTCAGGTTATCTGCTCAAAACAGACTGAGTTTTGTGCTGAAATGCAGCTTTTTCAAACAATAACTTTACCTTAATCATTTGTGCACTTAACTTTTGAAGATCTGAAGCCCCTCTCCCCGATTTTAATATATTTAGAGGTGGATTTAGAAGGTTCAGCCCCATAGTGAGTTAACATTTCTTGCAGGTCCTGGCAGGTGCTTGGGAAAACACACAGAGGAAAAGGGCATGCAGTTTACCCTCAAGGGTGCAAAAGCACCAAGCACCAAGAGGAAGTGAAAAGAGCACCTGGTAAATGAGTGAGTGATCATAGCTTGTCCCATTAAGAATCAGTGGGTGATTGAACATTTGAATGAGTGATGCTTTAGCTTATCAAGAACTAACAGCCCAAACTAATGGTAGAGAAGTCCTGGGTCTTAGAGGCAAAAAGTTTCAGCCAAAGGTCATGGTCCAGAGAAAACACCACCCTTTCCAGCTGGGGTGGTTAGAGATGATTTGTTTGTTTTCTGTTGACCAGTAGGACTGGGTTGGAAGAATCAAAAATGAAGAATTAAAATCAAGAAGTAATTATTTTAGAGATTTTATTTATTTGAGAGAGCGAGAGACAGAGAGAGCACGGGGACGGGGAGAAGCCGACTCCCCGCTGAGCAGGGATGCTGACCCAGGGCTCCATCCCAGGACTCTGAGATCATGACCTGAGCCAAGGCAGATGCTTGACCGACTGAGCCACCCAGACACCCCAAGAATTAAATTTTTTTTTTAAAGAAGGAAATATCTATGGCATTCTAGGAGAAGATAGCATTCCTCCCAGGTGACCGGGAAGTTGCCTTTTTTATATTTAGGAAAATATAAAAATATATATTTTTGCCATTTCCAACCTCCCCCTCTCTCTCCTGCTAAGGAGTTGAAGAAGAGGATCTAACAAGGACAATTGAATTTGTCTGTTTAGTACAATTATACCAATGTGAAATATGTCCCTTGGCAATAAGGTTTGGATTTCAGAATGACTAGAGAGAGACAGGAGAGTGACAAAGGGAAAGACTCCCGGTGGTAGAGTAAGCCTCTCCAACAAAGCAGCAAGTAGCCCTTTGAAAGATAGCGAAGCTAGAGAAGCTTCCAGAGGCAGGCAGCTTTGGGAGATCCAATACTTAATACTCTCACCTTGATTCCTATTGTGATAGGTGCTGATGCCCCCCTGCCTCATGCCATAGCCCTCAGTAGGTCACACAGATACCCTAGTAATGGTGCTGTTTGGGGAGAGTGGGAAAAAGGGGCCTTTCCGTGCTCGGGGCGAAGAAGAGGGAGTCCCTAGTGACAGCAAGCGCAGGAGGTAAGATGCTGATTATTAGCCAGGCTACAGCAGCTGAGCACGTTGCAGTGTGGACCCACACAGCAAGATGTGAGCCGAATATCTATCCCACCCCTGCCCCCGATACCAGAGGAGGTCCACCCCTCAAGTGCACGCATCTATGTTGGTGTGTGTGTGTGAAAGAGCCTCGGGGAGGGGAGTCAGCCCTGCATTTGCATGGACATGAGCTAGTCAGGATTCCGACCCTCAGACTGCGCATGTACACATTTTTGAGAAGGCAGCAGTGTTCAAGTGGATACCAGAATGGTTATAATCAGCTTTCCTCCGAAAGGAAATGTCTCCATGCCTCCTCTCTGGCAGCTATCACTCTACATCAAAAAGCTTCTCGTGTGCTCCTCCTTCGGCGCTGGCCTGGTCCCTGCAGGATACTGTGAAGGATTTGTATGGCCCTCTTTTTAATAAGTCCAGTAATAGGAGTTTCTACCAATCCTCTTGGGATTTATTTTTTTTTTCTATTTCTGTGTTATGAACTCACTGGATGGATTTTGGAAGTTGTTATTTTAATTGAGCAGTCAAGCAACAGAGAATTGTCTGACAGCCCTGACTCAGTAGAATCTGAGATTCTTTCCGAAATGAGAAAAAATTTTCAGCTGGAAGAGGGAATGGAGAAAGTGGGGGTGAAGGTGGGAGGACCCCAAATCTCCACATAGCCACGGTCTCCTTTAGATTTCAAAATCTCCACTAGATTTCAAAATCCCATGTAACCGAAGTGTGTTTTTTTCCTAAAGACCAAGAATAATGGAGTATTTTTTTTCTTACTGAAAGGCAGGAATTGCCGTTTATCAAAATCTATTGATTTTGATATACTGAGTCAACATGGCTCAACTCTGGCCCCTGCCTCTATCCCCTCTGCCTCAGATAAAATCCTCATTGTCCAGCTTCTCCAGGTCCCAGTCCCTCGTGCTGCTGCCAGAGCTATTTTTCCAACACACAGATCATCATATCATGCAATTTCCTTGCTAGAAACGCCACAGTGGCCATCTATTGCCCTCCAGAATCTGGCAGCCCTCCACCCCCCTACCACCACCAAGCAGGCTAACCATGTAGAAAACTACGAGAATGAACTGGCTATCCCTCTCCACCCATGACTGGCTTTTTCATTCCACCATGCCTTTTGCACCCCGTTCCCCCTGACCTGTCCTGCATTCCCCCACTATTTGGCCTTCAATTCCAGGACAAAATCTCACCTTTTACATTCTTTTATCAAAACATTTGGTAAACAAAGATACAAAGGTAGGGACCCGAAGGGGTACGTGCACCCCGATGTTGATAGCAGCAATGTCCACAATAGCCAAACTGTGGAAAGAGCCAAGATGTCCATCGACAGATGAATGGATAAAGAAGAGGTGGTATATATACACAATGGAATATTATGCAGCCATCAAAAGGAATGAGATCTTGCCATTGGCAACGACGTGGATGGAACTGGAGGGTGTTATGCTGAGTGAAATAAGTCAATCAGAGAAAGACATGTATCATATGACCTCACTGATATGAGGAATTCTTAATCTCAGGAAACAAACTGAGTGTTACTGGAGTGGTTGGGGGTGGGAGGGATGGGGTGGCTGGGTGATAGACATTGGGGAGGGTATGTGCTACGGTGAGCGCTGTGAATTGTGCAAGACTGTTGAATCACAGATCTGTACTTCTGAAACAAATAATGCAATATATGTTAAGAAAAAAAAAGAAGAAGAAGATAGCAGGAGGGGAAGAATGAAGGGGAGTAAGTCGGAGGGGGAGATGAACCATGAGAGACGATGGACTGTGAAAAACAAACTGAGGGTTCTAGAGGGGAGGGGGTGGGGGGATGGGTTAGCCTGGTGATGGGTATTAAAGAGGGCACGTTCTGCATGGAGCGTTGGGTGTTATGCACAAACAATGAATCATGGAACACTACGTCACAAACTAATGATGTAATGTATGGTGATTAACATAACAATAAAAAATTATAAAAAAACAAAAAAAATTTGGTAAACAAATTATTAATGAGTATTTCCTATGAGCTATATACACCGGTACACACTTTTTTAAAGATGATATTACCATATTTAATTATTATTAAAGAAGCATAAAGAATATTCTGTCTTCAAAGGCTTGCATGGTAAAAGAGAAAAGAGAATAAACAAGTATTTTCATAAATACTGTATCATTTTATGATGTTGATTTGAGGAAAATAAGCAACGACCACAGTGTCTAGCCCTTAGCATGCAAAAAATGAAAGGATAAACCCAAAGGGATAACACAAGCAAAAATATTCAGTTCTCTGAGGTTATAGTTTCATCGAATTTCAACAAATTACATAATTATAATATAAATTATAACTTTATTATATTATTATTTGCTCTACATACTACTATGTAATTATTTATAATTAATTTTAATGCAAAGAATAGCTACAGTGGATTAGGTTGATGCACTGAAGTCCTATGGTCTTTACGTGCCAAACAGCTAGCTAATGTGGAAACAGATCATAAAATATTTTGTAGACTATTAGGACACTGAATTTTGTAGAAAAATATATTCTAAGTCATGGGATATTATTTCAACAAAGAAGCTTGATAATGAAATTTTTGAGCAACCAAGCATTATAGTAATGAGCTAACATCAAGGATATTGGAATGCAGGGGGCACAGTGATAATATGGAGATCAGAGGGGGACAAGACAGAGGGAGGAGGAACAAAGAGAGGAGTGGGGACCAGTATATCTGCGTAGCATTTACAGATTAGAAGGGAGAGGAGATTGGGATACATGAAAGCAGACCGCAAAGGCAAGACAGAGAAGGGAAAGGGGAAGAGAGGATCACCAATTTTAACTTGTATAAAGATAAACTTCTCCTGGAGTTCTAAGTTGAACCTTTGTGACTATTCATGACATCTTTTGGACCTTGCTAGTGATATATAATCAACCCGGAAATAACGCCTTTCTAGTCAATTGTGTAAGCCCAAATTCAGAATCTACTTACCTGTTTTTGCCATATGCAGTTTTTTAGACACAAGCAAAGCTGTATTCCAGAGCAGAAATAAATCAACTCTGACCACACTGAAGATGATTCTAAAAATAATTCATCATTTAACTCTAGGCCCTTAACGACATATTCATTACACCTGATACAAGTTTGAGAGGTTTTAAAAACATACTAATTCTATCAAATCCGGCCAGAATGAATGTAAATAAAAAGATATAATCATTATTAGTAGGGATGATTAAAGAAATTGAAAATTATGAAAAACATGACACATACATTGCACTTGGGATGAATTATTTGTGATACAAATTTTTTTAAGGACAAAGAACCCATCTTACAGCTTAGTAACCAAAAAGGCAAGTGGAAAAATAATTGATTTAATTGTTTATAAACAATAAGCACAAAACCCACATCTCTAGAGCATGTGACTAGAAAACTCTACTTCATATTGGTGTTTAGTAGCTTAATATTTACTCAAGTGCAGGTTGAGAGTTTGTTAATCCTCACTGCCTCAGCATGCTAATGCTTATACCATGAAACAAAGGTTCAAGACCCTTTGCATTGTGTGTGATATCCAAAGGTCAGAGGAAAGTAGGTGAGTACATAATATTGAGAAAAAAACACCAAAGTCATTTTCCTCGGAGAATTTACAAAGTAGTGAGAGAGAAAAATAAATATATAATAAGCAAACCAATAAAAAAGGAATTTCAAATTAAGAAGTACCATAAAAGAAATAACTAGGTTGCTGAGATAGAGCTTAATGGGGAGCGCTGGCTGTCCTGGGTGGTTAGGAGGTGATCTCAAGGAAACTGACTGAAGGATGATAAAGAGTCAGGCATGCAAAAACCCGGGAGAAAGAGCCTTTGAAGGGGAACAAGGTGTTCTGTTTTTCTAAATAGGAAAGAACTTGGCCTAAGTGAGGGACTAGAAGAAGGCCCAGAGCAGTGAAGTGTGCAGGGCAGCCCAAAAACATGGTCAGAAAGGTAGATAGGGCCAGATGTTGGTACATATGCCAATGTAAGAAATTTGGATTTGATTTTGAGTACAACGGAAGCATGCATTTAATCATGCTGGGGACATGACCTGATTTGTATTTTTTAAAAGATCATTCTGGTTGCTATGGAAAAATACAATAAAGAAACAGAAGCAATCAGTTAGGAGGTGATTGCTGTAGTCCAGTCAAGGAATGACGGGGGCTGGAACTATGAGGGTGAAAAGAAACAGAAATGGATTGACTAAAGCTATAGTTTGGAGTAGAACGGATGCAATTTTGTAACACATTAGGTAGCAATGGAGGGAAGAGCTAATATGGAAGAGGGGGTCATCTAGAATGGCTTCTAGGTACTTGCCTTGCTCATCTGAACAGGCGGTAGAAACATCCGAGATGAAGAAAACTGGGATGGACATAAGGGATGAGTTTCAGAGGGAATATGAGGCATTGTTTTATTATATGCAGTATTATAGATGCTGTGAGACCACAAATGCAAAGCTCATAGGCAACCGAGCGTAACAGGCAGAGGCAGTTGAAGTGGATGCGTGAATTGGGGAGTTACTGACATGCATTTGGCGTTAAGTCCTGGAAATGGATGGGATTATCCAAGAAACAGTAAAGAGAAACAGTGAAAGGGAATGAATGCAAGAACAAAACATGGGCTCTAAGCTGGATATGAAGACAAGTGAAGAGAGGGATCTGACCCATCTAGTGGAATGGCTAAAAAACAAACAAAAACGTGACTATTTCAAGTCTTGGGGAAGAGATGGAGAAACTAGAACTCCTGTGCATCGCAGGTGGGATGTACTAGTCCCTCACTTAGGCCAAGTTCTTTCCAATTTAGAAAAACAGAACACCTTGTTCCCCTTCAAAGGCTCTTTCTCCCGGGTTTTTGCATGCCTGACTCTTTATCATCCTTCAGTCAGTTTCCTTGCGATCACCTCCTAACCACCCAGGACAGCCCGCGCTCCCCATTAAGCTACATTTACTATAGGATCCAGCCATTTCTCTTCTAGGACTTATTTTTTTATTAAAGATTTTATTTATTTACTTATTTGAGAAAGGGGGGGTGGTGGGGGAGGAGCAGAGGGACAGGGACAAGCGGACTCTGTGCTGAGTGCAGAGTCCAATGTGGGACCTGGATCTCTCGACCCCGAGATCATGACCGTGAGATCACGACCTAAGCTGAAATCAAGAGTTGGAAGGTTAACTACTGAGCCCCCCAGGTGCCCCTCTTTTTGGACTTGTGCATGAATATTCATTGCAACTTTACTTGTAATTTATCTAGTTACATACATTGAATGTATGTCAATTATACCTCATTAAAAAATTTCCCATGGTAAAGAAAAAAAATGTAGGGTGCTAATACCATAGTGAGAAAGTGATGAGATCAACATTTACACATCTCATTGTGGTTTAAGAATTGATTTCATGAGAGTATTTGAGCAAACGAACTCAAAGGATGGAAGTAATGTTTGGAGAATGATGTGTATAAATTATTTGTTTTTGAGATGGGGCCATCTCCAGTGATGACAGGGTATGGCAAGGGAGTGGCAGATTGAATTGGTATAAGAGGAGAATGTCATTAGGGAGGATGAGGTGTAAGAACTGGGAGGTCTTTATGTTGTCTGATTTATCTATGTCCATATTAAAATGATGGCAGAGTCAACTTAGACAAATAGGAGCCAGTCTGGTAGATGGTATTTGAGAGTAGGGTATTACAAGCTGGTTTTTAGAGCCATAATGGTATGAAAATGGCAGTGGGGCTCAAGAAGAGACTCCAGGTCCTGCGTTTGAAGGAATAGTTCTAGGAGACAGTGGAGAAGTTCTTTTTCCCAGAGAAGGTTATGGCAGAGGGTCCAGAGGAGGGCTTGGGGAAGGAGCTTAACAAAGCAGAGGAGGCTGATTAATCAAGAGTTAGTGTTCTGGCAATCACTGGCCTAAAATATGAGGCATGATCATTACTTTTTTTTTTTTTTGCTTGCTTGCTTTATTTTAAGTAGTTTTACCAACTGTTAATAAATTTCTAAGTCTAATTGTTTAGATCTGCCTGGTTTTAAATTGTATACAAATGGAATAATACTGTGTGCATTCTACTGTTATCTCTTATTTCTCTCAACTTTGTGCTTTGGAGACATTTTCATGTTAATGTGTAGACCTGTAGTTCATTGATTTTTGTTGCTGTTTACTTTCTATTCCATGGATGCGTACTCTTTTATTCTCCCATGTCTACTGTTGATGGACATTTGTGTTGCTTTTACTATTTTGCTATAAGAAACAATGCTGCTATAAGCATTTGTTACATATTTCATAATGTAAATATGAAGGACTCTCTAGATTATATGCCCACTAATGGAACTGTTGGATCATAGTCTATGTACAAGTCCAACTTTTTAATTCGATGTCAAGTTGTTGTCAAAAGTGGTTGGTCCAAATACACTGCCATTCCATATCCTTACTAACACTTGCAGTGTGTGATTTCTAAGTTTTGTTATTTTGTTGGATTTAAAGTATATCTTGGGACTTTATTTTTCATTTCTTTGTTGCCAATTAGGCTGTCATATGTTTATTGGCCAACCAGGTCCAGCATGTCTTTTTACTGGCTGTGAGAATTTGGGTGAGTTGTTTTACTTCCTGGATCTCTTCTTCTTAATCAGTAGAAGGAGGATAATATTATACACCATACAAGATATTGCCCTTTAGAGAGAAGGACTTACCATTGTTAAAATGACATTGATTTAGCTTACTTTTGGCTATTACTTAGACCAGTGTTGCTCTCGGGGACAGGTCACTGGGGAGAATGCGGAAGTACTCTGAGGAGTCTGGGAGAAAAGAGAGGGCTAAATCAATCGGTAAAACAAACAATCAAACACAAGACAACAACAAACAACAAACAAAACCCCTAAAATTCATTGTTCTAGTTAAGCTAACTTTGACAGCTTTAAAAAACAAACCTCAGATTCAGTGGCTTAACAAAATATAGTTTCTTATTCCTGCATTTTCAGTTAGGAAACTGCTTTTGTCTACCTGATGATTTAGGAAACCTATTCCTACCACATGGCTCTACTGTGCCCTTGGGCCATGGAGTCCCATGCTTCCTGCCTGCAGCAGAGGAAATAGAGCTTCAGGAGGTTCTAACACCCACCCACTTCTTAAAAGTTCCTTCTTTGAAAGGAAACCTCTCTTTTGATCACATCCCTTCAGTTAGATCTAGTCACATGGCCTCATGCAAGGGGACATCAAATTGTTGTTGCTGGCTTGGGCTGCCATCTGCCAGCAACAACAGCACATTATGAAAGGGAAACCACAGTTATACACCATGTTAACCCGTCCTTCCAACCCTCTCCATCATTGTGAAGATAAAGTCAAATGGCATTGTGTGTGATCCCACCATCTCATCCCCACTTAGGCATTATGATTTCCCTGTTAATGTTGATTCTTAATGTTTTTTATTTATTTTATTTTATATTTTATTTTTTACACTTCTACTGAGTTATATTGACATACGGCGTTGTGTATGTTTAAGGTGTACAATGTGTTGATTTAATACACTTATATATCACAAGATGTTTATTTTCTTTTTTTAAAGATTTTATTTATTTATTTATTTGAGAGAGAGAGAATGAGATAGAGAGAGAGCATGAGAGGGGAGAGGGTCAGAGGGAGAAGCAGACTCCCCGCTGCACAGGGAGCCCGATGCGGGACTCGATCCCGGGACTCCAGGATCATGACCTGAGCCGAAGGCAGTCGCTTAACCAACTGAGCCACCCAGGCGCCCTATCACAAGATGTTTAACACTGTAGCTTTAGCTAATGCCTCTATCACCTCACGTAATTTCCAATTCTGTTTTGTGGTGAGAATGTTTAAGATCTACTCTCTTGGCAACTTTCTAGTATATGACACAGAACTGTTAACTATAATCACCATGCTGTACATTAGAGCCCTCAAATTTATTCATCTTATAATTGGAAGTTTATACTCTTTGACCAACATCTCCACATTTCCCCTGTTCCTTAGACCACAATTCTACTCTCCGTTTCTAAGATTTTTGCTTTTTTAGATTCCACATTATTAGTGATATAATACATTATTTGTCTTTCTCTATCTGGCTTATCTCACTTAGCCCTCAAGTTCTATCTATGTTGTTGCCAATAGTAAGATTTTCTTCTTTCTCATGGCCGAATAATATTTCATCATATATACATACAATATCTTCTCTATACATTGATAGACACTTAGGTTGTTTCCATACCTTGGCTATTGTGAGTACTACTTCAGTAAATGTGGGAGTGCAGATATGTTTCTAATAGCCTGTCTTCACTTCCCTTGAATAAATGTGCAGAAGTGAGATTGCTGGATCATATGGTAGTTAATTTTTAACTTTTTGAGGGACCTCCCTGCTTTATCCATAGTAGATGAATCAATTTACATTCCCACTAACAGTGAACAACTCTTCCCTTTTCTTCACATCCTCCCCAACATTTGTTAACCCTTGTCTTCTTGGTGGTAGCCATTCTAACAGGTGTGAAGTGATATCTTATTGTGGTTTGGGTTTGCATTTCCCTGATGATTAGTGATGTTGAACATCCTTTCATGTACCTGTTGGCCATCTGGATGCCTTCTTTGGAAAAATGTGTATTCCGTTCCTCTGACCATTTTTTTAAGTAGGATTTTTTTCTATATGAGTTTTTATATGTTTTGGATATTAACGTCTTATCAGATATATGTTTTGCAAATAGTTTTTCACATTCCATAGGTTGCCTCTTCATTTTGTTTATTGTTTCTTTTGCTGTCCAGAAGCGTTTTAGCTTGGTGTAGTCCCACTTACGAATTTTTGCTTTTTTACTTGTGCTTTTGGTGTAACATCTAGTAAATCATTGCCAAGATCAATGTCAAGGAACTTTTCCCCAGTGTTTACTTCTAGGAGTTTTGCTGTTTCAGGTCTTATGCTTAAGTCTTTAATTAATTTTCAGTTAATTTTTGTGAGTGGTGTAAGATAGGGGATCCAAGTTCATTCTTCCACATGTGATTATCCAGTTTCCCCAACACCGTTTATTGAAGAGATATAATTCTTTTCCTGTTGAGTATTCTTGGCTACCTTGTAAAACATTAGTTGACCATATATGTGAAGGTTTATTTCTAGGCCTTTGATTCTATTCCATAACTCTGTGTGTCTATTTTTATGCCAGTACTATATTGTTTTGATAACTCTGGCTTAGTAGTATAGTTTGAAATCCGGGAGTGTGATGCCTTCGATTTCATTTTTTCTCAGGAATGCTTTGGCTACTTGGGGTGTTTCGTGATTTCATACAAATTTTAGGATGGTTTTTCTCTATTTCTGTGGAAAAAAACGCCACTGGAATTTCAATAGGGATTATACCGAATCTATAGATGGCTTTGGGTAATGTGGATATTTTAACAATATTAATTCTTCTGACCCATGCACATGAGATTTATTTATTTCATTTATTTGTGTCTTCTTCAATGTGTTTCATCAAAGTCATACTTTTTAATGTACAGATCTTTCACTTCTTTGCTTAAAATAATTCCTAAGTATTTTATTGTTTTGATGCCATAGTGAATGGAATAGTTTTTCTTTTCAGATGTATATAGACATGCAGCTGATTCTGTATATTGATTGTGCATCCTGCAACTTTACTGAGTTTATTGATTAGTTCTAATAGCTTTTTGGTGGAGTCTTTAGGTATCTCCACACACACACACACACACACACAAACACACACACACACATATTCATAACATATGCAAACAAAGACGATTTCACTTCTTCCTTTTTGATTTGGCTACCTTTTACCTCTCTTTCTTGCCCAATTGCTCTGCTAGGACTTTTAGTACTATACTGAATAGGAGTGGTGACGGTGGGCACCCTTGTCTTTCCCCATCTTAGAGGAAAAGCTTTCAACCTTTCACTGTTGAATCATGTTAGCCATGGACTTGTTATGAATGGGTTTTATTGTACTGAGATGTGTTCCTTATATACCCGATTTGTTGAGCATTTTTATCATGAAAGGATGTTATGGTTTGTTAAATGGTTTTTCTACATCGATTGAGATAATCATATGATTTTTATCTTTTATTCTATTAATATGGTTTATCACATTTTTTGATGTATGTTGAACCATTCCTGCATTCCAGGGGTAAATCTCACTTGATAATGGTTTATGCTGTTGAATTCAGTTTCCTAATACATTGTTGCTCATTTTTGCATTTATATTCATCAAGGATATTAGCCTGTAGTTTTCTTTTCTTGTCGTGTCCTTATCTGGTTGGGATTAGGGTAATGCTGGCCTTATAGTATGAGTCTGAGAGTATTTCCTGCTCTTCTATTTTTTGGAAAAGTTGAGAAGAATTGGTGTTAACTCTTCTTTAAGTGTTTGGTGAAACAGCCAAACCATGTGGTCCTGGGACTTTCTTTGTTGGGAGGTTTTTGCTTACTGATTCAATCTTCCTACTCACTATTGGTCTATCAGATATTTTATTTCTCCATGATTCAGTCTTGGTAGGTTATATGTTTCTAAAAATTTATCCATTTCTTCTAGACTATCTAATTTCTTGGCATATAATTTATTCAAGTAGTCTCTTGTGATCCTTTGTATTTTTGGGGTATCAGTTGTAATATCATCTTCTTCATTTATAATTTTATTTGAGTCTTCTCTTCCTCTTTTTTTATGGTTTGGATAAAGGGTTTTTTTTTAATTCTTTTCAAAAAATACAGTTCTTAGTTTTGTTGATCGTTCTTTCTTTCCTTCTTCCTTCCCTTCCCTTCTCTTCTTTTCCTTTCTCTTCCCTTTCCTCTTTCTATTTCATTTATTTCCTATCTGACCTTCATTATTTCCTTCCTTCTTCTAACTTTAGGCTTAGTTCATTTTTCTTTTCTGATTCCCTAAAGTGTTAGGTTTCGATTAGATTAGGTTGCTTATTTGAGATCTTTTTGTGTGTTTGTTTTTCATTAATATAAACATTTATTGCTATAAACATCCCACTGAGCGCTGCTTTTGCTACATCCCATAGGTTTTGATATGTTGAGTTTCCATTTTTGTTTGCATTATGATATTTTTTGATTTCCCCTTTTTATTTCTCTTTTGATCCATTGGTTGTTTCAGAGTGTGTTATTTCATTTCCATATATTTGTGAATTTTCCAGATTTCCTCCTTACTGATTTCTTGTTTCATACCATTGTGGTGAAATAAGATACTTGGTATGATTTCAGTTTTTTTAAATTTTCTGCATGGAGCACTGGGTGTTATACACAAACAATGAATCCTGGAACACTACATCAAAAACTAATGATGTAATGTATCGTGATTAACCTAACATAATAATAAAAATAAAATAAAATAAAATAAAATAAAATAAAATAAAATAAAATAAAATTTTCTGAGACTCATTTTGCAACCCATCATATGATCTACCCTGGGGTATGTTGCACATGTGCTTAAGAAGAACATGTATTCTAGTGCTGTTGAACTGAGTGTTCTGTATATGTCTTTGAGGTCCATTTGGTTTTAAGTATAGTTCAAGTCCATTTCCTTATTGATTTTATGTCTGGATGGTCTATCTATTGTTGAAAGTGAGTTATTGATGTTCTCTATTATTATTGTATTATTGTCTATTTCTATTTCAGATCTTAGTATTTGTTTAATATGTTTAGATGCTCTGATGTTGCCATGCATGTATATTTATAATTGTTGTATCTTGTTGATGAATTGATCCTTTTATCATTATATAATGATCTTCCTTATCTCATTATTATTTGTTGTTGTTTGTCTTAAAATCTGTTTTGTTTGATATAGGTATAGTTACCAGTGCTTTATTTTGGTTTTGACTTGCATGACATTATCTTTTTCTGTTCCTTCACTTTGAACCTATGTGTTTCTTTAAAGCTGACATGAGTCTTTTATGGGCAGCATAGAGTTGGGTCTGATTTTTTTATCCATCTAGCCACTTTGGCACGATTATCACTGAGCCCTATATTTTCTGGTGGTGGTTCACAAACTTCAACTTTATGGTATAGCACTGGAGACTTGTACTGTAGTCCAGCAGAGGAGAGCATTGTGGAAATCTTGCCCTGCCACCTGGTTGGTGCAAGGACCTTTTAACAGGCCATGTAGAGCTCTGAGGTCTGTTGTGTATGGCTACTTCAGCAAATCCATGAAGGAGGAATGGCAAAACCTGAAGAAAACATGTGCAGAAGTGTTAAGAAGAGAGGGAGTACTACTGCCTGGGCAAGGACGACTACCTCATTTGGTGAGGTGAAGGTTGGTTAGGGGACCACCATCATGTACATGCTCTGTCTGCCCTTCAAGATTGGAGCCAGCTGTAAACTATAGGATGAAGGACAGGTCCAAGAGGTAAGGGGGTAGGAATCTTGGGGAAGGACCCAATACCTCAGTCTACAGGCTTTAGTGAGGTGTGTTTCATCTCCCCTATGGAATTGATTGTTATGTTCTCTGAGCCCAGATAGTACTTTTCACACACTTCTAGTGTGGGATTACTGCATCACCTTGGAATTATTTGGGGCCCCTTCACCCCTATATTACTCATTTTTAATGATGAGGACAGTGCAATTTCATCTCTGAGACTCAACTTTCTCTATACCACATTTTACTCTATCCCCTATCTCAAACCTAGGGGTTGGCATATCATGGACCTTAAATAAAAATGTATTGAGTGGATGAAGGGGTGAGTGAATTGTTCATTTCACTTTTGACTAACCAGAAACAACTAGTCTGCATTTTTTGACCCGAATCAAAAGAACCCGAAGTTCTTTTCTGTAGGCACCTTTTCAGAATTTATTTCATTTGAGACTTGTTTGGGAAATGTAAAAGTTAGGACCCTGGAAATTTGTACTTCTTTAGGGTTTCAAGCAAAGACGTTTTAATCTTTTCACTTTGAACAAGACAGCACCAGACAATGGACTGGCTTTGAGAGGAGAGAGGAAATCAAATCCTTTCTTATTCAGCCATTAACATGTTTTTGACTTATTTGGTACAGAGCTATAAACATAGCATCTCCTGAAGAGAAGGCAGCTGTGGAGGTTGGGACAAATTATTGAAAATGGAAATAGTTAGCAGAAATCTTGATGGAGAACGACACCATCTCTGCGTCTGTTAGTGAACACGCGGGGCAGTGTGCTGTGAGGTGGGCGATTTGCACTAACAGGAGTGCTAATATGATGTATTAAATGTCAGCCCAGCATCGCTGGGTGTGTGTATCTCTCCTGTGGTACCTTCTGTTTATGCTTATTCAGCCCTTTGAATAATTTAACACATTTCATACTCTAAATTACTCTCAGCAATTTGATGGGGGTTCTGGCAGTTTACTTGAAATGCTCAGTGTTAGGTCAACATAGGGTCCCAGCTTCTGCTAAATAGAAGTACTCTGCCTACTTAGTAAAACATAATTAGTTTTCTCCATGGATCTCCCGGAGGTTGGGGTGGGGTGGACGAGGAGGTGGGGGGAACCAGGAAGTAGACACTGCATGTGTTCATCTGATTGTCAGTCCAGAAAATGCCAGGGATCCAAAGGTTAAAAATTTAATGGGGCAGGAAGCTGGCCTTCAGGAGAAGGAAAAGTTAAAGGGCATGGGAAAACAGGTTGAGTGTGCTGCACAAATGGGTGTGCATGATAAATTACCCTCATTTAGTCAATCCTGACAGTGGCTGGATTCCCCTTCCTTTTAGTCCTGATATAAAGGTGGCCAGTCCTAAGCAAGACTGACCACAGTGGTGTGGGCAAGTGCTGTGGGTGCAGTAATTTGTACAAGTGAAACAGTGCTCCTCTCTCCGATTGGGAGCCTCTTCATTACCTACTGGGGTCTTCAGTTTACCCGTGTGTAAGCTGCAGTGATGATGCAAAATCCCCACAATTCTTATTTTCCCTGCTCCCCGTGGAACCACAATTTCCATGCACATAAACTAAATTTGGCTCAGAGCTGGAGGGACACGGGTTTCTTTAATGTCCTGAGTTGGTTTTAAGAAGTATCCTTCCCTTCACCCTTTTCTCCCTCTCTCTTCTGAGACATCCAGGATAGAAAGGGCATGGACTTTGTGAGAGGTGAGCATTTTCAATTAGGACTTAAAATCTTACCTTTGATGATGCATCACCTTGAGTGAAATCCCAAGTATTCTAATGACCCCAGCCAGCCAATGTGGCAGGAAGACGATGATGCAAGAGACCAGGGGCTCAACTCTTTGTTATGTGACAGCCGGACTCTGATTGACTGTACCCTCTGGGTTTGAACTCCTCCACTACTCTCTGGATACGCTGAAAAATCTTCTTGGGGATTTGAAGAATCTTACACATACAGAGACTCCAGAATGAGGTGTTCTCTTATCATCCATTTTTACCCCCGTTGAAATAGTCTGAGCCTGCATTATAACCTTAGGTCAAAACTATTTGGGGTGGTGGAAACTCATGATAAACACATGCTTTTGAAGGTTAGAATGCCATCAGTTTAAGAACATCAGATTAACCTTTTTATTTAAAAATTAAAAAAAAAATGCTCCAAAGTGGTAGGAGGACCAAGTGTGTGTCTATACTTACACGCATGCATTAAAAATACTTACATATAAAAATAGAAATGTTTGCACACCAAAATATATAGACATATATTTAAACTATTTTGTTTAGGAAATTAATGATGTTTTGAATCACTAGCAGTCTTTTAAAAAACCTGTGTATTTGTCATCCTTTGCTACAAAAGAAAAACATTCCATCCTTTATCTGAAAGTCTGTTTTATTTCTAACAAGAAAGGGAACAACTATATTTTCTTAGAAATAAAGTCACTGAAGAGTACCATCTCATGGAGTCAGCCTCTTGAATAACCATCACTACATATATTTATGGAATATCTCCAAAATGTAAAAACACTCCCTGTGTTTGTATGATTATTTTGTCTTTTCATGAAAGCTTTATGGACTTCGTTCCCCTTTTGGGGCAAAGAGGTCCATTGGATGTATAATACTCATTTGTTTCATTAAATTTATTTAGAATGACAGCCACATTTTTTTCTCAATAAATACACTACACCCATTACAAAAATTATATCTGCGGGGATGGGGCAAGATGGCGGAGGAGTAGGAGAACTGGATTTCGTCTGGTCTCAGGAATTCAACTGGATAGGGATCAAACCATTTTGAACACCTACGAACTCAACAGGGGATTGAAGAAAAGAATGGCAACAACTCTCTGAACAGAAAAGCAACCACTTTCTGGAAGGTCTTTCTGTCTAATTTAGAGTACATTTTCTGGGGATGTTGTTACCCTGTTACCATTTTGTTCTCTCATTCATCTATTCTTCTCTGGACAAAATGACAAGATGGAAAAAATCACCTCAGCAAAAAGAACAGGAGGTAGTACCGACTGCCAGGGACCTACTCAATACGGCCATTAGTACCATGTCGGACCTAGAATTCAGAATCATGATTTTAAAGATACTAGCTGGACTTGAAAAAAGCGTGGAAGTTATTAGAGAAACCCTTTCTGGAGAAGTAAAAGAACTAAAATCTAACCAAGTCGAAATCAAAAAGGCTATTAATGAAGTGCAATTAAAAATGGGGGTGCTAACTGCTAGGATAAATGAAGCAGAAGAGAGACTCAGCGATATAGAAAACCAAATGATGGAAAATAAAGAGGCTGAGAAAAAAAGAGATAAACAACTACAGGATCACGAGGGCAGAATTCGAGAGATAAGCGATACGATAAGACAAAACAACATTAGAATAATTGGTATCCCAGAAGAAGAAGAAAGGGAGAGAGGGGCAGAAGGTATATTGGAGCAAATAATAGCAGAGAACTTCCCTAATGTGGGGAAGGAAACAGGCATCAAAATCAGGAGGCACAGAGAACCCCTCCCAAAATCAATAAAAATAGGTCAACACCCTGACATCTAATAGTAAAATTACGAGTCTTAGAGACAAAGAGAAAATCTTGAAAGCAGCTTGGGAGAAGAGATATGTAAACTATAATGGTAGAAACATTAGATTGGCAACAGACCTATCCACAGAGACCTGGCAGGCCAGAAAGGACTGGCATGATATCTTCAGAGCACTAAACGAGAAAAATATGCAGCCAAGAATACTATGTCCAACTAGGCTCTCATTGAAAATAGAAGGGGAGATAAAAAGCTTCCAGGACAAACAAAAACTAAAGGAATTTGTAAACACGAGACCAGCCCTACAAGAAATATTGAAAGGGGTCCTCTAAGAAAAGAGAGAGCCTAAAAGCAACATAGATCAGAAAGGAACACAGACAATATACAGTAACAGTCACCTTACAGGCAATACAATGGCACTAAATTCCTATCTTTCGATAGTTACCCTGAATGTAAATGGGCTCAATGCCCCGATCAAAAGACACAGGCTATCAGATTGGATTAAAAAACAAGACCCATCAATATGCTGTCCACAAGAGACTCATTTTAGAACCAAAGTCACCCCCACATTGAAAGTGAGGGGGTGGAAAACCATTTACTGTGCTAATGGACACCAAAAGAAAGCTGGGGTGGCAATCCTTATATCAGACAAATTAGATTTTAAACCAAAGACTGTAATAAGAGATGAAGAAGGACACTATATTCTACTTAAAGGGTCTATCCAACAAGAAGATCTAACACTTGTAAATATCTATGCCCCTAACATGGGAGCAGCCAATTATATAAGGCAATTAATAACAAAAGCAAAAGAAACACATTGACAACAATACAATAATAGTAGGGGACTTTAGCACCTCTTGACTGAACTGGACAGATCATCTAAGCAAAAGATCAACAAGGAAATAAAGACTTTAAATGACACACTGGACCAAATGGACTTCACAGACATATTCAGAACATTCCATCCCAGGCAACGGAATACACATTTTTCTCTAGCCCCCATGGAACATTCTCCAGAATAGATCACATCCTAGGTCTCAAATCAGGTCTCAACTGGTACCAAAAGATTGGGATCATTCCCTGCATATCTTCAGACCACAATGCTTTGAAACTAGAACTCAATCACAAGAAGAAAGTCGGAAAGAACTCAAATACATGGAGCTAAGGAGCATCCTACTAAAGAATGAGTGGGTCAACCTGGAAATTAAAGAAGAATTAAAAAAATTCATGGAAACCAATGAAAATGAAAACACAACTGTTCAAAATCTTTGGGATGCAGCAAAGGTAGTCCTAAGAGGAAAGTATATAGCAATACAAGCCTTTCTAAAGAAACAAGAAAGGTCTCAAATACACAGCCTAACCCTATACCTAAAGGAGCTAGAGAAAGAACAGCAAATAAAGCCTAAACCCAGCAGGAGAAGAGAAGTAATAAAGATCAGAGCAGAAATCAATGAACTAGAAACCAAAAGAACACTAGAATAGATCAACAAAACTAGGAGGTGGTTCTTGAAAGAATTAACAAGATGGATAAACCCCTGGCCAGACTTATCAAAAAGAAAAGAGAAATGACCCAAATCAAAAAATCATGAATGAAAGAGGAGAGATCATAACCAACACCAAAGAAAGACAAACAATTATAAGAACATATTATGAGCAACTATATTCCAGCAAATTAGATAACCTGGAAGAAATGGATGCATTCCTACAGATGTATCAACTACCAAAACTGAACCAGGGAGAAATAGAACAGACCTATAATCACTAAGGAAATTGAAGCAGTCATCAAAAATCTCCCAACAAGCAAAAGCCCAGGGCCAGATGGCTTCCCAGGGGAATTCTACAAAATATTTAAAGAAGAATTAAAACCTATTCTTCTGAAACTGTTCCAAAAAATAGAAGTGGAAGGAAAACTTCCAAACTCGTTTTATGAGGCCACCATTACCTTGATCCCAAAACCAGACAAAGACCCCATCAAAAAGGAGAATTACAGACCAATATCCTTGATGAACATGGATGCAAAAATTCTCACCAAAATACTAGCCAATAGGATCCAACAGTACATTAAAAGGATTATTCACCACGACCAAGTGGGATTTATCCCTGGGCTGCAAGGTTGGTTCAACATCCGCAAATCAATCAACGTGATACAATACATTAACAAAAGAAAGAACAAGAATCATATGAACCTCTCAATAGATGCAGAAAAAGCATTTGACAAAGTACAGCACCTTTTCTTGATCAAAACTCTTCAGAGTATAGGGATAGAGGGTATATACCTCAATATCATAAAAGCCATCTATGAAAAACCTACAGCGAGGGGTGCCTGGGTGGCTCAGTCATTAAGCGTCTGCCTTCGGCTCAGGTCATGATCCCAGGGTCCTGGGATCGAGCCCCGCATAGGGCTCTTTGCTCAGCGTGAACTCCCCCTGCCTGTATTCCCTCTCTCACTGTGTCTCTCCCTGTCAAATAAATAAAATATTTAAAAAAAGAAAGAAAAACCTACAGTGAATATCATTCTCAATAGGGAAAAACTGAGAGCTTTCCCCCTAACGTCAGGAATGCAGCAGGAATTTCCACTATCATACTGCTATTCAACATAGTATTAGAAGTCCTAGCCACAGCAATCAGACAACAAAAAGAAATCAAAGGCATCCAAATCGGCAAAGAAGAAGTCAAACTCTCACTCTTTGCAGATGAAACGATACTTTATGTGGAAAACCCAAAAGACACCACCCCAAAACTGCTAGAACTCATACAGAAATTCAGTAATGTGGCAGGATATAAAATCAATGCACAAAAATCAGTGGCATTCCTATACACCAACAACAACACAGGAGAAAGAGAAATTAAGGAGTCGATCCCATTTACAATTGCACCCAAAACTATAAGATACCTAGGAATACATCTAACCAAAGAGGCAAAGGATCTGTACTCAGAAAACTATAAAATACTCATGAAAGAAATTGAGGAAGACACAAAGAAATGGAAAAAGTTTCCATTTTCATGGATTGGAGGAACAAATATTGTGAAGATGTCAGTGCTACCCAGAGCAATCTACACATTCAATTCAATCCCCATCAAAATACCATCCACTTTTTTCAAAGAAATGGAACAAATAGTCCTAAAATTTGTATGGAACCAGAAAAGACCCCGAATAGCCAGAGGAATGTTGAAAAAGAAAAGCAAAGCTGGCGGCATCACAATTCCGGACTTCCAGCTCTATTACAAAGCTGTCATCATCAAGACAGCACAGTACTGGCACAAAAACAGACACATAGATCAATGGAACAGAATAGAGAGCCCAGAAATGGACCCTCAACTCTATGGTCAACTCATCTTTGACAAACCAGAAAAGAATGTCCAATGGAAAAAAGACAATCTCTTCAAAAATGGTGTTGGGAAAATTGGACAGCCACATGCAGAAGAATGAAACTGGACCATTTCCTTACACACACACAAAAATAGACTCCAAATGGTTGAAAGACCTAAATGTGAGACAGGAGTCCATCAAAATCCTAAAGGAGAACACAGGCAGCAACCTCTTCCTTCTCAGCCACAGCAACTTCTTCCTAGAAGCATCGCCAAAGGCAAGGGAAGCAAGGCCAAAAATGAACTATTGGGACTTCATCAAGATAAAAAGCTTTTGCACAGCAAAAGAAACAGTCCACAAAACCAAAAGACAACTGACAGAATGGGAGAAGATATTTGCATATGATGTATCAGATAAAGGGCTAGTATCCAAAATCTATAAAGAACTTATCAAACTCAACACCCAAAGAACAAACGATCCAATCAAGAAATGGGCAGAAGACATGAACAGATATTTTTCCAAAGAAGACATCGAAATCGGCCACAGACACATGAAAAAGTGCTCAGCATTGCTCAGCATCAGGGAAACCTAAATCAAAACCTCCATGAGATACCACCTCACACCAGTCAGAATGGCTAAAATTAACAAGTCAGGAAATGACAGACGTTGGCTGGGATGTGGAGAAAGGGGAACCCTCCTACACTGTTGGTGGGAATGCAAGCTGGTACAGCCACTCTGGAAAACAGTATGGAGGTTCCTCAAAACGTTGAAATAGAGCTACCATACGATCCAGCAATTGCACTACTGGGTACTTACCCCAAAGATACAAATGTAGGGATCCGAAGGGGTACGTGCACCCCAATGTTTATAGCAGCAATGTCCACAATAGCCAAACTGTGGAAAGAGCCAAGATGTCCATTGACAGATGAATGGTTAAAGAAAATGTGGTATATATATACAATGGAATATTATGCAGCCATCAAAAGGAATGAGATCTTGCCATTTGCAACGACGTGGATGGAACTGGAGGGGGTTCCGCTGAGCGAAATAAGTCGATCAGAGGAAGACATGTATCATATGACCTCACTGATACGAGGAATTCTTAATCTCAGGAAACAAACTGAGGGTTGCTGGAGTGGTGGGGGTTTGGGAGGGACGGGGTGGCTGGGTGATAGATATTGGGGAGGGTATGTTCTATGGTTAGTGCTGTGAATTGTGCAAGACTGTTGAATCACAAATCTGTACCTCTGACACAAATAATGCAATATATGTTAAGAAAAAAAAGAAGAAGATAGCAGGAGGGGAAGAATGAAGGGGGGAAATCGGAGGGGGAGAAGAACCATGACAGACGATGGACTCTGAAAAACAAACTGAGGGTTCTAGAGGGGAGGGGGGTGGGAGGATGGGTTAGCCTGGTGATGGGTAGTGAGGAGGGCACGTTCTGCATGGAGCACTGGGTGTTATGCACAAACAATAAGTCATGGAAGACTACATCAAAAACTAATGATGTAATGTATTGTGATTAACATAACAATAAAAAATTAAAAAAAAAGAAAAATTATATCTATAGGGGGCGCCTGGGTGGCTCAGTCAGTTAAACATCTGCCTTCGGCTAAGGTCATGATCTCGGGGTCCAGGGATCGAGCCCTACTGCATTGGGTTCCCTGCTCAGTGGTGAGTCTGCTTCTTCCTCTCTGCCCCCCCAGCTGCTTGCTCTCTCTCTCTCTCAAATCAATAAATCAAAATCATTAAAAAAAAGAAAAATTCTATCTATATTGTAACGTCCATTTGGGATATTTTTCTTCCCAAGTAGAAGAAAGTTGCCTGAGTAGGTCTATCATCAAAAAGAACACTTTTAAATTCCCCCTTCAGATTTCTATAAAGCCATTGTTTAGTGGACACATGGCAAGCTATTTTATCAGCTGCCTCTACTACAACGGGCCCCTCCCCTCAGCCCAGTGCAGGAAAAATCTAGTTATGATCGAGCTGAGTTTTTCCCCGTTGGGTGCCGGTAACAGTGGTGGTGTCATCAGCAGGGGTTTGACAAGCTTGCAGCTGTGTGTAATGCACAGAGGATTCTGGGACCTCCAGTCTGTGAAGACGGTGCATTTGCAAGATTTATTCTGCAGGGAAACTGAACATCTGGGCCTCAAACACCCAGAGGGCAGATAGACGAAGTCTGAAAGTAGCACTTCCCAGCACCCATAATCCCACTTGAATGCACAAGTACATTTGGTTTGTAGCATTTCGGTAGCTAGCAGGTATTAGTGTCCTTAACTTTTAGCTCATTCTCTCAAAGATTATTTTTCACGAAGGGTCAAGGTGTCCGTTCACGTGGATGTGAGTTTTTATACCTTTTGCCTGTAAACAATAGATTTTCCACATGGAAAGAAAGGGCAAATACAATTTACTGTCAGTTTTGACTCTGTGGAAAGATGCAGCACGTCATCTCTATTATTTTTCCTGCAGTTTGTGGGTGACTGTTGCTAGGTAATGCCTTTTCCACCAAGCATCAGGGATCTAATGGGGGGGTTTGGAGACTAGGTTCCATCATATAATTAGCCCTCGATGTGTTCCAGAATCTCACCCATCCCGGTGCAGGAGAGAGAAAAAGGTCCTGGACCAATCCTTGGGAATAGGTGTGAGGAGCCTGGAGTGATTGCACAGAATTAAAAAGGAGCTGATTCCTGATAACTCAGCCCCTGTAGTTTAATGCGAATATCCACCGGAATTATTTTCTTGAGGATTTGCTGCTGGAGTAAAATACAGACGTGTCAGAAGCACCTGTAGCTCTGTGGCCCCCTCATTCCATGAATACATTATCCTTGGAAAGTGGAGATTTCACAGACGGCAAACAAACAGAGCACCCATGACCTCAGGGAACTCAGGTTGTACCAAGGTGTGCGTGCACAAAGGAAAAGCTGAGTGGAGAAGAAGCACCCACTACTGTTGTTTTTAGGGGTGTCCTCAGGGAGTAAAAGGGAGAATGGGGGCTTTTCCTTCTTTTTCTTTTTCTTCTCCTTGAGAGACTCAAAGGTTTTTTCTGATGAGCTGGTATTAGAGCCAATCTTCTGACCCATGGTTGGAGATTTGGTATGTAAGTGGTTCTTAGTAGCAGGATGTTGGGATATAATGTTATTTCCCGTCTTTTATTTGGCCCGAGCATAATGGGCTGGTTTGGTGCTTACCGTGTCTGATATAAAAGGATAACAAAATATATTCATATGATAGAACATCTTGGTCATTCATCTCATCTGGCAGGGATGGATAAGATTATTGAGATTAATTGAATTTACTCCAACTCCCAAGATCTGAAGAGTGAAATGAGTTAGTTGCCCAGAGTTGCCAGAGTATTGGCTATGAGCTGTTGCCTACACTAAGTAACAGATCAACAGTGTGAGGTATTATTGGAAGCCTGCTGCCTTCATCTATGTTTCTAATGATTTCACCTGGTTCAGAGGTCCTGTGTAAACACTGTGAGGAGGAATTATTCCATGTGAAGATATCAAAGGAGGGCATTGTTTTTTATTCAACTAACAAGTATGCAAATTCACCTCTTTGAACCGCTTAAGGAGGGCAGAGAGTATGAGCAATTCTATCCTGGCTGAAGTAGAAATTGAGGGAAGGGCCAAGATGAAGCTTAGAGGAAATTTCCATGTGCTAAGTGAAATGCGTTCTTCAGGATGCAGAGAACATGGGTGAGGTTGAAAGCAGGGGGCGCCATTCTGGGTGGAGGGAGGGAGACTGGGACCTGTGCTTTAAGTTTTTATTTATCAATGTCCCATCTTGCAACTACACCCAAAGGAGTGGATATATATAAGTGGATATATATAACCTCAGGAAAGTCCCACTCAACTGGACTAGTCCCCAGGATAATTTTCACATTAGGGCCCATTGGGAGTGACTTGGATGGCTTCTCTCAGAGAACCCCCTGCTTGCCTTTTGCCAACACTCAGCACCAGAGCACCATATGGTTGCGTTTAGATCCCTATGTATTTCTCATGTTCTCTATTTTTTTTTTTTTTTTTTGGTTCTTTGAATAGAAGGAGCTCTTTTCATAGCTGCAAAAAATGGTTTAAGATATTTGGGAGAGCATGGGCCCCTACCCTCACCTAATAGGCTGAGCCCTAGGGTTGGCTCCATACCCACTTACGTATGTCCTTCTTGCCTGAGTTGCCCCAGGATGACCACGTGACACTGTCACAGCCAATGAGATGTAAGTGGAAGTCCCAGAGGACTATGTCTCTTCCCAAATAGTAAAGGCACCATCTGTTCAGATAAAGCCATTTGACCTGGAAACGCAGAAGCCATCTTGCCACCTGGAGTGTCAAGCATGATAACAAAGTACAACTTTACAAGGAGCAGAGCAGAGTGGTGGGAAGAATTTGTGAGCCTTATAGGTTATTGAGTTGCCATATCAGGCCTATACTCAACCTTCTTAAATGTGAGAAAAATACACCTCTTCCTTTAATTTTTCCTCTCATTTTTAGTAAATGTTCTTACTCTTATTTAATCCAGTGGTTTTCAAACATTAGTATGCATCAGAATCATCTGGAGAGCTGGGAAAAATAGCTCTGAGTTCAGGATTTCTGATTCAGTAGGTCTGGGTGGGGTTGCAAATCTGCATTTCTAACAAGTTCCCAGGCAATATTAATACTGTCCTAGAACCATAGTTTAAGAACTTTTGGTTTAGGCTAATGATTCTATTCCTTTTAAAAAAAAGATTTTATTTATTTATTTGAGAGAGTGAAAGAGAAGGAGCAGTGGGGGGGGCAGAGGGAAAGAGAGAGAGAGAGAGAGAGAAGCAGTCTCCCCATTGAGCAGGGAGCCCTACTCAGGACTCCATCCCAGGACCCGGAGGACATGACCCAAGCCGAAGGCAGACAGTTAATAGACTGAGCCATGCAGACGCCCCTCATGATTCTGTTCCTTTCCTGAGCCACTCTTCATGGCAATGGCACGTGTGAGAATCATGAATTGTTAGTCACAGAAAGTGCAAAGCATCCAATCCAGGGATTTCCAATGTGTGCAATCCTGAAGGGTAACCCCATGTTGAAGGTAGACAGGAGACCAGCTGGGCAGGGCTTGGCACATCTATCCCCGCTTCCAATGAGAATCATTCTGGTTTGTTTTGTATGTTTCACTCAAACATTTGAAAGTCATTGGCTGGATTCAACCCCCACAATTTACTTGTAAGGTGAGAGCTGCCACTGTGTTCTCCTCCTCTGACTGCTGTCTCCTAACACCCAACTAGATTTCCTTCGGGTGCACCATACTGACAGCCTATCATGGTAGCACTGTCTGTAGCCTCTGTCAGTCTCAGTGGTCATGTTTGTTATAAAAAGACTTAACAACAGTTATGGTGATTTTTGGATTACACAGAATAGATGCAGAATACCTAGATGTAGGTGCCTAAAACTTTACCTCCCATTTGATAGACAGCAATATGTTCATTAAGACTGGATTGCATTGGCTCATTTACAAGAACAGTTCTGGAGCTTCTCTGAAGGTGCTGGAAATTTGATTTGGGGGAGTGCCCATGTGGTAGCAGGTTCCTGGAAGTGCCATGGGCGATGCTTTGTGAAGCTTCAAGTACAGGCTGAATTGATTTATGCTTAATCCTAAAATCATATCAGGCACTTTTCTTTAGGATAGGGTGTTGTCGCTGTGATTCTTAAAACATTTAACAGTGGGCATGGCTGAAAATTCCCCTCATCGTAGATGCAGATCAGCATTTTTACCTGTACAGATTGTATAAGCGGAACGTGAACGCTGGTTATGCCGGAGAGTAGTGTAAGAGGTACAAAACAACTTCCGTGCCGGTTCAAGAACTGTCACAAATTTGCTGTGTTACTTTGGACAAGCCACTTCCCCTCTCTGAGCTTCAGTATCTTTATTTGAAAGGGAGGAATTGCTTCAGACTACTTAAACTTTCTCAACTCTCTAGTCCATGACTTTAGAGTTCCCTCTAAAGATAACGCGGGAATAGGACTGAGTTACAAGGCTGAGACTGGCATTAAAACCAGCAAATGCACATTTTCCGGGTATGTGGGGAATTGGCTGTGAACTCCTGAGAATTCCTAACTAACCTAAATAGGGTATCTTTCTGTTTGCACCACAGGAGGTTTCATCTATGACTCTCCTTCAGTCCCCATCCACAAAGCTTTCTGTAAGATCTCATTCCACCATTCAACAAGATGCTAACAGAAAAAAGATACCCCGTTAGTCAACATTCATAATTATCCCTACTGTTAATCAACAAATCTTAATATGTATTGAAAAACAGCATTTCATAAATATCAGATGTTCTGTTGCCTCTATTCAGCATGTGCTGGGTGAATAGAGACATTTAAACGATCGTTAAAACTGTTGCTATTTTAAAGCCAGCAACAACAAATTGGGATGCTATTTATTTGTTAAAAATCCCAAATAAATTAAATCCCTCTTTCTTCATTATCCCTCTGCTAAATGTGTCTGGGCACCCACCATTGGCATAAAGTCTGATGCAGTGTATGCAGAAACTTCCAGCAAATATTGACAAATATTTCAAGAATTAAGCTTATAAAATCCCAGTCACATCGTGTATGCTTCATTACTTTAAATCCAAACCATTAGCTCTATTAGATCCCTACTTACAGTGGTAGAGAAATATTGCCGCATATAAATGAACATTTTTCATAGCAATGGGACATATATTATAGCTGTAATTCATTAAACAACTTCCCCAGTATCCAATAACATGATCCCTCCTCTCTATCATGTGTATTCCAACAATCCAAGAGCACTTGGCATTTTGTGAACATGGTGTTTATCTTTGAGGTTAACCACAAGATGGAAAGTCTAAGGAGGTTTAAGAGCCCGTGCAAAGCCCACTCTATCTCTTGCAATACCACATGTGAAGTAGACTTTTCCTTTT
Organism: Callorhinus ursinus; assembly: GCF_003265705.2. Classification (NCBI taxonomy): domain Eukaryota; kingdom Metazoa; phylum Chordata; class Mammalia; order Carnivora; family Otariidae; genus Callorhinus; species Callorhinus ursinus. Next base: position 413,553 of record NW_027397109.1, read on the forward strand.
TGGCATCCTTCACGGGTAAGATGAAATAGCAACGGAACATTTGTCACATGCATGAATTGTGAAATCAAACAAAGGTACAAGAGTGCTTGAGGATTCCATGAGATCTTAATGCATTTTTGTGTTGGAAAACATCTAAAATAAGCAAGAGTAAAGGAGAAGCCATAGTAGACACTTAGAAATATGATTGAATTTGTAGCAGGCTGGTTAAAATTATGAACTCTTGAACCAGATGATTTGAAATCCAGTTACACCATGTGTTACTTAGGTAATTGTGGGCAGTTTGACTTTTCTGAGCCTTAGTTCCTCATATATAAAATGGAAAAAAAATAATAGTTCTTACCTAATGATAACTATGAGGATTAAACAAGATAATACATGTAATGCATTTAGAAGAATCCCTGGTGTGTAGGAAGTGAGTGCTAAGTGTCGCCGATCATTATTTGCTGTTTCAGCAGACACTAAAAGCATCACTGTAATTAAATGGATTTTATAAAATTTTTGAAAGTAAAAAAAAGTTATCAAAAAAATTGAAGACTAAGCTAAAAGCCATGATAATTACAAAAGAAAAAAACAGAGAAAAGAATTTGTGGCATATGTGATAAATTCCAGAGCTGATTCTGGACACATTGCTAAGCTGATTATGCACCCACAATGAGACACACTTCTGCCCAATTTAATCTAGAGTAAGAGCCATAAGTTACAATATCAGGAGTAAGAAGGGGAGTGCAATTATAACTATGAAAGTGATTAAGAAAATTAAGAAGTCTCATAAAACGGGTGATTATTAGGGAAAACAAAAATGACCAAAATTGATTCTGGGAAAAGATGTACAAATCATTGTACATTTTATCATTCAGGTAATATTTATTTACTAGCAACGAATAAGGCATTCAGCCCAGATGGTTTATTAAGTGAATCCAGAGAACCTTCAAAGAGAAAAGAATTCCTGTTCTATATAAAATATTTTGGTGAGGGTCACCTGGGTAAGCATCAGACTCTTGATTTTGGCTGAGGTCATGATCTCAGGGTTGTGAGACTGAGCTGCATCAAGCTCTGCGCTCAGCGTAGAGTCTGCTTGAGATTTTCTCTCCCTCTTCCTCTGCCCCTACTACCTCGTGCTCCCTCTCTCAAGTAAATAAATAAATACATACATCTTTAAAAAATAAATAAATAAAATATTTGGGTGAGAAAAATGGAGGATAAGTCCTGAAATTCATTTTGTTATATTAACAGAACTTTGTAGCTAAAAACAAAACCCCAAAAAACATTGCATACTTTTCTATTTCACCCTCAATAAAGTTGCAAGTGTTCTAAATCAAATTCTAACAAGATTAAGTTGAAACAATGATGTTTCAACATTAAGAAAGCTATTAAAATAATTTATTACATGACTAGGTCAAAGGAGAAAAACATGATTATCACAATGTATTCTGCAATCCACTTGAAATCCAACATCCATTCCTCATAAAAAATTCTCAAGCTGATTCTAGAAAAGTTCCTTCTGAATATGACTAAAAAAAAAGAACAAACCTAAAACCAACCATGAATATGACCAATGTTGAAGAAAACTTGTATATATTCCCATTAAAGTTAGGGGAAAACGTTTTATCTTGTGACATCTAGAGAATGCATACAAAATTAAAAAAATGCATAAAGATAAATATTTTACATACCAAGGAATAAACACAACAACTGAGTGAAAATTATTTTAAGAGTTACTTTATATAATCATTTAAAATACTTCTAAATTATTTTAGAAATTGCTTCATATTATGTCCTCCAAATAAATTATACATGGCTTCAAATTTAAGGTTATTAGGGAACAGTTAAACATAAAGGCACCATTTGAACCAAGAATTGTGCTTGCAGGCATGTACCCAAGAGAAATGGAAACCTGTTCCCACAGAATCTTGTAGGTGAATATCTATAACCACATTACCCTGATTAACAGAAAGGTAACAACCTGAGTGCCCAACAAGTGATGAATATATAAACAAAATATGGTATAATCCTACAGTGGAATAATAATAATTCAGCCATAAACAGGATGAAGTTATGATGTATGCTACAAAATAGATGAATCATAGAAACAATATGGTAAGTAAAAAAAGCCAATCACAAAAGACTACATATTGTATGATTCCATTTGTGTGAAATGCCCAGAATAGGTAAATTTATAGGGGCAAAAAGTAATAATAATAATTGCCAGAGTTTGGGGTAAAAGGTGAGGGTGGTTGGCAGATAATAGCTAAAGGATATGAGGTTTCTTTTTAGGCTAATAAAAATGTGAGATTGTTTCCAGTGATGGTCTCACAATTCTGCGAATTATGTTAAAAACCATTAAATTGTATGATTTATATATTTTTTGTTTTTTTTTAATTAACATTTAAATTGTATGATTTATATTTATAGTACATAACAGGTCAATAAAAGTGTTATAGAATGAAATGTTAAAAAAATTAAATTTAAAAGACAAAATAGGGGCACCTGGGTGGTGCAGTCAGTTAAGCATCCAACTCTTGGTTTTGGCTCAGGTCACGATCTCAGGGTCATGAGAAGGAGCCCCATGTCGGACTCTGTGCTCAGCACAGAGTCTTCTTGAGATTCTCTCTCTCCCTCTCCCTCTTCCTCTCCCCCTGCTTGTTCTCTCTCTCTCTAAAATAAATAAATAAATCTTAAAAAAAAAAGTATGGGCAAGTCTGAAAAAGAATCAAATAGAACATTCATAAATCAGAAATGAAGAAAAAGAGTATTAATCACCTAAGAAGTATAGTTAAAAATTAGGGAATTAGGGTCAGCACAAATAAAGTCCAAAAAGGGGAAATGAAGATAGTGGCAGAAAATAATGATATAAGAAACCCGATAATAGTAACAACAAAGTCAAAACACACACACACACACACACACACACACACACACACACACACACACGGGCATGCTTGAATTACCATAATGAACTTTAGAAAGAGAACACCTGTGTGGACCTGTGTGCATTGTAGAAATTCAACCAGTTTCATTTACTTCTTTAACGATTTGTTTATTTATTTTAGGGGGGAAGGAAGAGGGAGAGGGAGAGAGAATCTTAAGCGGACAAGCAGACTCCTGCTATGTGCAGAGCCCGACCAGGGGCTTGATTCACGACCCTGAGATCATGACCTGAGCCGAAATCAAGAGTCAGACACTCAACTGACTGAGTTAGCCAGGTGCCCCAAGAAATTCAACCAGTTTTAAATGGTCTCCCTACAAAATACTAAAAGCCAAATATTTCAGTGGTAACTTCTACTAAACCAATCCTTATCTTTTTTTTTTTTTTTTTTTTAGAGATTTTATTTATTTGAGAGAGAGAGAGAGAGAGAGAGAGAGAGCGCATGAGCAGGGGGAGGGGCAGAGGCAAAGGGAGAAGCAGACTCCCGGCTGAACAGGGAGTCAGACATGGGACTTGATCCCAGGCCTCTGGGTTCATGACCTGAGCCAAAGGCAGATGCTTAACTGACTGAGCCACCCAGGCACACTAAACCAATCCTTATCTTATGCAAATTGTTTAGGGTAGAAAAGAGCAAGATCTCCAACTCATTTTATGAAGCTGGTCTAATCTTGATACCGAACTGAATAGGGAATATATGAGAGAGAAAATTGATACGTTAATCTCACATCTGTATTAGCATCTCATTTCCAAAATTGTAATTAAAAAATACATCATAATAAAATTTTATCCAGGAATGCAAATATAAAATGATATTAAAAAATTCACTGATAGAATTTACTTCCTTAATAAAGGAGAAAATTTTTGTTATCATTTCATTAGATGTATAAACAACATATTTGAAGTTCAACACCTATTCATGATTTATTGGAGATAAAACCTGAGAAGGTAGGAATAGAAGATATCTTCTTTTGCCTCATAAAGGGTATCTCTCAAAGATCTATAGCAAACATCACAACTGATGAAACATTAGAAGTATTTACTCTAAAGTTAAGAACAAGTCAGATAGTTGTTCTTACCACCTTGTTTTCTGTTTTGTTTTGTTTTTTTGCTGTTGTTTTTTTTACATATTATATTGGGTGTTTCAGACACTGTAATAAAGTTAGAAAAGGAAATAAAGATTATAAATCTTGGCAAGTAAGATGTTCACATATGATGACTGTCAACTTAGAAGATCCAAGATAATCTATATATAAAATATTATCACTCAAAAGAGAATTCAGCAAGTTTACTGAATATGTTGTCAATGTACAAAAGCCAATAGTGTGAATTTTGCATGAGCAACTATTCAAAAATAAGGTTGTTTTAAAAAGTAACATTTATGACACCATTAAGAGCCATAAATGTCAACACATAGAACTAACAAAATGTATACTTGAGACCTTTATGAGGTCTCAATAAATTATGTAATTTATTGAATATGAATAAAATACCTAAACAAATAGATATACGATGGGTATGGATGGGCATACCCTCTGTGGTAACAAAGGCAGTCTCCACAAATGAATACCAAGTCATTCCATTCAATATGCCAGTAGAGTTTTAGAACACTGGACAAGCTGATTCTAAAATGTTTGATTATTTTGTCTCCTTAACTCCTGGTTGTCTCAGAAACTTTAATGGCTACAGGCAGGTGTGTGTGTGTGTATGTGTCTCTGTGCTTTATCCAGCTTTTTTAGTTGTTTCAGCAGAAGCATTGGTCTGAAGCATCATGCAACCTCATCATAGCTACAAGTGGATGTGCACCTAAAATATTTTAAATATATACAAATACAGAAGTATAATTATGTAAATTGCTCTTCTGAAAACCTTTCATTGGCTTTTCATTTCACTTGGAATAAAATTGAAAGTGCTTAGCAAAAAAAAATGTTTATGGAAGAATGAAAAGGCAAGAATAACAAACATTTTGAAAACTTTGAAGAAGAATAATGTAAGGAAACCCCCACAATCAAATATCAAGACTCTTTATAAAACCACTAGGGGTATTCATACGATCCAGCAATTGCACTACTGGGTATTTACCACAAAGATACAAATGTCGGGACCCGAAGGGGTACGTGCACCCCAATGTTTATAGCAGCAATGTCCACAATAGCCAAACTGTGGAAAGAGCCAAGATGTCCATCGACAGATGAATGGATAAAGAAGGTGTGGTATATATACAATGGAATATTATGCAGCCATTAAAAGGAATGAGATCTTGCCATTTGCAACGACGTGGATGGAACTGGTGGGTGTTATGCTGAGTGAAATAAGTCAATCAGAGAAAGACATGTATCACATGACCTCACTGATATGAGGAATTCTTAATCTCAGGAAACAAACTGAGTGTTGCTGGAGTGGTGGGGGTGGGAGGGAGGGGGTGGCTGGGTGATAGGCATTGGGGAGGGTATGTGCTATGGTGAGCGCTGTGAATTGTGCAAGACTGTTGAATCACAGATCTGTACCTCTGAAACAAATAATGCAATATATGTTAAGAAAAAAAAAAGAAGAAGAAGATAGCAGGAGGGGAAGAATGAAGGGGAATAAATCGGAGGGGGAGACAAACCATGAGAGACGATGGACTGTGAAAAACAAACTGAGGGTTCTAGAGGGGAGGGGGGTGGGGGGATGGGTTAGCCTGGTGATGGGTATTAAAGAGGGCACTGCGTAGAGCACCGGGTGTTATGTACAAACAATGAATCATGGAACACTACATCACAAACTAATGATGTAAGGTATGGTGATTAACATAACAATAAAAAATTAAAAAAAAAAAAACTACTGGGGGTATTTGTACAAGCCAGGCCATTAGATTAGTAGCATAGAATAGAGAAAATAGAACCAATATATGTTTGTATGTTGACGATGTATTTCACAAATATTAGCTCGGTATATAGCAGTGATGGGATAAATTGGCAAAGAAAGAATGGGCTCTTCTCAGCATGTGCATGGAGATATAAATGTGCATAATAACCTCTGTGAAGAAGCAAATCAGCAAGTTTAAGATGCACACAACCTGTGACCTAGCAGTTCTAGTGTAGATATCTGTGATGGAGGAACCATCATATATGGGATCAGAAACATGCACAGAGGTACTTGTTAAAAAGCATGATTTCAAATAGGAACTTGTCTGCCCTTTAATAATGAAAGGGATAAGCTATGAGTTGGGATTCATTTATCAAATGGAATATTTCAAACATTTAAGGGATTTAATGATTTATTATTTTGAAACTTATTTTATGGACAACAGCAGCTGAATAAAATATAGACGGCTCTAAAAGTTTAACAGAATGATGTACAATTGGTGTCATTATAGTTAATTAAATCTTGTTCCCCTTGTGTCTGTGCATGCGTTGAATTTACTCTAAAGCCTTTGGAAGATGCATGGCCCTGCACACATGTTGGTTTCAGACTTAAGGACTTCAGAAGCAGGAGAGAAGAAATTTCTGTTGTGAGAAGCCACCCAGTTTGTGATAATTCATACATTAATTCATACATACATACTTCATACAGAAATGAATACATTGGCCAAACAGGCAGAAACTCAGTCCTGAATATGTGCTTAGAGAGTGGTGTCTGAGCTCTAAATGGTGGAAATTAAGCCAAAGAAGGAGTTGTTTAGGTCTTTGTCTCACTAGCACTGACCCTGGGAAAAAATAAACCAGTATGAGAATGCTCTGCACAACTGGTTGAAATCACACCATCAAGGGACAGGCAAACCCACAGGGCCAGAAATGGCAGGGAGCAGCCCCCTCTGCCAAACTGAGAATGCCCCCAACTTGACAAGACCTGTGTGTGTGTGCACAGAAATTTCTAGAAGGAAACAAATCCTACATAGGACAATGGTTGTTGATGGACTCTGAAGAATTGGGAACGAAGGTGGTTCTTATATCCCCGTGATTTACAATACATAGAACTTTTGCTTACCTTTGTCCCCCCGCTTCACATTTTCGTTCTTATACACATCCTGGTTAGTGTGGCCATTGGGTTGTTCAGAGGAAAGTTTTGCCCTTGATTCTGAGGTGTGTGTGTGTGTGTGTGTGTGTGTGTGTGTGTGTGTGTGTTTGCTGAAGAGAGTGATCATTAAGTCAAGGAACATTCCGACCACCTAACTACAAATTAGTTAAATGGATACCAATCTCAGTCCACAAATCACAAATTGCCAGATAGAGTACATCTAATTTTTTTTGCATAAATCAACTTTATTTCAAGCATAAGCTCCCTGGGTTGTGGGATATCTAATGTCAGTCATTCCTGGAGGACTTTGTCTCTTCCCTTGAATCTATAGTACTGTAATAGGGACAAGCATACGGAATCTTCTGTAATGTCACACGTCAGGGATGCTCATCTATCAGCAATGGGCCCCAGCCACTCTGCTGTTGCCAACAACTTCCTTGCCCCAGCAGAAATGATGTCTTCAGGTTTGCTGATGCTTTCATGTGTGGTGAGGATAAGAAATGCACCACCATTCTCCCTGAGGTATGCCCAGGGCACAGATTTTCATCCTCCAGAGCTCACAGGCCTTCTTTTTTTTTTTTTTTTTTTTAATTTTTCAGTCTTTGAGAGACTCTTTTCAGTAATTAAAATCTTTCCCCGGAGCTACATCCCCCACACCCTTCTTTCTCAGATACCTAATATAACCGTACTCTGTGGCTGAGATTTTTGGAAAGGAAATGCAGGAATGCTTTCTGCCCCATCTCACACTTCAGCTGAGACAAGGAAACTCAGAGCCTGTGGCCTGCTTGAATCAACCACACGAGAGAGCAAACACAGTTGCTCTTAACACTGTAACTTTAAAATACAGATCCAAGTTAACATCTTCAACTTCCCAGCCATCTTGGTCTCCACTTTCAGACACACTCGTGTGTGTACAATTCATCCTCAGTAGCACAGCGGGCCCGTGTCTGAGCAGAAAGGCAATGGAAATATGTCTGTATGGTGCCCCTCATCCCCTATTAAGAGGACGTTTGTGAATGCCAGGGAGTCTTAATGTAGCTTGTCTTCCACTGATCTGGAGAGAGTTTTCCTTAGGTAAAGTTACTAGGTTCGTTTAGCGTCCAAGGGGAAAGTGCTCTCTGTGACAATGACATTTCTAAAGCTCCGTGCTTAGCCGAACTTGACAGCCTCACTCCACACTCACGCATTCAATGACATAATCAATGATAAAAACCTGGGAGATGTCGGGATGCTGCAGGAATGCAAAGAAAATGTCTCCTTCTTTGGTTTAGCCCTTGTGCTAGACAAGCGCACCCAGATACCATGGGGTGAGAATCTGGGGTGGCACCATTTCAATTTACTTTGTGAGTCTCTGAGGGTAGTCACTCAAAGGAACTGATGAAATGTGACATTTTTCATGAGCCAATATCTTGTCCGGGAAACTAGTTTCATTTTCTTCAACTTTCTTTAACATTCGGGGAAATATTGGGTAGCCTTAATCAAAGAGTTAGCCTTAACTATTTTTTTGTTAATATCTTCAAAATATATGTCTCTGGGAAACACCTCATTCCTGAGAGTCAGCAGTTTACTTGAAATGCCCACCTCGAGTCAATAAGGTATCTCAGTGCAACGTATCATAAACTTCCTTCATGAACTAATTTCTCCCCAAATGTCTTACTCCTGTTTTCTTCTTCACTTCAATACAGCACCATCCACCTGATTACTCAAAGTAGAAAATATGTTGCAGATTTCCACTCCATACTCATTTTCCTCTATCCATTTTTTGTTAGGTTTGTATTTATCTTAGAGTCTTTTGGGGTTATTTGCTCAACAATGTACAGTAAGAATTCTATTTCACATCACATTACATCCACACACATATCTAAAATAAAAGTTTCACAAAACAATAATAACCCCCACTTTGTGTAGTATGCATTAATAATTGACCATTCTTTTCTGCTCTATTCGATTTCACTTCTCTTTCAAAAGCTGGTTGTGCTCCACTAAATTGATTTCACAAGCTGTTAATGTGTTGCAACCGGCAGTTTGGAAAACAAAGATGAAGCCACAGAACATGAGCTTTATAAGGAAATAAATGTAAAACCTTTGCTAAAATATGTAATGCCTGGTAGATCCTAGGTTACTATTAATTGAACTTTTAAAGACATTTTTAACCCCTCGGTTTTATTTACGTTATTAATATGCTTCCTTGACTAACCTTCCCCCATTTCTGAATGTTCATCTTGTACACATATTTCCGGACATGAATGCCATTTCTCCCATAAGACTCCAAGCGTTTGTTGAATTGGAAATGATCAGGAGGAAATTGTGTCCTCATGGGAAATCCATATGACTTTCTCCCACCTCTCCATCCACATAGCACTCTCCACAGCCTGAAAGGTCCATGGGCAGAACTAGGATACATTCCTCTGTGTGCCTTTGATAGCTTCTAGTCAGGTCCTTTACAAGATTCAGTGCTTAAGAAAGGCACTTGAGGGGCACCTGGGTGGCTCAGTCAGTTAGGTGTCCAACTCTTGATTTTGGCTCAGATCATGATCTCAGGGTCATAAGATCCAGCCCCAAGCCAGGCTCTGAGCTCTGTGTGGAGTCTGCTTGAAATTCTCTCTCTTCCTCTGCCCTCCCCTGCTCACCCTCTCTCTTTCTCTCTAAATAAATAAATTAATTAAAGAAATCTTAAAAAAAAAGAGGCACTTGAAAGAAAGTATTAATAGGATTGGCAAACTAATCATATCCGCTTCCAGTGGGACAAGATAAGGAAATATGACTGTTTCAAACTTGTCTGATCACAAACTCTTAACTCTAAGAGCACTAACTTTCCAAATTAGGGCCACACGTGATACTAAATGTGAGTAGGATCAGTACAAGGCTATTGCTCTTATGGGCAAAATTCCGAGACAAATTAGAAAGATCCCTTAAAATGTTGCCTTTAAATTCGTTCTTCATGTGATAGGCCATGTGAAAAGGGGGAAAAAAAAGGGGGAGAGAAAAAGAGGACATGACAATAAAATCAAGATAGCTGAGTTACGTACATGTATATATGTCATTATATATAATTGTATAATGAATATATATTATAATATAATACGTAACATATATATGTAATTTGAGTGACTCCTCCTATTATTAGCATTATGTTTGTCACATATTGAATCATAATTGAGAGCACTGATCTTTAGAAATCTTTATTTGCATAGCCCCTGAAATAATTTGGTAAAACAATGAGATTTCTGACTCAGTACAAATATGGGCATCTAAAGCTTTTCATCTTAAGTTTATTTTATTTTTTCCAAAGATTTTATTTATTTGTCAGAGAGAGAGAGAGAGAGAGAGCACAAGCGGGGCGGGGGCAGCCGGCAGAGGGAAAGGGAGGAGCAGACTCCCCCACTGAGCAGGGAGTCCGATGTGGAACTCCATCCCAGGACCCTGAGATCATGACCTGAGCTGAAGGCAGATGCTTAACTGACTGAGCCACCCAGGTGTCCCATCATCATAAGTTTAAATGGTTTCAGAGGACCGAATTCTGCAGATTTTTACAAATAAAGTGGTTATGTCATACTTTTAAATACATCAAACAGGGGCGCTTGGGTGGCTCAGTCGGTCAAGCCTCTGCCTTTGGCTCAGGTCATGATCTTGGGGTCCTGGGATCAAGCTCCGTGTCGGGCTCCCTGCTGAGTAGGGAGTCTGCATCTCCTTCTCTCTTTCTCCTTCTGTCTCTCCCCTTGCTCGTGCTCTCTCTCTCTCTCACATAAATAAATAAAATCTTAAAAAATACATCAAACAAAATCTAAATACTGTAATAACATGAAACTCACTAACACAAAAATATGCAAACATACTTCTTTAAAAAAACATTTAACAATTTTTGTTCTTTTTAGAGAGGAGAGTGCCTGTGCGTGCTTGGGGTGGGGGGAGGGGAGAGGGGGAGAGAAAATCTTAGGCAGGCTCCACCCCCAGTGGGGAACCTGACTCAGGGATTGATCTGAAGATGCTGGGATCATGGCGTGAGCGGAAATCAAGAGTCAGATACTTAACCTACTGAGCCACCCAGGCACCCCAACATTTACTGATTTTTATGTCTTTCTTTTTCCGTCTTGAGCTCCCGTTTTGTTTTATTCTTGCTCCATAGTGTTATCCTAATGTATTATAATTATATACTTAAAAATTCTTTATTAGTCACTCTGTCCCACATATCTACAACAAAATATGCATATATGGTATGTATGCATATATAAAAACATTTTAATATGTTTTGTTTCCTGTGGCTGTAACTATTAAAAAACATTTTTTTTTCTGGATTAGGATGTTACATTATTGTTAGTACTCAAACTGTAAACAGCATAAATCAATTACAAATTCTGACAATTATTAAACATAAATGAAATTTTATTGGAATTCCATTTCTTAATAAGGCAAATCATGCCCAGACTCTTTGTAGGCATTAATGAAAGAGAAAGGGGGTGTACTGGCAAGAACGAGTCTATCTGGAGCTAGCATATTATTTTTTTTAAATACCAAGTAGAAATTATTAAACCTTTTATAGGATGAAATAAAATGACAATTGACTGTAGTTCATATAAATATTTAATGGTAATTGTTAAAAATTAGGTTTTAATAACTCTTTGAATAGCACAAAGGATGTGAAATATATAACATGATATTTTTATCTGAGATTTTATCCAGTGTCTTTTGAAAATTTGGTAGTCCCATAAAATATTTCAGTGACTGTTAAAAGTTTTAATCACTCACCGACTCTGCTTATGCTGTTTGGAAGGAGCTTGTTTTTCTAGCTCTTGACTTGCCCTAAGGATAAGTATTGAGCATAGCTGGGGGGAATTGCTTACATTTAGATATGTGAAAAGTAAAAGGCAATTCTTAGCATTCCATTTTTCCCGCTGATGCTCTCTTTAATTTACTTTCTTGCAGCTCCTTTGACAAATGCCAAGGAATAGAAGAAACCAAATCTTTGCTGTAGGTTTATAGGTTTATGGTAGCTCGATTACGATCATTTTAAGAGGTTTCCCTTTGCTTAACTCTTTTTTTTTTTACCTGTTTGACTTTATTTTTTTTAATTTTTTATTGTTATGTTAATCACCATATATTACATCATTTGTTTTGGTGTAGTGTTCCATGATTCATTGTTTGTTCATAACACCCAGTGCTCCACGCAGAATGTGCCCTCTTTAATACCCATCACCAGGCTAACCCATCCCCCTACCCTCCTCCCCTCTAGAACCCTCAGTTTGTTTTTCAGAGTCCATCATCTCTCCTGGTTCGTCTCCCCCCTCTGACTTACTCCCCTTCATTCTTCCTCTCCTGCTATCTTCTTCTTTTTCTTTTTTCTTAAAATATGTTGCGTTATTTGTTTCAGAAGTACAGATCTGTGATTCAACAGTCTTGCACAATTCACAGCGCTCACCGTCCTTTGCTTAACTCTTAATAAGATTTTCATTCCACGGGACACTGAACCACCTAAGTTTGGGGGTGGTTGAAGTGGATGCCTCTCAGGCAAATTATTTTTTCTAAAGAGGCTACATGGAAGATGATTACTTCAAAACTGATTTCCTTATATCTACCCATAATCATATGCCTGTAGCTTTTATCAGATTCCAAAGTAACGTGTGACCCCAGAGAGTTTAAGATTCACTGACTTAGAATTCTTGTCCTTGACTCCTATGGAATCTCTAAAATTACATTACAAAAAATATTTTTTTAAGTAAGGTGAAAAAGAATAGTGGACCAGTATGTCAATATTTAAAAAAGTAAATGTGTGCCCAGTAGGAGAAGCAAAATATTAACCAAGTAAACTTACATGTTAGAGTCTAAATCTGAAAATCTTTATTAAAGGAAGCAGATACCAGGTTCCACATGGGGAATTTCAAGCAGAAACATGCCTTAAAGGATGCGTATGTACCTACAATTTTAAATATTTTTCTTCAAGCCAACTTCCTGGTTTCTTCTTTTGAAAAACAAAAACAAAAACAAAAACAAAACCTAAAACCTTTTTGTAGAAGACTTACTAATGATAACGCTCACAGCTATGTTTAGTGATCAACTACTATGTTTCATGCACTTTACAAATCTCCCCTCCCAGAGAGCTGCTGCTTTTTAAGGGATGGGACAAATACGGTTCAAAGACTTTGAGCGAGTTGCCCAAGGTCACACAGCCAGGGAGACCACAAGTCTGAGCTCAGAGTCCACGTACCTGTGATCGTCTGTTCCATCCCATCATATTTTGGTGGGATGACCACTGGACACAACAGCCAGCAGTTCCAGGGACGACAGCCATAAATACTGTTCCAACCTTTCAAATGTCTCTTGAAAAACTTGGAGACCTGGAGCAAAAGGACCAAGGAATCACAGCGAGTGTCCGCTGTGACCCACCTTTGTCTGAGCGGGGTTGTGCTTTCCCTGTGTACTTATCATTAGGTTTCACTGTCCCTCTATATTTCCTTGGCTTCTTGTACCTGTCAAGGATCCTCCAAATCAAAGGGGCTTTCTTGCATTGACTGCCTTATTTCAGCATGACTGCTGAGTCTCTAAAGAAGATATATTCGACACGAATGAGATTTTTTCCTCCTCAGGTCTCTCTCCCACACTGAGTTATGTCTCACATTCATTTCTCCCTCCGCTGCAGTATATTATGTCTCCCAAATTCTCATTTGTTTTTTAGACATCTCTACCTGGAACGTCCAGTCTCTTAAGCTTGTCGTCTCGTTTGTGTTCTACTTGTCTTAAAGCTCTGAGGGATTTTACCTCTTAAAATCTCAGTCCATGGGCTCACGGGGTCCTAACAGCATGTCTGCTCAAAGCACTTGGCCTTCAAATGATTCTAGAAACTTCCTAACCTCTCCTCCTCTGAAGTTAAAATGATGAGTGGAAATCAGTTAGAAGCAGATGTTTTATTTGCATTTTCACTTGTAGCAGCTTAAACTAGTTTGTCTGGGTCATCCATTTAAATGGGAATTATTCCTAATGAAAGCAAATTTGACTTTGATAAAGTAAGCAGTACCCAACACACTATTGGGTGGGCATCCTCTGAGTTCCCCGTTCATGTTTTCAAGTTTGAAAATTTGGCCACAAAATAGTGGCTAAAACCTGTTTTAAATATTCCAATTGGGCTTTAGACAGAGTAGCTTCCCTTTAAGGACTTTGCCTTGTATTTCTTTGGGGGCTGTGTGTCACATGCTTAGGGATTTAAAACGTTAATCAAAAGTTTTACTATTTACACAGATTACACAGTTGTGCAGATCTCCTGTGAGATGTGGTACTTCCTATCTAAATGCTCAGCTTCTTGAGGACAGGAGCCACACCTGACTCATATTTATTTCTATTGCACTTAGCCCGATGCCTGGTATATATTAGAGCAGAGATGCTCATGGGCCCAGTGAATGGATGCAGGCTCCCTTCCATAAACTAGAATAATATTCTTGACATACTGTCCACAAGGCACGTACTTTTCCTGTAATGGACACTTTTCCTGTAATGGAGACTGCTCCCCTGCTCTTCATGAAATTTATTGACTGGCCCAGACTCTGGCTCATCTCATCACTAGGAAATGGATATCATCTGTCTGGCATGTAAAGGGAAGCATTTGCAGATGCCCATATTTCCTAAAACCAAGCCTCCCCTCCTAGATAATTGAATCCTCAGAACTCTGATCTGGACTGGGGTCCTTGGAAGGTGACATGTGGAGGAAGGCGGCCAAGAGTACGGCTGGGCATCTGCTGGGCAGACATCACTGGGAGCTGGTCACTATCTTCAAAGGTAGATTCAAGACGCTGAGGTGATCCCAAGCAGTGGCCCCAGGGAGACCAGGAAGAGGGAAAAAGAAATTCTCAGCAAAGGTTTACATCAGAGGACCAGAAAGGTAGAGCCAGCAGCTCCAAAGGCCAAACTGGGGACCATCCGAGAAGTCAGGAGACACAGGGAGGCTGTCTTTTATGGCGAGAACTGGAGATACTCAAGTCACTCAGAGAGATGAGGGCTGACACTGAATCTCAGCTCTATGGGTTTCAAAGACCTGGTGGGCAAAAGATGAAGAAAACAACTGTCACTCCAAAGCAGTGAGAATTTCTGTTTCTCTAGATGCGGATACTTGAGTTTACCACTGAGGAACCCTCTCTCCTTTTAAGAACTGCCTAAGTGAGCTGTTTAGTTATATGGACATAAGCCCAAACTCCTTTCCTGAGATAAAGACATGGCTCAAAGGAAGGAAAATAACAACAACAACAACAACAACAACAAAAACTTCAGAGTGGAAAAGGGCCAGGGTCACCCAGAAGCCAAACAGCTGCTTCTGGAAAACAGTGGGGAGGCCACGGAAGGGCAGGCTAGGCTTTGTCTTCCATGTACCCCTCCACTGCTCTTGGAGCCCCTTGGTGTAAGGATGGGGAGAGAGCTGTCAGCTGTCAGCCTGACCGACGCTTTGACACCATGTTCTAGAGGAACTACTTGGGGTCTTGTAACAAAATATGAGGGAGGCTTGGTGAGAGGGCCACTCACTCTGCCTGGGCCCCCAAACTACTTTGGATCTGCCACCTCAAGGAATGTCCCCTTTATGAGTATTCTGCTTTCAGCACAAACACTGGGCTTGATACTTTTGGTGGCACCATTAGCAGGGGTGATCCTCTTTCAAGCAGCCACTTGGGTAATGGATTGTGACACCTGAGTGCCCATGCAGGAAAAAAAAATACAGCATGGACTCTGTGACAGGCATGTGTGGGCTGGTGAGACACCCCTCTAGGGGCTCCAAGACCCTATGAAGGGGACTGAAATGCAGATAAAAATAACCATGCAAGATAATAATACTAACACTAGGATTAAACAGTCATGCAAGCAAAAAACTGAGCATGCTTAAATAAATGTGATCTCTTATTAATAACCCTGGGCTTCTAGGGAAATTTAAAATGTTATAAAGAGAAGCTAAGAACTGTTAGGAAGTTACAAGCAAAGATTCTACTGAGCATGTTTGCTGAAAAATGTGCTGGTGTCAACATAGCAACTGTGAAGAGTTAGCCTGTATCGAATAGATACAGAGAAACAAGTTTCTAATTTTCTGGTAAAAATCATAGGCAACTATGAGATACAACATTTGAGATAAAACAATCAGGTCTTTGGGAACCTACTGTAAGTGACCTGAGTGGGTCCAATCCTCCTTCCTGCTCTGAATAGCTCACTTACCTCACGTGTGGTCCCCACTCCTGGGATCCATCTCAATGTTTTTTGGTTAGTGTCCCCAAAGTCATCCTTCTTCTGACTGGATTTCAAGGGCAAAGAATGCCTCTAATTCCAATTTTATGGGTCCTTGGTTCCCAAAATAACCTCAGTAGCTCTGTAGTTAACAGATTATTAATCTTCTTATGTCTTCTAGATGTTTTTGTTTGCTTCTTCCCCCCCTCATGGTGCCTATAATGAAAAGTAACCCATTGTACCTGCATTCTTGTATATGATTGTTTTTACTAGTCCCCCTAGTACTACTCCTACCACCACTAGTATCATTGTATCCTTCCTTAGAGGGCCACTCTAGGCAAAATTAGATGAAAACATGCCTTTGCCTGGGCTCCTTTCTGACCTCTTTTTGTCATAACCTTGTGTCTGCTGCTGAGACACACATGAAGGGAAGCCCACATGCCTGTCTAGTTATTGAAAGAATAGCGGGAAAGATACCTTTAAGAGAAGATGAAGAAGGCAGGTGTACACAGTGGAGGTCAAATGTATGTCCAGTTTTGTTCTGGCTTTTTCTCTGAAATGCGTGTCATGACTATTTCCAAATGTGAGTAGATATTCTTCGATATGACGGTTTTAATGCCCACATAGTAATTCCACTATCTGGATTGACCAGAAGTTCTTTAATTCTTGATTTTGAAGGTTAACTCCTTCATATTACCACTGTATTGTTCGCTTTAGTTTTTGCATTCTGCTTTCCTTTACAAAAGAGCAAGCAAAAAAATGCAATAATGTGTTCAATTAATTGTACAAACACCACTTCACCTATATGGATGGCAATATTGTTCAGATTGAGTTGTTAGTCCAGCAAGTAGTCATTTATGTTAATGAGGTTATATCTGAAAGTCTAACTAGGCATAGCAAATGTGGCTTAGAGTGCTGTTGATTTATGCATGAAAATGCATAGTTTTAGAAAGATGCAAGCACAAAATTTGAAGAATGTCTAAATGCCAGTAGTAATCAATTAGAATAATGGGGAATATATATTAAGAAATCAGACCTCTTTTTCAACAATAAAATTAGTCCCCTGGAATTCTGAATATTATTTCAAATAAATGAACAAACATAATTTTGGGTAAAAATTACTCTTGAAAATTGATATTTTTTATTACCTGGATAAATGTCAAACTGTTGTAGAATTTAAAGCAATAATGGATACATTCTAGAATATTCATGGCTATATATTACTTTATATAATTTGAATTAGCTTAATTTAAATTAATTTTTAAAATTGTAAGCTCTCTTGGAATGGAATAACCTTTAGAACATGTAAATCAATTGTTTAACTTTCATACAGACATATTTTTAGGAACTTAATTATAAAAGAAAGTAGGAGGTAGATCGTTACGATTCTTTTGATCTGGCCATCATTTCAGCTTTGTGAATGTACAATTGTATCACCTAAAAATAGCTTAAAATATTTTCTTGTAGCATTGCTTCATGCTAAGAAGTTAATGCTGAGTAATACTGGAGTTAGCAATCATCTCTGGTTTGATTTAATATTTTATGGAGATGTAGGCTTTTGGCTTGAAATAAATCTTCATTTTGTCTGACAAAATGAAGAAATGTGACTGGTGGACAATAGTCAACCAATGAACTTAATGCAGTCGAGTGGTAAGAGAACTGAATCAGAAGATCTCTCTTCTCTTTCTTGCCTCCACTGCTAGAAATCTCCTTTTTCTGTGGGTTATATTAAGGAATTCTGTTAATCAAGGGAGCTGTATTTTTTTAGATGATGTGCTTCTTAATAACACAGTTGCATAGCTTCTCCTTAGTTCTGTTTAGAGTTCATTTGGTTTTCATTTCCAGAATTCTAACAGAGTTACCAGACAGTAAAGCTCAGGCCCTTCTATAGAAGCAGTGTATGGACTCACAGAGAGAAAAACACGTACAAGCTAGGTTTACCCATGAGGTTTCCAGCCTCATGGTACCACGGGGCTCCCAAGGGCTCATGTGATGCCCCACCACAGCCCATGCTCCTCCATAGGGCCAGACTGTGAACTTTCCTGGTTTCCTTCACCACTTCTGGTGTTATTGTGAGTCTACTCTTTCTCTATTCAACAAGAGCCTCTTGTGAGACCTGGTGTGTTCTGTGCAAGCAGGAGCCACAGGCAGAGTCAGACAACACAGGGAGAAGGTGTTTGAGAAGACACCAGAGAGTCACAGAGTGTGTTCAGGGTGGTGTAGTACTTTTCCTAAAATGTGTGGCAGAGATGGTCCTAGAAGGAGTTCAGAGGAGTGAAGCTCGGGCCAAGGAAAACCAATTAGGGGAGGCTTTCCTTGGGAGAGAGGCATTGGTAAAAGTTCTGGGGAAAGGCCCCTGTGAAGAACATTGGTAGTTTGGGGGTGCTTTGGCATCCAATCCCTCTTGTTCTTGGTGCCCTGATACTGCCTTGGTGGACTCCCTCCCTGAGTGTTCCCTTCTGTTGGAAAGCTAAATCCAGATCTCTCTTCTCTTTGTTGCCTCCACTACTAGAGCCAAAGGATCTTTTCTCACCTCCCGCCAGACTGGGTGCAGCCAGGGGCCAGCACATGACTTAGGTCTCCCCAAATACATGTGTGGTCTGAGGGCTCTGACTGTGGAGTTAATGCCCCCAAAAGGGTCACTTGGTGGTCAGACAGGTTGCAGCAGTGATGGGGGTGTGCACACCAGATGGCTTCTGTGTTGTGACCCTGGGCCCTCTGGAGATCTCCAGGTTCCATCTCATTGTCCACAATTAGCTTCCCAAGGCTTCATTCTTATGAGAGCCCCTTGTAACCTTTCTCATTTAGCTCAAGAGAGTCAGAGTAGACTTTTGTTACTTGCAACTAAAAACGTTTACTAGACCCAAACTGGATTTGGATGAACATAGATGGGAGGATGAATCTTCCGGGTGGTGGAAATAGCATAGCAAGGGCTTGAAGACAGTGGGGCATCTACCTGGCTCAGTGGAGAGAGAGCAAGGGCCAAGACCTGCCTGGGGAAGAGGTTCAATGCCACAGGGAGAAAAGGAAGACAAACTAATGTATATTGGTTGACTGTTGTCTGCCAGTGACATTTCCATAAATTTTCTTAGTTAATGCTCACAATCCTGTGAGGCTCAGAGAGTGAAGAAAGATAAGGAGTTTAGGATTTACCTTTAATCCCCAAGAAACCATGGCAAGGATTTGTAAGACAGTGGGAGAGATTCTTTTGGCCAGAGGGATCTTTCATTCCTTTTCCTGAGTCTATGGAGCTACCTCCTTGACACACGCATCTGCTTTCCCCATGATGTGGCAGGTGGACTGAACAACAGATGATTTTAACATGCCTGCTCCTGTAAACCTGGTCATAGTTTATTTAGTAGAAACAGACAAATAGCTTTAAGCACTTTACCCAAGTATGAAGCACATGAATTTGACTGGAGTTTATTTTTACCCCAAGGCAGATAATTTATTACGTCCTGTCTATTGTCTTGAACTGGGTTTCTCAAAAAGAACGTTATGTTCTAAGTCATCATTTTCATAGATCATCACAAATGATTACAGCACCAATCTCAGAATCATCTTAGGGCAGGGTCACAGCCGCTTGCGACTAGTGGGAAACCCAATTCCATCCTTTCCTCTTAGAAAATAGGACATAGAGACCACAGACGTGATTTGTCAGGGGTACAGAGATGCTTAGTGACAGAATAGGAAAAGGCATATTGCAAATCCTAACTTCTGATCCAGTTCTCTTACCACTCGACTGCATTAAGTTCAACACAGATTTTATGAGTACAGTAAAATTTTATATCTGATTGGGGCTCCTTGGGATCACCTTCTTCGACAGCCTAAGTAATCAGCCTCAAATACATCTTCTGTGAGCCTTGTTCATAGTAGTCACAAAGATCAGAACATTAATCGTATTTTCATTTTACATAGATCAGTTAACGTGAGCCTTGTACATCATATTATGCCTAGGATAATATCCTATTAAATATTATCACATTGAAAGGATAGAAAATCCATTCCTCAAATAGCTCACGGTTCCATGGAGGCACCAGGCCCTCCCACAATAAGGCCACTAACACACACAGAGCTCTCAGTTTGTTCTTAATTTTTCTGGAAAGCTGCCCCCGAGTGAGTCTCTTCCCAAGACTCAACAGGGGACTCTCCCACATACTGTCATACTGTGGTGAAACCACCTGTTATTTCTTTTCTTTCTTTCTTTCTTTTTTTTTTAATTTGTATTTTCTGGTCTCTTCTTCCAACCTGGAAACTCCATTAGGGCAGGAGATGTGCTTTGTACCCCCATGGTTCCTCGGCATTTAGGACAGTGGAGGACACATAATAGTATTCAGCCAATGCTTTCTGCCCATAAAGGAACTGCGCTCACCAAAAGCCCAAGAACACTGAGAACAAACAACCTGTAAGAGAGTTGAACATTTGCTCCATAATGAAAATGATAGGCTGTAGTAAATACCTTTCTTTTAAACATTGAAGGATGTTTCCACCCAATGTTACTCAAGAAAGAGCTGGGGGCTAAAGACGATTCTGACCTTTTAAGAAGAGAGAGAGCTTACTTGGTAGCTTGTGGAGAGGTTTCTGGTAACTCGTGCCTTTTATAAAGCCCAGTATAAACCCAAGGAAAGTTAGGTTTGTCGGACTCCTTCCAACCTTGTGCATGGTCTCGGTGACAATGAAATTGCCACCTACAAGCTCCACATCCCCCTCACTCCGGGATCCATCCTCATCTGTGGGAGGGAATGTTGAAGTGATTCCATGGTCGTGCCTTCACCATCACTACCACTTACACACCTAGGCATGGGGTGTGGTGCGCCATACATTTCTTGTCAGCTGGATCTCACCACCGGGGCCATCACACAGTTCTGTCCTCACAGTGCCCGACCCTGACCACTGGCTCCCTTTTGCAGCCCTGAGGTTAGCTTTCCTCTCCCAGCTCTTTGATGGTCCACTTAGACAATGGGCGTTTCTTTTTTGGTTCCTGGGCTCACACGGTTCCCCTCACCTCCTCTTCCATATTGTGAGTCTTGCTTCCTAAGATGGGAAAAGCCTTTCTCTAAGGTTGAATCCACTCATGTATCTACTTCCAAATATCCCTCTTTAAACTTTTGTCGCTTTCTTTGGATTTTCTTGTCTTTCTCTCTAATATTGGACCTGGTTCCCGAACCCAGGCTTGCTAGTCTTTTATCCCCCTAGCTTGAGAGTCTATTATCCCCCTAATAGACCTGCCTAAGATCACATGCCTACTTGCCTAATCTTCACTGAGGATCACCTCTCCATGGCTCCACTGACCTCCACGGTGGCACATCACATGTCTGAACCTCTCAACTCCTGCCCTGTCCTCCTGGACAAGTCTGGTTTTATGGCTCAGTTTTCCCTACCCCCAGCCCCCAGCTGCCTGCCATCCTGCTATATATAACTCTGCATGGTCCACTCAACCATGCACACAATAATCCCAATAAGAGTGGAGTGAAACTCAAGAGAAAAGCTCGCATGAGATATTGTAAACCGTCTCTAAAAGGAGTCCTTAAAGGACCCTATTACAGTAATGTAAATATAATAGAAAGTGACCTGGTTTGTCATGAACTTTCAGTGCTTTCTGGCTGGATCTCCTCATTTGATCTGTCAGGGCATGGTAATATTAACTTGCACATAATACTTCCCCTAAAAGAGGTTAGGAAGCACTGGATTGGAAATGCGTTTTGACCAAATGGGACATGATGTTGATAGGGGTTGTATAAGATGCTGTGATGAGAGAGCCCCTAGGAAAACATATGGAAACAAAGAGAAACTAGCTTGTGGCATTAGTAGTAGGCTTGCTTCATGGAAACCAGGAGATGGTATGTGGCAGGGTCTAGACCCTGCCTCCCTGAGAGGGGTTCTGAAGGACAGGTAAGCTGAGCTGACCTTTCATGGCTTGTTGGAAAAACCCAAGCGAAAAGTTTTATTTGACTAACAAATTATGATCATTCTCAAAGAATCAGAGCTCTCATTTTGGAATGAATGTGTTTCCATCTGGAGTTTCTAAGCCAGTAGGGAGTGTGTGTGGTGAAAACTCACTCTCTACAGCACCAATTTTGCGATCTGGCACCAAGCAGGGCCTAGCTATTTGATGGAAGATGAAGGAGCAGGTGCTAGTAGACCCATGTCCACGCACTGTGGCTTCCATGAGACTTTTTTTTTTTAAGATTTCATTTTTATTTATTTGACAGAGAGAGAGCAAGAGAGCACAAGTAGGGGGAGCAGCAGAGGGAGAGGGAGAAGCAGGCTCCCCACTGAGCAGGGAGCCCAATGCGGGACTTGATCCCAGGACCCCAAGATCATGACCTGAGCTGAAAGCAGTCGCTCAACCAACTGAGCCACCCAGGAGCCCCCCATGAGACTTTTTATGAAACTTTTCATGTGTGGTTTCTAGTTCTTCAGGCTTTCACTTGGAAAAGTATTCTGGGTTAACACAAAGCTCAGTATTTTGCATACACTCTATTCTATTCAACCATTGTTCTGAAATTTCACATTAAATTAAAAATGTTCAAATGACACTATAAAGGAATAATGTAAGTAAGCACAATTTTTCTTCTTATTGAAGTTTCTCTGGCTCCCCTCTTTGTTAATCCCATGAGCCCTTGATAACTATAATCTCCAATAGCAAAGATTTTGTACATAATTTTTATGACAGCTCCTTGTCAGTGCCCATTTTTCCAAATTTCTGCAGCAGTATGGAAAGATTAATGCCTTCCCAGTGCTTTGGCCATGTGTAACAGCTCTCCTGGCTTTAAATCTGTCCTGGTACGTCAGCCGTTGGTCCCTGACATTGCCTGGTCCTTCTCATTCTTTCTAATGTTCTTGTCTTTCCTTGCTATCATATAAAGAGAGTTGGGGTCTTTTGTGTTCACTTCTCCAACAGTTTTAGAGTCTAAACTTCATTACTCATTCCATTTGCTCCTTTCTTAAAAATAGCAATAATAATAACAATAAGAATACTATGGTAAAGATGACAAGAAATCACATTTATAGACTACTTACTTCATCCCTGATATGGAGCCAAGAACCCAATGAAGTTCATAGATTAAAAAAAAAAAAAATCAAAAGAAAAGGCCAGCAATGAAATCCCCACCCTACCCCACATCCGCCCACCTGAAGAATTGATTCTCAGCACCCCGTCTTCTTTCCTCTCTTTGCACCCCAACCTTCATTCCCAATTGTCTTTACCAAGGACTCTACCATCTCAATTCCTTTCCTCACACTCCCAGCTCACACCATCTTGTTGATCTCAAGGCTTTGGGGAAATGAAAAGTTCTATTATCATGTCTATTGACATCTATAGCAGAGAGCTTCTCGGGTGCCCTTGAACGCCTTTGTGATAGTTCTGGCCTCTCCAAAGTACCATTTTTTAGTGACTCTTGAGTTCAGAGCCCTCACTGGATAGCTTTGAGAATGCAGGCAAACAAGGAGCCCTCTCACATATTCCTGGGGTCCCTCTGGTGTCCAAATAATATGTTCAGACCCATATACCTAGAAAATGTTAAGCCACTTGAGTGTCTTCCATGGTAAACGCCTACTTCTTAATGAAGCATGCATTTGGAGCCTTTCTGTTAATTTCTATGGTACCTCTATAGGTGGCACCAAAGAATACAACTTCAGGGGTGCATCAGACCCTCCACAAGCACCACTACCAACAACCACACAAATAAAATGCCTCAAAACAACAAGAGTATCCTTTCTGAGCAAATGAAACTTTCAGCACGTCATCTAGCAGCCTCCAGCTACCTCCAGAGCCAACCATCGGAGTGCAGAAACTACCCGCCCTCCACCACCCTGTGCTGAAATTCCCAAGTCTCAACAGGTATCTCTTGGCTCTTAAGCACCAGGTGGATTTATGTTTCCTTCCAGGACACATAGTTGTATTCTGTGATCAGAGAACAGTTGTCACTTGGTCTTTCAATATTGACTTATTTTTCTCATAAGTTCCCATTATTTTAGGTAATGTGCTAGCATAGATACAGTTTGCCATCCCATACTATTAGGTGGAAAAGAAGGAGAATTGTCTTTGATGCTGTGGCATCTCCATGCTAGGTACACATGTCAGCTGTGTTCTCAAATATTACATAGGCAGTGGTGGAGGATGGACATGTGAACATGATCATAGAGTCAGGCATGCTGAGGCAGGAACATGCCCAGATGCCAAGGGGGCACCATGGAGGGGCACTCTGCCTGGACAAGGGAAGAAAAAATAGGGTGCCTGGGTGGAAGTCTTCAAAAGGAGTGAAAGGAAAATCAGGTTTCAAAGGATGGAATTTGGAGGATGGGCTTAAAGTGGTTCTTGAAGGGATTTCAAAGAATGAAGAAGGATTCTCCAAGAAGAGAAAGGAGTGAGGGATAAAGAGAAAGCGTGGGTGAAAAATGTGGAATGGTGTCATAGATTTATGGAAGGGCACATGGAGGATAGGCTGAGTAGATTAGGCCCCCAACAGGATTAGGTCAGAGAAGAGACCGGTGGGGATGGGGTGCTGTCATGGCTTGGGCAAGGTTTAAGCCCATCGTACCTGGGGAGCTCCTGGGAGGTTTTAAAGAGAGACTTGAATTCATTCGATTTGGTTGTTGGACTTCTCTAACAGAGCTCCCACAAGATTGGAAACTTGCAGTGAGGGTCCTCAGGCAGTGACCAGTCATGGGTGATGGTTGAGTTCAAGTAGGACCAATGCCGGCTTGAAAGCCATAGGAAGATGAGGGGCCTGAGGCTTCCAGGGTGGGGGAGGTCCTTTCAAGAATTCAAGCTTGCATAAGAAGACAACAGAGATTCGTTGGCTCTCATAATGAATCTTTAATTCATTAAAGATGAATTCTTCCTCTGTAGACTCACAGAAAGCAGGAACTCAAGCTGCCTTATGGGGAATTCTGTCATACTAGCTCCAATTTCGGGATACTTCTTCAAACCATTTGCTCCTGTGACAACAAAACCCATCTTAGGAAGTCTTCACAGTCCATAGTCCATAGTGGCCACAGCAACGCTGTCACCTCCTTCTACCTCCATCACTATGTCCAACTCCCTCACCTCCACCTCCACTACTATCCTCTCCATCTCTACCATCACAACCTCCACCCCTCTGATTCGATTTCTACTCCCTCCACCACCAAGACTTCCACCATAGGTATGTCCCGCATTCCAACTAGGCGCCAAGCGTCTTCTAGCTACTGTGAGTACAATGAACAAAGCAGACAGAAATATCTGTCCTCGTGGAACTTATATTCTTAAAGGATTCTAGGACATGTTCCAGTACTCCAGTAGGGAAGTCACAATGGATTTAAGTGGATTAGGGCAATTTTAAGGTATTTTAAATGGTGACATGGGTGTTACTTTGAAATCAAGGTAGGCATGACCGTTTGGTTTACGTTATCTTTTATTTTTATTGATTCTCTACTTTCTCGGGTTCTCTAGATCTGGCCAGCAGCTGCCATTGCTCTGGGAGTTTCCATTGGCACCAGACAGCTAGCACCTGAATCTACAGCCTCTATGGTCACAATTCTTTGACCAGCCAAACTGAAGGAAACCATACCTGACAAGACTCCTTCTAGAAGACCCAGCATCCCTCCAGACTAGAGGACCACATATCCCGACTGCATCATTAATGTCACCCCTGAAAGTGCTGTCAGGGTTCTCAATTTCTTTCCTAACACCTTGGACCACAATGACTTGACTTTTCTCCTGCTTCTGGACAGAAGTGGTTTTCTGTGGGAATAGAAACCGCTGACCTTATTAACTTGAAAAAAGGGAGAGAGAGAGTCAGGTCATTCCAGATTTATTACGTAAGTGAGAAAATCATAAAATCTAACGGTTTGCCAGCATTTGGTTCACTCTAGTATCTAGGGGGCAAAATTGATATAAAAATTTTCATAACTCTTTAGATTTTTGACACAATTAATTAGTGTCCTTTGTTCATGGAGATAGGTACCCAATTTAGTGATGTAGTGTCATGGAAATGACAAGTGACTAAGTAATAATATTTGGATTTCGAACTGGGAAAGGGCCTTAGGAAGCACTGGATCTGTGTCCCTCATTTTATAGGTGAGTAAACTGAGGTAGAAAGGAAGTAGTTCCATGGTGGAAATAGTGCTCACAAGATGGCAGAGCTTGGGAAGAAGTTGACTTCTAATTCAGCACTCTTCCATTAATACAGTGAGGTGCCTGGGCCAGATTGGCCAAACGTGACCTTGGGATCCTCTTCCAGGGTATGTGGAAAACAAGCTAGCTGAAGGCAGGGGCTCCTCTTCCAACAGGATAGGGCTCTTACTCCCAGCAGGGGGCAGCAATGTCCTTCTTGCCCACGTTCATGTGTGCACAGCCAGCATTCCCTGACCACTGCCAAGTTTGGGGCCCCTCGAGCCAGCCTGCCTAGGGATGAACAACCCACTTCACTTTCCAGAAGCACTTCTTACACTTGTCCTATCAAAAGGGACCCACAAGAGGGAAGGGTCCCTCCACTGCACAGAACTCCACTGCAGGCCCAGTAGCCTCTCTAGAGGAAAAGTAGACAATCAGGGGACCCTGTTTTTCTTCTTCTGCTAACAGTGACCTCTGTAAGCTTTGCCCAATTACATGTATACTTAGCCCGCTTTATGTGATCTTTTGGAATTTGTCCCCAGCTCTGGTGCCTGACAGGTGGAGAACCAGCTGAGGCCTACCTGACAAGACACATACTTAACCTCTGACCTTTAATTTTCTAACTGCAGACAAGAATTATATCTGCTCCTAACTACTTAATAGGTCTCTAGAGAAAAATACAATGAAATCAGCATGTGCTTAACTTATGGGCGAGGCCCTTGAAATGAAAGCATTTTATAATTTGGAGTGTTCAGGTTTTGCTCCTTCATACAAGAAGCTCGCTTGGTGAAAAAGTATCGCTTCATTCTCTTGTTAATTCTGGGCTTATTGCACATTCAGTGTTCCATAAAGGTTGACTTGAAAGCTTTCATTTAAAACCCAATTCATATGAATTAGTGTACTACTCAAAATGTCAGGCTGCTAATAGGACATACATAGCAACTGGAAATTGAAATAAGTGCATTTTAATAGAGCTCAGAATTAGGATTTCCTCTATCTGTTTGACGTAGTATCACAATTATAATTGAGGGTAAATTTTTTTTCTGTTGGCATTTAATGACTCTCTATCCAGAATTATCAATCATCTTGAATTTGTTATACCATTTTTCAGACATAAAATGGCAAAAAAGATGGAAGCCCAAAGCTCTTTAATTATGACACTGATATGTAAGGTTGTATCGCCCAAGGCAGAAAAAAGGGGGAAAAATTGATGGATCTAAGACTATCCCATTGATAATTCTACCAAATACCAAGTAAGGTCCCACTGAATTATGGAATTACATAATAATTATTTTTTATGTTTTCATTTTATTTGAGAATAGTTTCATTTCACTTTTTATCTCTAACATATGATCTAGTTAATTACTGACAACCTACTTTGAGAGGTTTCAATAAATGTGAGTTCCTCCTGCAAACTGAATGAAAGCTTTATAAATGCTTGGCTCACTTTATATCAGTTTTTCCTAAAGTTGTGGAAGTATCAAAGTCATTCTTTTTCCTCATCCTGGTTTTATATGAATTCCTGAGTCTTACATGGGGATCTCAAATATAAAAAAAAATAGTACAAAAGGCAGAAATGCTGACGAAAAAACACTAGGAAGCACGTCATTTCGGATTTGGGGAAAGTCAGGTTACTTAGTTTGTGCTTTTAATTCTCAGTTTCTAACATGAAAATGGAAATGTCTTCATCATTATAGATTTTCTAGCCGTAAACTTATAATCGGAGATAGAATAATCAGCATGTTGTCTTGGTCTCTGAAATCTTTCAGGCTGTTACCATTTCACTTTCTATCCAGGAGAGGGCAGTCGGGTTACATGATTCAGAAACAATCACCATCACCACCACCCGCACCACCCCCCCCCCGCGAAAGTGAGATTTTTCAATAAATTGCAGTGATTTGAATGAAGTTTTTCTTTTAATGGTGTTTAAGGGCATTTAAAATTACCTGAAGATTTTTCACTTTTTACTAAAAACCTTACAACCTCTGGGACATGGATACTTTTCACAAAAGGGTTGAAAGGATGGTGTAGTCATGTGTACATTCCACACATGCATTATTTTTGTTCCCAGTGGACCCTTCTTCTCCATTTGACTAGCTCATGGGGGAGGGGGTAAATCTTACTAGATGGTCCTCCTCCTTTATAACTATGTGACATTTTATAGGTAAAAAAGAAACATATTATACAAAGCAAAGAGCATCCTGAGCACTTCAGCTTCAAATCAAGAAAAGAGAGAGAGAATCGGACTGAAAAAGCAAATTCACAGCAATTGAAAAACAGGTATCTGCCAGAGGGACTTATAATCCAAAACACTTCCAGCAACGCTCACTTGCTTTGAGAAAAAAAAAAAAAATTACACTTCTAAACTGGAACTTTGAGTGAAACGTTAGATGAATGTGACACCTTTTGCCCCTGAAATACCTTCTGTAAGATTCTAAGTGAAAATAAGCATAGAGCTGAGCACAAAATATCACAAAT
This sequence comes from Callorhinus ursinus, assembly GCF_003265705.2. Lineage (NCBI taxonomy): Eukaryota > Metazoa > Chordata > Mammalia > Carnivora > Otariidae > Callorhinus > Callorhinus ursinus. The sequence goes on from NW_027397109.1 coordinate 442,241, forward strand.
ATTTCTGCCACCTTTTTCCGTTCTTCCTTAGCAATAATGCCAGAGACTAGGAAACCACTAATTTTACGGGTGGTGGAAAACTAGATATATTTGTGAAGGAAGTTTGAATATTTACTTAGTTTTGTTGTTGTTGTTGTTTAGAAAGAATTTATTTAAAAGGGCCAGCTTTGATTTAAACATATAGGAAAAGAGTTGATATTAGGGAACTAGTTTTAGCAGAAATATAGCCACAAGAGTTATTTATTTTTGTCTCAGGGCAATTTATTTTTGTCTGTATTTTACATATTCTCTTTGTACCAATAGTGCTTCTGATGCTATATTTAGATGATTATACATGTAACCAATGGTATTAGCTGATGCAGATAATGCATGTTTATGTGTGCATATCTATCTACCTATATACATATACACACATATATAGTATTGCTATGTTAGTTTCTATCAGCTCCCTGCCTATCAAATAGCTTTCTTAGTGGTTGCAAAATTCACCAATCCTGCACCCGCTCCTCTTGAGACCTGTGGATTAACTAGGAATCCAGGTGATTTTCTCCCTGATCCACACCCTGACCCCCTCTCCCATTATTCCTGGAGAGGTTGCCTTCAGAAGGAGCTACGTCTGAAAGTGACCTTGCTCAGCAAATGCCGATTGGCTTATGTAGAAATCCTTTCCCAGAAGAGGTGCTGTACCATGCCAAGTTGTGCTGTTGCAATGATGGGTACAGGATCGGGGTGGGAAGAGGAGAGAAGGGAGGGACGCAGCTTGCCAAGTCACTGGGGCTACTTATAAACAAACTCTGGCATTGTTTCTCAAGCCCTTTATGGTGCGGGGGCAGGGGGGGGGTCGGGCGGGGGGAGGCTGGACACACACTGTGTCAGGGACTGCATTTATGTTCTGTGTAAACCTGGGGAGACTGCTTTTAAGAGGCTGATTTGGTTTAGAAGACGATTTCCATCAGCTACTTTTAAAAGATACGTACTATTTCAGCACAAAGCTGAAGCCCGTTAGAGCTGCACTAGGGATTAAGAAACGGCATGTATTTTAATGCCTTATGAATAGGAGTAGCTGATAAAAGAGGCTCTTGTTACCCCTGCTACATTTAAATGTGAAAAGCAGCTGCTTCTAGTGGGGAGGGGGTGGGGGAGTGGAGAAGAGATATATTATTTTCATAGGGATTTAATCTTCAGACCACACTGAAATCATAGAATACCATTGGCCATGCACTTATCGGCAGCTATCTAATCACAGAGGTCTGTAAGATCGTGGAGAGCGAAGGAGAGGCAGAGAAAGGAATTGTGTGTAGCGATGAGGCTGGCCTTTTTCATCTGGATGTATGTTTTGAACCTCAGATCAAAACGCATGCACTGTGGCGTATTTTCCCTCCTCCTTATAAGCATTAACCCCTTAAACTTTTTAAATGCCAGCCAATTAAAGAGTCTGATGCAACTAAGCTGTCTTCAGAGTGTGGCTTAGCAATGGCCCCTGAAGAGTAAGATGACCACTGAGACCTCATTAGAAATATGGACCACGAACGTGTATGTGTGTGTGGCTGGGGGTGTATGTGTGTGCGTGGAGCATAAAAGAGACCTTTTTCCCACATTTCAGGGACAGCCTGTGTCAGGTAGGATCCAAGAGATGTCATGAATATAGCAGAGAAGGCACTTTCTGCCAGTTCTATTGCCACAGGAAGCCGATGATACCAAAGAGCTTAAGATTATTAAACTAGCAGGTCTTTGCCAAATGCTATCAGTGTTTATGACTAAAGGGTGTCCATCCTTGGAATGAATGAATGAATGAGCGAATGAGCGAATGAATGAATCTGGGCACCATTTTTTCCCCCTCCAGGTTTATCACTTTGTAACCTGGTTTCCTCTATTACCGATGTCGGGCTTATGGAAATTGATCACTGATTAGTTTTGCCTGTATGTATGACCCCTGGGATTTCTAAAGAAGGTTTGGAAAAAGCCAGGATTTTGCTCAAGGAGATTGCAAAGCAATCTCTTTGACGAGAATTAGTCCCATTTCCGACATCCACTCTTACTCTTTACAATTTTTCTTTATGTTACCACTCACGAGAAGTTAAAGGATTAACAACAAGTCTGGTAGTGATAAATCGGTAGCTCTTGCCTAGCTTATAATTAAAGGTAATTCACGTATAGAGGAAGATCTGACAGCTCTAGCCCACATGCTTAGAAACTTGCATCAAAAAATGAAACTGATGACTCATCTGAAGCCAAAGTGCGGTCTCACTGCCTTTGCACATGCTCTGCAGTGGATGGATGGCCTTCGGCTCCTCCACTGACCAAGAGAGAGAGAGAGAAGAGAAAGAAGGGTGAATCTCCAGCTGCCCTACCATGCATCGGAAAGCCAGAAATGGGCGGCGAGCTGCTTCTAGCCCCCAGCATGACCAGGTCTGCTTCCCAGCGCCATCCCGCACACCTCTCCCACTTGCCCAACCTGTGCTTTTAATCAGACAAGAGGCATCCTGGCCTGGGTGGTCCTGCTCTCCAGGCTCTGAGTGCTCATGTTCCTGGCAGCTTGGCGGAGCAGCCTGGGAGGCTGCAGAAACCCACTTTGGCATATTAATCACAGCAAATGAATGTGCCCTGCCCGCTCTTGCATGGGGCGCGTGGCTAATAATGGGCTGCACAACTGCTAACGGGTTCAATCAATATTTTAATTTTCTGACCCAACTTGCCTGCACATGAAAAAATAAAAGCCCACAGTCCAGCCACACCAGGTACCACCGCCAAGCAAGCAGAAGGGGCAGGCAGCCAGAAGGAGCTGGAGCCAGCACCATGGGTCGGAGGAAGCAGGAGAGCAGCGACTGTGAGCCCGGGGAAAGTTGCAGGGCGTGGGCCGGCCGGCCTCTGAGGCCCCTGGGGTCTGTCCCTGCGGCAGGGCCCCGCCAGCCCGCCCCGCATCTCTGCTTCTAAGACCTCGCGCTTGCTTCCTTCCTCACCACCCCATTTCTTTTTTTTTTTTTTTAAACTTGGCTACGGAACATTAGGTTTGACGAAGGGAAAGCGATTTAACATCTTTTAACTGAGGGAGGGTGATTTTCATTTGAGACCAAATGGCTCATTTTTACCTTTTTAGCTCCTGGAAGAGTAAAAAGTGAGAGGTCAGCCCTGCGTCACCATGGCAACCCACACATTGCTGCCGGGGAGCAGATGAATGGGGGCGATAATGGCCCCGGGACGTTTTTTCCCCCTTCCTGGGCATTTCCTCCCTATTCAGGGGATGAGTCTGGGTGTACAAAAACAATTATGTCTTTTTTTAAAAAAATTCGATTTGAAAATATTGCTCCTAAATTGTCCCACCTTAGACAATTGCCCCACCTTCTGATTCAGCCATCTATAGTTCGGTGTGGGTTTTTGTTTGTTTGGGACTGAGACCATCTCCACCCTCATCAGTGTCCACAAGCTCTTGGATTACACCAGCAAGGTCATGTGGACAGGCCCTGAGGGACCCTGTCCTTCCATCAGAGTCCAACCACGGGTGTTCTAATAGCTGGAAGCCTTCATGAAGACAGAACCTCAGCCCGTGACACCTTATTGGAGCCTGTCTGCACAGAATTTCCTGATCCCATTCCAGTTCATGGACATTAAAGAGGAAAGAGGAAAAGAGAAATCAAAATGACAAATGTGCTAGAAAGGCCAGATTAAACCCTGCAGGGGTAGCCTGGGCCAGGGCAGGAAGGAATTTCCATGACCTTAAAGCACATGGACTCAAATGTCCGACACATTTTTCCCACGGCCCTTTACCCCACGTGTTCACTGGTAAGTGGGAGAAATGACAAACATGCTTTGAAAGTCCATGGGTGCCAGGCACTGGGTTGGGTGCTGTCTCATCTTCTTGCCCTGATCTTCCCGGTGATCTGAGGAGGTTAGTAGTTGAGTCTCTGTTTTACAGATTAAGAAAATAAAGCTCAGGGGGGTTCAGCAATGTGCCCAGGGTCACCAATAATGATGCCGGCTCGGTCCAGGCCCCAAGTGGACCTCTCTCTCCAGACTTGTTAATATCATCCAGATGCATACTAACAACTGTTTGTCCAAAGTCAGGAGTTTGTGCTTTCGCTCACTAGTCTATTCCTTTCGGCACCGTGTAACTATCAGTGGCCTGCTCCGTTTTCGGTGCAATTCTAGATGCTTGAGAAACATTGATAGTGAGATGCTGATGCTGATCTCCTAGAGGTCAGGAGGAACAGTTTGAACCTCAGTGGAGTGAACTTGAACGAGACATTCAGACTCAGCAGGACTGAGCTTCCACTCTCTCATCCGTGACAGGAGGGTATTAATGTTTATCTCAAGGGCTGTGGTGGGCATTCAAAGAGAGCACGTTGTCAGCTGCCTGACAGAGTGCCAGGTTCATGCAAGTAGATGCTCAATAAATATCAAATTCCGTCCTCCATAGCCTCCTTGTCCACTGCCTCGCCCTGCCACGGCATTTAGCTCTGTGCCTGGGGCCAGGCTAGCAGCTTCTCTGCTCCTGGGGGCAGGTGTGCTCCTTTTGAAGATGCGCCTGGCTTCCCTGGCGGTCCGGGGGTCTTGGGAATGCTCCAGTCCTTCCCACAGGATTGGAGCAGGGACCAGAACAAAGAAAGGAGGCCACTTTACTATTTCTAGTCTATAGGGAGGCCATCTGAGAAGAGTAGATTGTCTCACCCGCTTTACTCTCTCTGCCTCCCCTGTCATCGGCCCTCCCTAGCAGCTCCAAGTCCAGGGTGGTCCCTCTGCTCGCCTTCTGCGTGGGCTTGGAGGGCCTGGCACAGCTTGGAGATGCAGACAGGGTTCAAAGGTAGCTCTGACTTCCCTGAGCTTTCTAAATCCAAGTCAGAGCTGGCCCGAGGGTCTTGACAAGGTTGTATGTGCTAAATGGCAACCAGTCCATTTTCGGAAGGAAAAAGCGGGATGGATCCCTAGACCATCTTTTTGCTGTAATACAGTGTGTAAAGTTGTGGGAACAGAGAAGAATGCAAAAAAATCATTGGCCTGACCCAAAGCTAAGGCTTTCCCAAGGGTGACTGACATCAATACAATGATGCATTGCTCTGGCAATCAAATCCTTGCTGTTTCAAGCCCACTGGTTAGCTCTGCACCACCTTAGTGGTACAATGTTCAAAGTCTCGGTGGCAAGCACCCAACCTGAAAGATGCCATCTCCTCTCCCCTTCCCTTCCTTTCTTGCATCCCTCTCTACTCCCCTTGGCTCCCTTGCTCCTCTCTTTCTCCCGCCCTCCTTCTACCCACCCCTGACCACCACCTCCTCTTTCTGCCTCCCCTTCATATATGGACAGGTGTGCTGCGCCTAAGTGCTGTGAATCAGACAGGAAATCAGCCCTTTGGCAGCTTAAAAACTAAGAGGAAAGATAAAACTGGCGTCTAAATATGATACACAGGGCATATGACAGCACGGGAAAAGTAGAAATTAAGTATAATGATAGCTTATTTTCAGGTCTCCGCTCAAAGAGTCATGTTTCAAACGTGCCTTCTTTCTTCTGTCACCACACCTTGGCTTTGTATGTCATTATCTACATTGGTTGTTGTGTCTTTATTCTGATTATTTGTTTACTGTCTGTCTCACTAGGGTATAAGTAAGTTCCCAGAGGCCAGGCGCTATTTCTATCTTGTATCCCGTAATATGAAGGCAAGATTTCCCCAGGAAGAAAGGGAAGCCTGGGACTAGACCAACGGAAAAGTGGGTGTTCGAAGCAAAGAGAGCAGCCCATGAAAGTCTCCAGGGATGGGAAGAGTGGGGTGTCTGTCTGCCTGGCAGGAGAGGCAGCATGTTGGAGACTCTCCAGCAATGCCCAGAGAAGGCCCCGGGGGCTCAAATCCTGATGATCCATCCATGGGGGTCTGCCGAGAGTACAGTGGGTGGGGATGGGTACCAGAGGAATAATGCTATCAGATTATGTCAATATTGTTTGAAGCCAGAGGAATGTATTGAGCAGATAAATGTTTTAAAGGATGGATAAAACAATTTGCCATGGAATACTATTCTTCTGTTTATCAAATGCTGGTTGAATGCCAGCCATATGGCAGCCACCACTGAAGGCTGGGCAGATACTCCATGAGCAGACAGGCACAGGCATGAGGTGGGGCTTATAATCTGGTGGAGAGAAACAGGCCCTAAACATGCAAATAAGCAAATGGACAACAAATCGACAAACGGTAAGGTCATTTCAGGTAAGGGAACGAGGGAGAGTTGTAGGGGATGGGCAGAATGACAGTCAGGCACAGAGTCTGGAGGGGGTTATCGACTGTGGTGAAGAACATGGACTTTAGTCCAAATGCAAAGGGTAGAGGTTTGAGGGTGTCAAACAGGAGAGGGACATTATCTGTTTTATAGAAAGATCTATGGGTTGCTCTGTGGAGAACAGGCTTTGGAGGGGTCAAGGTGAAAGACGAGACAGAAAGACCAGCTGAGGGCATGGTGTCATCTAGGACAGAGATGGCAGGGGTGGAGAGACACAGGGTATGTAGGAAGAGGTGTAGAGCTGAAGATTACAGGTTTCTCACTTGGGATATAAGGAAGGAAAAGAATCACTGAGACCTCGGTGGGGAGCAAGCGTCATTGAGTGGACTTTGGTATCACTTTGCTAGATTGACAGACAGCCTTGAGACTTCTGTCTGAATATTAAGTCTGGATATTGAAAAGCTTACTTACAAAGATTTTACCATATGACGTGTGGTAAATGTTTTTGTTAAAATAGGATGTAAAAATGTAAAAATCAAAATTACGTATAAAGTATTCCTTCAATAATTTTATATATGAATAGAAAAAAAATAAAGAGCATACTAGAGGATATTGCTAATGCTTATTTTTGGGAATGAGGATTATAGTAAATACTTCATTGTACTTTCTATATTCTCTGGGTTTTTTTACATTAAGCAATATCATTTATAGCCCCCCCAAAAAGTTCAAGACATCACATAAGATAATTTAGCCTCCATATCCTGACTCTTATTTATTTTAATTTGGCTTTGGATCTTTTTCAAAGAAATGTATAGAAAAAAAGAAATCTATAACTTAAAGGAATAGAGAGTGAGTAGAGGCATGAAAGTATGTAATGAAGGAGCCACATATATATAAAAGGACAAATCTCCCCCCCCAAAAAAAAAAACCTCTGGAAAATACCAAAGCAGCGGCCCTGAAGTCAGGTTAACGCCCTAGAGAACAGGAGTATAAGTTCATCAGCCTCTATGAATGTGCCACCCAATAGGGAAGTCCTGAGTGAGACACAATCAGGATCTCTGGAGAGGGAACCCAGACACCTCAGGCCTATTGCAGCCATCATGATCTCTGACACAACACCCTCAATCCTGGCCCAGGCACCTTCTTAATGTGGCTTTAGGCAGCCATTATTATGGACCCATAAGATGGAGCTTATCTCTCACGTGTCGTGGGCAACCCCTTTCTTGGTCTTATTCCATCTTGGATGAAGGAGTCCCACTATTAAAATGTTGTAACCTGCCCTGTTTCCTTCGAGAACTAACGTAGCCTATTCTGGCATTTCTGTTCTCACGGATTTCATTCCTTCTAACACAAAACCCTTCTTTTCCAGATGGAAAAGAAAAAAAAAAAAAACACACCAAAAAAACCCTAAACAGTGCTCCACCAATGACCTAGCATGAGGGTAAGAAGAAAGCAAGGGAGGCCAATTTTGGCTGACTGAAAATAGAATTTGATGTGTGTTTTTTATAGGATGAAGTAGTTTCAGGGAAGCTTTCACAATTATTTTTATTAAAGTAAATCTACTGAAGAAATTTTTAAAACTCTATGGGAAACAGCAGCACGACATTGAGGGAGCTGGAAGACAAGAGTGAGAAACCTCGTTCCCTCCTTCTAAGTTGTTGAAAAAAACCTAGAAGAGGAAATTTGCTGAGCTCCTGCGTTTGTGAAATAAGCTTGGGGCTACTACCCCCTGCATTATGTATCTGTTAGAGTTATGAGGAGAATTAAATGAAACAGGCTGTAGTAAAGGACTTTGGAAACCCTAAATAAATGCCCAGATGTAAATGTGGCATGCATTCAGAGCTTTGGAAACCTATGGCCATTTTTTTTTAAAGATTTAGTTATTTATTTGAGAGTTGGGGGGCAGGGGCAGACAGAGACAGAAAGTGAGAATCTCTAGCAGACTCCCCGCTGAGCTCGGAGCCCAACAGGGGCTTGATCTCAGGACCCTGAGATCATGACCATCTCACAACCCTAAGATCATGACCTGAGACGAAACCAAGAGTGGGACACTTAAAAGACTGAGCCACCCGGGCACCCTCGAAACAAAATGGCCATTATTAGAAATCCCTGTAACAGTGAAAGAAGGAATGATGGGCTGTGGAGGAATAAATCTGGGGATAAGTTGTTTCTCCTCTCACTTCCTCTGGTCCTCCTTATTCTTTCTTATTTTAATTTCTGATTTCAAAGGTGGCATACATTGTTGTTGGGAGAGCACCAATTTTTACATCGCATTAAAGCATTTTGTAAAGTGATGAGTAAGCAATGTTTAACCCTAAATCCAGCTCAGGAAAACCAATGGTCCTCAAATTCCACCTTCTCTTTGAAGCTCTTCCTGATGATCCTTAAAAAAAATGTAATTTCTCCCTTTTCTGAATTTCCATAGCAATTTGTTTGTAGATGTACTTATTATGTTCTTATTTTACTTTCTCCCAAGCTTTCTTCCCACTGGATTTTTGGTTCTTTGAAGAGGGATATTCAGTCGAACTCATTTCTCTATGCCTGCCGTGTCAAACACAAATGGGAACAAAATATACAATCATTCAGTTAAATTCATTTTTAGAAACATTTATCAGGAGCCTACTCTTTTCTCAGCTCTGCACAAGTAGAGTGGGAATGCGTCTCTGTTTGAGGTCACACCCAAATGTTTCCAGAAAGAGCATTTATAAGAAAGAGCTAAAAACGTCTGAAATTCCCATGTAATCGAGGTTTTAGTTTTCAAAAATAAAAATCAAAGTCAATGGATTAATTGCCTATTTCAAATACATAGCAACACCCAGTGAAAACCTGCTCAAAAGGGAAGATGCTACCTTCTATCTCCACCAAGCCCCTATCAATAGTTGGAGGCTTGGAATGGCTTTTCAGGTAGATTTTAGGGTTTGAACTGATCCTCCCTGCTCTTCTGTGCTGGGGCACTTTGGGGACATTCGGTTTGGGGCCAGTTTTCTCTTGGGAGTTTGGCCTTTCTGGTTCTTTCTCAGAGCCCTCAATATCCTGGTATCCATTGTTGGAGGGACTGCCTTGGGGTCAGGAGGCAAGAGTCAAGGTAAGAGTGACTGTCCTAGGATTTCTTATCAAGACTGGCGAAGGGACTCCCAAGCTAGTCGTTACCATGTTCTCCCCCCAGTGTCCAGGCAGTGCTGGCCCACCATTCACAGCATAGTTACATTTTAGGCCCATCTCTTCATGTCCACACACTCCCAACCCTCTCCCTTCTCCCAACTCCCAGGCAGATTCTGGAGCTGTGTCTCTGTTCCCACAGTGCCCATGGCTAACTACTATGTCTATCATCCCCCTTGCAATAGTCTGTGCTTCTGCTAAGGCCATGAGCTTTTGAAATCCTAGGACTCCAATCTCTCTCCTCTTCCCAGAGCCTAGCATGTGCCAGGCTTACACTAAGTGCTCAATACTTACTTGTTGAATAAATATATCATTGCAACCAGAAGTAAGCTCTTCCTCTTCTCCTCCACCCGTGCTTAAATCTCAGCATTTTTTTTTTAACTGATATAAGACTTTTGTCTACCTGATACCAGCGTGCTGTCTTACATATCCAAGGGGAGAGAAAATTGCCTGAAAATAGATTCCAAGTGTACTTACTTTTTAGCATTTTAAAAAACTTAATCTTTTCTTCAACAAATCATTTTTGAGCTTTTCCCACATGCCAGAAATATACAGAAGATTAAGGCAGTGGAAGATAAATAGACATAGCATTCCTACCCTCGAAGTCTATTAGGAGAGATGAGCCATGAAAATATAACACGGAGGGTCTGAGAATGAGAGGCAGACGGGATTCCACATCAAGTTGCATTCATTCCTTTAACATTTCTACTTTACCTCTGTGTTGCCAATCACGGTGTCAGATGGCTACTGGGCAAAACGTTTGACATAGTCTCTGCCCTCAAGGTGTGCCAAATAGAGTGGCAGAGATGTTAATGGTTCTTTTATAACATGTAAAGTGTTTTAGTGCTAAATGCATGCACCCATTGTGATGGAATGCGGAAGAAAGAATGAGGGAAGTTAGGAGAGTTGGAGTTTTTAAAGAAAAGGATGGATTTGCCAGGGAGAGCTGGTGGGCCAGATCATGAATGCAGGTGAGTCTTACTAAAGGGTTTAAGACATTATCCCTTGAGCAATGGGCAGGCACTGATGGTTTGTAAGAGGGGAAATGACATGATCAGATTTGTGTTTTAGATGGATTTCTCTGGTAGCAGAGGAAGATGGATGGGACAAGCGCAGAGAAACTCACAGCGGTGATAGCAGTTGGAAGGTGGTGGCAACTGTCCAGCCTTCCCCAAAATGTTTGTTGTTAAAGAGGCAAATATCAGAAGAGCCCATTGTGCATTCAGACCCTTGAGGGAGTAGTCATGCATATTGGGGTGCCATGGGTTAGGCAAAGGAGAAATTTTGCCCTGGCTGCCCCTTTGTGCCTGGTGTCCTGCAGAGGAAGTCAAGCTCCATGCCCAGAAGGCACTTTACTGATGTCCCTTTCCAAAGATAAAATGTAGTCCAACATTCCAGAATGATGAGATAAATTTGTAAATATAATCAAAACATGTTTTTCTTTGGTTTCCAGGATGGAATCAGAAAAATAATGCTCAAGGGGAAGAAAGAAATACATCTGTTCTTTTTTCTGCCTCTTTTTTTTTTTTTTCTGATTCTGGGCCAATCAGCTTAGAACCAGAAACTCTCAAGACTAGGTGGTGCAGCCACTTTTGATCCTAGAGATCTTAGGCCGTGCAAAAAACCATGGACATTGGACTAGACTAGCCCCAAAGCTTATAACTAGGGCACCTTTGGCTGTTAGAAAGAGGGGATGATTTTCTTCCAATTTGAAATCTAGAAAAAAATCTGGAGGGCACTTGACAGTTCTGATATCTCGAGAATTATGCCACTTCTCAAGGTAAGGCTGGTTTTGACTTGTCAGAACTGTCCCAGGCAGGGACAGACCTTTGATGCAGGTCAGAGCCCTCCGAATGAGGTTTCAGGACACCACAAGTCAAAGAAGTCATGGGTGTGATCCTAATACCTGGAGGCCGACACATTTACATTGAAAGACCTAATACCATATGAGAAGCTGGCAGGATAAACTGATCGGAATGCTGAAAGCAAAACAGACAAGAAGCCAATGCTCTGCTGGGGACAACAGCTCTGCCATATGCTTTTCATGGATGATTGTATTGCTTTTTCACAACAATCTACCAGGCCCCTTTTTACAGAGAAGCATACTCAGGATTAGAAAGAGGCGTGATTTTCCCAAGGTTGAACAGCCAATCATTTATTGAAGGAGCCAGGCTTAGAACAGGTGATCTGCCTACACAACGGCAAGATCCGTAGGAACAAATTACCATCTACAGTTTAGGGGACAGTTGGGTCACTTGGGCTGTAGTCCTCTGAGCTTGTCTCAGGACATGAGATTTTAGGGATAGAAGCAAGAAGACAGAAGATACGGCAGTTCCTGCTCTTCATTAAGCATTGTTACACTAACACATTGATAGAAGGCCAAGGGCTGGGGCTGAGTTCAAAGAGCAGTGCTGGGCCCAGCCACAGAGCCCAGAACATTTTCATAAGAGCTTCAGAGACCATACTAATGGTAAGGGTTATGCCCTGCTTTGGTGAAGTATCCTTTGGGCAAGATTTCTGAAAGTTAAAAAAAAAAAAAAAAAAAAAATCATTTAGGAACTCGCAGAACCTGATGAGCTTCTAGCAGGATTGACCTTGGAGTGGAGGAAGGGGTCTCTCACTGGAGCTGAGCACTTCCCATATCATGGCCCTGAAGTTCCTTAGATTGTGTTTCAGGAACTTGGGATCTTAGCCTTTATTTTTAAGCTCTAGAACTGGGGTCAGCAGGCCTTATGTGTAAATGACCACATAGTGAATATTTTAGGTTTTCAGGCCACGGGGCTTCCCTCATAACCACTTAGCTCTATCTGCTGTTGTAATGTGAAAGCAGCCATAGGTAATAAATGATGGGGCATGTCCCTATTCCAGAAATACTTTGCACAAACAGGTGGTGAGTTGGATTTGGCCTGCAGGCAGGCTGTAGTCGTTTGCCAAACACTGCTCTAGAACCACCATGATAATGTGGAATCAGAACAGAATGAGAAGTCATTCAACAAAGATTTAGTAAGTGTCCCTTGTCTAATCCATGTCCTGGAGAAGTTCACGGTCTAATGTAGGAAACAGATATGCAAGGAACTAATTACAGGGACTATAAAGGGTGTGAATAGAAAAGCTCAAGATGCTGTAGGAACACAAAGGAGCGAGCCAATAAATCCTTCTGGGGGAGCTGGAGAAGGTTGCATGGAGGGAGTCACATTTCAACCCTCCTCCTTTCCTCACCATTATAAGGCATTGCTAATCTACTTCTACTACTCTTGCCAACCTCAGACACAGCATCGGAATCCTGCTGAACACAGAAGTTCAGGAATCAACAGGACCCAACAGCACTACATTCATCATGTGAAATATCACCAATTTCCGCTCCTCTTAAACGATGAGTAGGAGTTCCCCAGGGAGGAAGGCAGGCACTGGATACAACACGGACCCGAGGGGAGGGATAGAAGGCAGAGACTGGCCCAATGTTCACAGAACAGCAGAGCTTCACTGAAAAAGGAGCAAGGGATTCCGAGTGCCGAGGGAGCTGGAGGTCAAGACGGACACACGGGGACTATAGTCAGGTCACGAGGAATCTCAAAAGGCACTGTGGGAGTTCAAACTTCTTATTTCTGATTATGTTTTAGAAAACCCTTTGTGGTAAGCAATTTGAATGCTGGATTAGAAGGCGAAGGGGAGCACAGAATGGGGAACAAGGAGAGACTGTTTAAAGGCTGTTGACAAAATCTGTGAGAAATAGCAAGTGTCTATCCTAAGACACTGGTGGGGTAGTGATGAAACAGTTGAGGAGAGAACAGATCTGATATAAAGGCACAGACTTTGCAGTTCATGGCTAACGAACTGGATGCAGAATTAAGAGGAAGAAGAGGTCAGAACAATGGGTGGCTTCCATCCTCCAGTGACGAGAGAGACATCAAAGAGAAGTGTAATCAAGCCAAAATGCCTGACGTCCTGATTTGAATAAAATCTTGAAAATCTGTGCAAAGAAGGGAAGTTTGGAAAGAGGGGGAACATCAGCCTTGGGACGTTGGGGAAAACCTCAGCTGATTCTAATTTTTAATTCCCGCCGCTTCATACTTGCAAGCCACAGAATCGAATACGACATCGCATGCTTCCCGTGAGCTCATTAGCAACGACGGGTCTGATGTATACGAGAGAAATTGAGACATTTCACCACAGATGGGAATGCCTTGATTGCTTGGTGAGGCTGTGACTGCTATAGTCAGCAACAGGTGTTTTAAAAGACACGCTGAGACGCCAAAATGTTTGGTGAATAACAATTTACACTGATTGCAAAGCCCTGATCTTGTTTTCTTCCTTTTTCCCTCTTCTACTGAGAAAGTGCAGGTACCATTTCCCGTTCCACCGATTTGAAACACGCACCTAGGGATTTTTTTTTTTCTACTCTGAACATCCTAGCTTCCACCACCATACCTTTTTATTCCCTTCCTGTCTCGTGGGCCTTGGGACATGTGCGGATCTCCTAACAACAACAGAAAAAAGGATATTTTTCCTAAGAAAAGCTGGTAACTTGGGATGGCCATGTTTAATAGTCTGGAAGTGTCCAATCGTCCCCTTTGGGAAAAAAAAAAAAAAGCTGATAGAAATCTCCATGTTTTACTTGTGGGAAATTAATGATAAATTCAGAGAGTGTGAACAGATGGAGTGACAAGTGCCAGCCCATCTTGTATATATGAATGTGTGTATTGAGGGCATTTCAAGCCTTAAAAAACATGAATAGAGGTTAGAGTCACATGAACCGAGTACAGAAGGGGCTAGGCGGATTAAAGAGACATTGTAGGTCTTTCTTGGCTTATAGGGGCAGCTATCAAATTGAGTAATATTCTTCCTTTTCCTTGCAGAATACACATGGCATGCTATAGCCCCCATGAATGAGCATTTCTCTTGGGTTTGTGGGGAAAGGAGAATTCATTTGTAACACATTTTTAATAGTCTTAACCAAGATGTGCCTGTCTCATATATAAGGCTCAGTTCGCATATTTATTTTTAGAAGGAACTGATGGCCATATTAACTTGTTCTGAAAGTCTATATTACTCATAAAAACTTGGCCAAAAAATTTTAAGCTCTCTTAAAGTCAATCTTCAACTAAGATAATTGATAACCAGCTCAATATACTTTGTTAATTCTTCCAAAAATGGCTTATCTTTTTTTAAAACTTTGGTGCAGTACTGACAAAGCGATCTGGGGGAAGTTACTTAATCTCTCCTTAATTCAATTTCTCATCTATAAATGGGGGATGATTTTAACATCTGCCTTGCAAAATTTTCAGAAAGAGAGAAAAAATATTTTTAAAGGAAACACAGGACCATGTCTAAAAGGAGCAAACAATAAACAGCGGCTATGCGGTTGCTCATGGTGCCTGTGATCTCAACAACAATGGAATTAATAGTATTTATACACCTTCCTAGGCCTGGTGATCTCCTGTGGTTTACTAGTATCTTGAGGAAGCACATATGTTTTTGGAGGATACCGGGCTAAATAGTCAATGAGCACTTTAAAAAAAAAAAGGTATAATGTTATAATGTTCCTGTTCTTTGCTGCTGACCTTTTATTCAATGACCTCTTTACCTCGCCATTTTCCACTTAGACCCATTAGCAGGATGTGCTGCAATATGCTGCTTGTCATCTGTTTCAAAGACACAGTGATAGGATGCAGGTACACCAGATGGATAAACCTAGTGTGACTAATTATTGTGTATTTGCCTTTAATTATTATCATTTATTACCAGAGGAAAGACAATAGAGGTTCTTTGACTTAGAAGAAACTGTTGGCAGCAGGAAAGTTTTTTTGGAGCCTTTTTGAGTGCCACTAATGTTTTCATTGTTGGTGAAAAGAAAGGAAAAAGGAACGAAAAGGAAAAGCATACACATCCAATACATAGATGGATAGATAGATAGATACAGATATACATAGTAGATAGATGAAATTTAATTTGCTTTAACAATTAATTCAAATGGTTTCAATAAATATCTAACTTTAATTTTTTAAAACTTTTCCAGAGTATTTTGAATATTGACCCTAGGGCGCTTTTTCTAAGTTTTTCACACAAATAACTAGGTTGACAAGTATGTGAGGATGACTGAGGTTTAGGAGAGGAATTTGAACCTAGAACATCATCTCCAGATTTAAGAAAAAAAATAGGTACTTGCATAAGAGTCATTAATTCTATTCTGATTTTTCTTTCATTATGAAGTAGTAATTAAAAATTTTTTTTTACTCATTACTAGGCTCCAATCATGATAGAGATAATTTTAAAAGCATGAGAGGTTTTGCCCTCAAGTTAGCTGAGTAACTTTATGGGAAATGTCTAGGGGAAAAGTTTGTACTCGAATTTCTTATTTAGACAAGCAGATGCATTACAAAAGAGCTGAAGATCAGCGTAAGTGGTTTGACATATTGACATGCCAAAACCCCATGAAATCTGTGACACCTCTGCTATGGAATAATGAATTAGAAAAACATGAATTAGAAAAACATGAGAAGAAAATGCTCTGTAATACCAGGGAACTTGGCTTTTGTGAAGAGTTTCTTTCTTCTTAATTTCATAAAAAAGGTCTGTCTTAGAGAAGCATCTGTATAGTAGAGTTTTATCTTGCAAAGTAAGGACAGAAATAGTAACAGTCAAGTCTTCTCTAATAATAAATTACAGTCAGAGTTAATCCTTCAAAAGACCTTTGAGTCTGCATGTTTCCCCTTCTCTAGATTCCAGGATCATATGGCTATAAGTATGAAAATAGCAATTTGGAGGTTTGCAAGAGGAAAGTATTTTTTGCAATAGGAGGTATTGCAAATGGTTTGCAATAGGAGAAGAAAAGTTGATGGCGAAGCTGAAGTAACTGCTTTTGAAATGAAATCATACGAGTGGAAGCAGGAGTTGAGATGAAATATAGCCCAGCCATGGAATAACACAATCTCTCTGCTGAGTAGGAGGGACATGAGCCCAATCCTAAGGAGGCCAGTGGGTGTGTGCCCCTGCAGGCACTGGTGCATTTTTTCCTAGCTATGTGTGGCCAACATTTATTGTTCTGGGGGCTTCCCAATATCATTGTCCTCTTCTTAAGAACTCTTATTTCCTCCTCTTCCTCTATGGAAAGTCTTCTCTTAGTCAAAGGGCGTAATTAGAATAACTGGAAGCTCTCACCATAGATTATGAATCTTGAATAGAGGAAGAACGACTGAAAATAGTTGGGTTTCACTGCATTCTGGCTCTGATCATATTGTTCAAACTTCACAACTGATTGGAGTTCATGCTTCCTGGCTTCTGAGATTGCCTGGGTCACGATATCGTGTGCATAATTTTATACTAGCAGTCACATCTGAGGTCGGCTTGCCCTGTTAACCTTCCTTCAAATCCCTGATAGCCTTTCAGTAAACTCCCTTCCCTTAGGTTAGTTAGAATCAACTTCTCTTCCTTGCAGTGAAAACAATCTTACTGTTAGCCCTGTACAATGGTGCATAGATTTGGGGAAAAAAAAGTTTTCTATTATACTTTTCCCCATATGAGTCATCCAAATTATACTATCCCTCTGGGACCCAACAAATTAGAGTCTACAGAGACTTTCCAGTTAATTTGGACATCAGATGTGGCTACTATTATAAGATGCATACATAACTCTACACGTGTCATGATACAGCTGTGCTTAAAATATTTTTTATATTCTAATACTATTATATGAAACTTTAATATAATTGATTCTAAACCAGCTTTAGAATATAAAATTAAAAGAAAAGACATAAATAATCAGTGACTATAGCAGAAGTGTCTACAGTTCTGTTTATTTCTCCAGGATTATACTTTCCCATCTGCTTGTATTAAGATGTGCCCGTTGACTTGCTTTGACCAATGACATGTGGGGGAAGAGATGTGTGTCATTTCTGTGTGAAAGCATCTAATTGCTAGGGTTCAGCTCTCCAACATTTTCTTACCTTGCCATAACAATGGGAGATTCCCAATGATGGAGCCTCCATCAGCCCGTCTCTGAGGTAGGATATTGTAGAGAAGAGCCCCTCACTAATCTAAAACATACGTTATATGAATGAGCAATAAATCATAGATTTAAGCCACTATACTGTATTGTTCTTATTGGAGCAAAACTTAGCCTACCCTGACTTATATGGTATGCCATGATTGAATGAGTGCCAGACTGGTAGTTAGGAGAACGGAGTTCATTTCCTATTCTTCAACCAATTAACTAAGTGGCCTTGGGCAAAGTCATTTGAGTCCACTTGAATCATTTACCTACTCTCAAAACTTATTGGTGGTAGGGTAGGGGAGATAACAGATCACATTGCATGAGTAAAAGACTTAGAGTGGTTCTCAGTGCTTGAAGGCTCTGTGGAGGAGCTTCCTGGACTGGTGGGCAGACTGAGTGCTTCCTGGACAAGCCCAGAGGCTGGCTGCCATCCCAGAAGCTCCACTTCTGATGTGAGGTTATACGCAATGTCGAATATTTGATTTATATAACTGTTTTCTTTGTTAACATATTTGAAAACCCCTGGACTTCATCATCTCTATATTTCTGTCTGATTCTCTAATTCTCCTTCTACTTGGTCCTTTTAAAAATATACAGCTATGTCATTTTACTCATCTATCAAAACCTTTCAGGAAGACTTCTATCAAAATGGCTCCTTTCTTCCAATGGGAGGGCTGGTTGACTAAACCTGTGCCGGGCATTCACAGAGAATATTCATTCTTGACCCACTCAATAACCTCCTGAATGGTCATTTACTTCAACTAATAATGAGGAAAGTGAAGCTCAGTACAGTAAAATTTCTTCCTCTTAGAAGATGCAGAACTAAGAGTTTAAGACAGCTCTTGATGCCCCCCAAACTTTTCCTCCCTCAATTATTCCATACCTTTATAGCACATCTTATGAATCTGATTCCTTTTCCAAATAGTAGAAAGTTTCTACAAAATGTAAATAAACCTTGCGCTGGAGTTAATTTTCCTTTTGTGTAAAAACACAGACAATCCCCACTATTCTCCTTTACAAAGAGAGATTTTCTTTGAGCAATGATTTGATGGAGTTACACGCTTTTCCACATGTCCTCTATACTATGAATGAAAGTACAGAAATACTGGTTCTTGATTATATTTTTTCAAGTAACAATTGCTTGTGCCTGAGATAGAGCTGTGATTAAAGGAATACATTAGCATACAGACTCATTTGAAAAGCTGAGACTCAACTCAGCTGTTGTATCTGATGCTCACTTTCCTATGATTAGATAAGTGTCTGCCCCCTGGGAAAGGATGATTTTTTTAAAACTTTCTTAATAGTCTATTAATAATACTTGTGAGAAGGAAGCAGTGAATTCGATGTCATTCTTCAACTCAAATCTACTTACAGAAGGGAAAATAGAAGTGCGGGGGGGGATTCATTGAATGACAGTGGCATAGCAAAAGTTACTGTGAACAGGAGGTGCTGGGCTCCAAGAACATGACCTTTCACATAGGCTGGAGAAATGGAAGATGGTATACTACTGAAACCCAAGTCCTTTCAGAGCACTCAGTCATTCATGAAGTGGATATTGATTGAGGACCTAGTATCAGCCAAGCCCTATTTTGGACCAGACCAAATACTTTTTGTCCCATGTCTCTATGGAGGCTTCAGTAGATCTAAATGGCTTTGGATGATCATGATGTGTCAGTGTAGGTTCATTAACTGTAGCAGATAAACCACTCTGGTGAGGGTGTAGGTAATGGGGGAGGCTATGCTTGTGTGAGGGCAGGAGTATATGGAAAATCTCTAAGGCTTCCTCTCAATTTTGCTGTGAACCTAAAACTGCTCTAAAAAAGTGAAATCTTAAAATTAAAAAAAAAGAAAGAATATGGAATTCAAAAGCCATCAATATTTCTGACAGCTGCTCCCACCAAATTAATCTGTAGGACTTTATATCTTCAGACAGTGGGAAGAAACCCCTAGATACCTCTTATTCCCTAAGGTGGCCTTCTACAAGATCAGTGACCATTGGGAAGCATTAATGATACTGAAGTTGTCTGCCTGCTTTCTTTCTTTCTTTTTTTTTTTTTAAAGATTTTATTTATTTATTTGAGAGAGAATGAGAGATAGAGAGCACGAGAGGGAAGAGGGTCAGAGGGAGAGGCAGACTCCCCGCTGAGCAGGGAGCCCGATGCGGGACTCCATCCCGGGACTCCAGGATCATGACCTGAGCTGAAGGCAGTCGCTTAACCAACTGAGCCACCCAGGCACCCTGTCTGCCTGCTTTCTGATTTATTATTTCATTCAATAAACATTTATTGAGCACCTGCTATGCATTAGCATCAGCATCAGAGGTTCAGAAGTGTAACCCCAACTAGATATAGTCCTGGCATCACTGGCCGGATATTTCAGTAGGACAGTCAATAATAAACAAGTAAAATTAGAAAGTATTTGAATTTTTTTTGTCAATGCTATATCACTGTAAATTTCAGAGGCCTGGTACTTTATATTATATATGGTCAATGTCCAATGTCCAATGAGACTTGAAAAAATAACAATAATAAATAGTAATAAATAATTTAAAAAGGAACACAGTAAAAATAATAAATCCACAAAAAAGAAGGAATGGACCTTGACATAATTCCTCACCAGATCAGAGTATTCACATACAGATTGATTAATAAAGGCACTCAGTTATTCACCAAAGATTTACTGAATTTCTACTATGTGATAAGCACTATTGAGAATTGTACCCATAATGGTGAGTAAGGCTCTGCCTCTGCCCATGAGGTTACTCACATTCTGGTGGAAGACAAAAATGTACAAAAAACAAAAGAATCACAAAATCGTATCAGAAATGTTCTAGAAATGTCCTGGGCACAAAGTGTTTTCGATGCACAGAGGGAAAGAATCTAACCATTCAGGTGAAGCTGGGAAAGACTCACACAGTGGCAGTGACTTTGTAGTTGGCTTTGATACATATTGAAACCCAAAGTACTAATTAGGTCATTTTATTCCTGAGATAGGCAAAAGGACCAGCCAAGAAAGAAGAAGAAAAATCAACTAGCTTCTTTTCAAGCTCCCCAATACTGGATGACTAGGACTGAGGCTCTCTGCAACAGTGGGAATGAACATCTGAGCCCACATTTTCTTCTCAATGGAAGCACATTCTTTCCTCTTGACCACACGTGGATCAAGCATGATATTTGATGATCCTAAAAGTTCACAGATATCCTGACAATTGAACAAAGACAAAAGTTGATATCAGTCTCAGGTACTGTTTAGTCCTGAAACAAACAGTGACCCCATGAGTTTCTGAAACAAGGAGCCTGGGATGTCAAAATGCAGAGACAAAACTGACCTATGATACTCCATGTCTAACAGGTGGTAGGACCAGAAAGATCATGCTAAATGTCCACTCTCATGCTGCTCCAAGTCATACTAATGGTGGTGGGCAGTTCATCATTTTCCCCCACCTAACCATATCTTTCTTTAATGTTAAACATTAGGGTTCTCTACCATTCCCAAAATAAACTCAAGCTCTGAGTTCTTTCTAGAAAAAGTGCCTATCATAGAGATTCTGCTATCATTTGGGATCAAAGATAACCATGATCCTATACCCATCACACCCTATCCCTTCTTCCCCTACATAACTTATGAGGCTTCTTTATCATATACTCTCCAGAGTAGTTATTTCTAGTTAGAGGAACATACTCTTCAGGGAGACCCAAGGAAGCTACTTGAGGAAATGTACTTCTCAGAAACGCTGCCTTTCTTGCTCAGGGGAGATAATACAACCATGAGGAAATGCTTTATAAGTCTTGGCATCCATAAAACTGTATCTTCTTTGGACAATTGAAGCTGGTGGGCAAGCACTGTAAACTTTCCCCATAGACTGCCCTTAGATCTAGCACCAGATGGCATGGCTTTGTGCCCTTTAAAATTCCTAAATCCCTCCTCTGTGATTCCTGTCAAAGAGAAAGCCTTTAGGTTCAGAATTAAAGCCCAGAATCACAATCAGCTTATTTACGAGAGAGCTAAAATGCATGAAATCTGGGTCTCTAACATTCAAACTCCATCAATTTTTACATTTTAGTTGTGCTTTCTATAGCAAGGATAAAAATCTCATCACATACCTCTGGACATCAGAGATCAGATGCCAGTTGGCTCCAAGTATGTCTATATAATGGAGAATCTTTTTCTCTGTGAAGGAAAAACCTTTTAACATAAGAATAGTGCTGTCTTCCTCTGCCCTGACACCATGGTGGGTGTGGGGCTTGTTGCTGACATTTTATTGTGTGCATTGATTAGTCCTTAAATTCTTTGAAATGCTTTAGTGGATGTGTTTTCTTTTCAAATGAGGCTGAGCTACTGACGACAAGTCCAGGCTCTGCAATCAGACTTTACTTCAAAGTTCGTATCTGCTATTTCATGGCAAGCTATTTTACTTCACAATCCCCTAAGTTCATCTGTTAAATGGGCATGATCATAATACCTGTTTCTGGAGAAATGTCAAGAGGAAGACAGAAATGAAACAAAAGCACAAGGCGCAGTCTTCAGCCTACGGTAAGTGTTCATACATGTCCACTAGTGTTTTTATCTTCACACAGCTCCATGAAGGGGCTGGAGTGGGAAGACGACTTCATCCCCCAGCAGAGAACAGGGAAGGTTGGAGAGACAACAGAGTCACTGTGTCGGTGCCAAGGAGAGAACTAAGATCCAGGTGTCCCGCTTTTAAGCTGGTGCAAGTGCGTTTTCTGTAACTGTTGCTATCTGTCTCTAGGAAAACCATTTTTTTTTTAAAGATTTTATTTATTTATTTGAGAGAGAGAATGAGAGACAGAGAGTACGAGAGGGAAGAGGGTCAGAGGGAGAAGCAGACCCCCCCACTGATCAGGGAGCCTGATGCGGGACTCGATCCCGGGACTCCAGGATCATGACCTGAGCCGAAGGCGGTCGCTTAACCAAGTGAGCCACCCAGGTGCCCTCTAGGAAAACCATTTATTTATTTATTTATTAAAAAGATTTTGTTTATTTCAGAGAGAGAGAGAGCACAAGTAGGGGGGGGCGGGGCAGAGGCAGAGGGAGAAGCAGGCTCCCCCCTGAGCAGGGAGCCCATGCAGGGCTCAATCCCAGGACCCTGAGATCATGACCTGAACTGAAGGCAGATGCTTAACCAACTGAGCCACCCACGTGCCCCTCCAGAAAAACTGTTTAAATAAACTGTTACTTATAATACAGTCTTCTAAGTAGAATACATATAATATGTTATTGTGTACATAATATATAATAAGCATATATAAACCTATTTATATTATTACATAACATATTTTGTTATATATTATTGTATATCTAATATATAAAAATATATATATATAGCATAAAGTTTTTTGGGGGGGACTCGAATAAAATGTATCAGAAAATTTAAGGGGTGGAGTACATAAAATTCCAGTTTTTGACCATTTGAATTTCAATGTGTATATATTATACATACTCATGTACAATCAACTTCTTTATAAAACAATATCATGGCTAAAAATAATGCACACATTCAGGAGTGTTAGGAAAATGAAATAAGTTACTTAATGACTTATTGGGAGCTTTATATTCACTGTATCCTCTTAAAAGCTTTTAAAATTCAATTTGACAAAAGCATTCAAATTCTACTGTGGCTTGGAGGTATATATTAATTCATATATATGAATGTTTGTATGTGAGTATATGAGTGTATGTTTATTGTGTATACACATATGCTTATATGTACGTATATATTACACACACACTCTTTTCTCCTTTCCTTATCTTCCCTATTTTTCCCTTGAATTTTCAACACTGGTTATTGACTCTAAATGAAAAAGAATTTCTCACTTGTTCCTTTAATCAAAATCAGCTTATGTTTCTTTCTTGATCCAATTTACATGAAATTTCCTTTGTCTAAGTGGGACGGTCATTTTGCACCATAATATCCAGACTTCATGAAATTAGCATATAGAATTGAACAAATATACCAACATTGGCTTCACATTGCCAATAAGAAGGAAAAAAAAAACATGATTTTTTTTTTAAACTAAGAGAGAAAGATGTGTATTGTTTGCTTGTTTACTTTTATCAAAGCCTTTCCTTTGAGGATGGCTGGAATCTCTATGAACATTTTCATTTCAATGACAAGACAGTTTGGAGTCTGAATAGAAGCTTCCTAAAAATATTATTTCTGGAAAACTGACACTAATTGAAAGTCAACACTAATAATGTAAGGCCATCGGCAGCAGAGCAGAATGATAGGAGTGAGCAGAGTTTATAAAATGAACCAAAGCATCTGGAACATTTCTCTCTGTGTGAGACCTGTCCTCTCAATCAGAGACTCAGCACTGGATCCCGGCGAGAGTCTGAGATAATCAGTGCCCCAGCCAATCCTTTCACCCTTACTGTTCACCATCTTGCTAATGAATTACCTTACTTTTTATTAATTCAAGATTAGGCTTGTCTTCTTTATCATGACATTATAGATTTAAAGAAAAAAATTAATTCAACAAAACTTTATTGAACGTTGCGCCAGGTACAGAAGTACGGCACTGACTCAAGCATGATTTGGGGTCATGCAGTGCCCACTGTGTCCTATGAATATGAAGTGAATACAAATAACTTTAATTTGATGTGGTGTGATCCATTTATTTTCTTTTAGACAGCGAGCAGGGGAGGGGCAGAGAGAGAGAGAATCTTAAGCAGTCTCCATGCCCAGAGGGGAGCCCAACTTGGGGCTCATTCTCAGGACCCTGAGATCATGACCTGAGCTGAAATCAAGAGTCTGACGCTTAACTAACTGAGCCACCCAGGTGCCCCTGATGTGGTGTGATCCAAATACTACAATGGCAGGATGGAAGGAAGAGGGTAGCATAGGTGACTACAGTTTCCATGGGAATGAGAGTCACATCTTTCTGCTAACTACAATAGTCAGTAGCCGGTACTATGCCTGGATCATAATAGATGCTCAATACATACTGTGGGAGAGAGCGAATGAGGATAGGAGGCAGGGGACCATAACTCAAAAGTTCATGTCATCTCGAAGGTTCTTTACAGATAACTTGGATTTCTCCTAGTACATGAGGAGCAGAAGGGAAGGGTCATTCCAAACAGAGCAACCCTGTCCCAAGAAATAAAAAGTATACAGATCATAGCAATTGTCAATGAAGGAATTCATTACAACCAGAGGGTGGAGTTGGTGACTGATGTCCTTAAGAGCAATGCTAATGATTCTAGGACATTAACTCATAGGAAATAGGAATAGCAACCTAGTATTGAGCTTGAAGTCTGGATACCCAGGGAGAAGGCCATTCTAATCAACTCTCTCATCTGCCAGAGCTGTTTCTTTTGGTTGTTGGGCTAAGTTCTTCTTCCTCTTCTTCTTCTTCTTCTTCTTCTTCTTCTTCTTCTTCTTCTTCTTCTTCTTCTTCTTCTTCTTCTTCTTCTTCTTCTTCTTTCTTCTTCTTCTTTCTTCTTCTTCTTTCTTCTTCTTCTTCTTCTTCTTCTTCTTCTTCTTCTTCTTCTTCTTCTTCTTCTTCTTCTTCTTCTTTCTTCTTTTGTTTTAGAGAGAGAATGAATGCATGCTTACGTGCCAGAGAGAGCAGGGGTGGGGTAGGGTGGGGTGGTGGCAGAGGGAGAGGGAGAGAGAGAATCTTAAGTAGGCTCCATGCTCAGTGCAGAGCCCAATGCAGGGCTCACACCCACTAACCCGACATCATGACCTGAGCCAAAACCAATAGTCAGAGGCCTAACCAACTGAGCCACTCAGGTGCCCCCTGGGCTAAGTTCTCATTAAACTGAGAAAGGAAAGTTTTACTAGGCCAGAGATTAAGTGGGTAGAATTTGGATTGGCCTTAGATTTAGGTAGTAATGTTGGCAATGCATGAGGCAGGACCAGAGCTACAAAGTAGATTTAAAAAGAAAAAGAAAAAAAAACACAAAAAGAATTTTTTTTTTTTTTAATGAATGCTCTTCACTCAGAGTGGATGACATTTGAGTCATGACCATGTAAGCACTGCTCTTGGTGAACCCCCCTCACTCCTCCTGTTTCAAACAATGTATACATGTCAGTAATATCAGGCTCTCTAAATTGTTGTAAGGTAGGGCTGCTGGTGGGGGTAATTTGAAATTGGAGTTTGATTGCAAATATGTCATTTAAAAACACTCTAGTAGCAATTACCCTAGTCATTTACTGCAGAAAGGATGCCCTCCCAAGGCATTTGCTTTCCTGAAAGGTTGGATCTGAGATTCTAGATGGAGGATGCCGAGTTGCTCTGAGTGAGGGGATGGGGCACATACATCATATGAATAGGAATTATGATGTAGACTCTACTGTTTTTGCATCAACAATATTTAGGTAGCTTATTGTCATGACACTGGAAAAGAAAGGACTTGCATTTGAAATAAGGTAAAATGACATGTTCAGCTGATGGAGAGAAGGCTTATACTCCTCTCCCCACAAAGATGCAAGAGCAACTCTCGAACATTGTTGGTTAGATCTCTGTCTTTTACAGGTAATGTCTGAGCCCGTGACTTTCCAAAGGAAAGAAGAACGTGCTGTGATAGTTGCAGTCAACGTTTCTTGGCTCAGATGCCAACTCAAAATGATCACGTCTTCTTTGAAAACATCCCTGAGGCACAGCGGAGAGCCCTCATGCTCACGTGCCTGCCACGGAATGACTGGCCACAGCTGTGTGATCCGGAGCTGGCTGTCATAGGAATTTGTCATTTTCCATCTCCAGGAGCTGCTAAAGGAGTCCTCTTGCAGTAGACGCATGCAAAGTGTTTGTTGACTGCTTTAAAACTGGTTCCACATATCTTGCAAACTAGTTTGATCCACTTCATGACTGTCATGGAAGAGTTATTAAAAACCAAACGAAACCAAACAAGAAGCTCCTTTGCTGTTACCTGGCACACATAACTCACAGTGAGACTTGATGAATCCACCTTCAACAAAGAACTGTCAGTTAGCTTTATGATATCTGCAAGGACCAGTACCAGAGGCAAGGAGGAGACCACCAATGAAATATTGGTGACACCAAGGACCGTGACAGCAGTTGAAGGCTGCTTCCTGCTTCACCTGGAGCAGCAGGCTATCTTCCTTCCTTCTCTTCCGACCTGCAAAGCAGAATGGAGGGGGTTTGCTGGAGGAAATAACCCACCCTGTGGCCCGTGAGGCATTTTTCTCCTGCACAATTCAGGGAGTGCAACCTCTCCTCCCAACCCAAAGAATTATAACATCTTCCAAGTTCATCAGACGCCCATGTTCCCCTTTGAAGTTTTCCAGAGGTATTGCTTAAATGCATAATTCCATTTCCTTTGGCTTCTGTCATCTCCTGTAGCATGGTATCTGAGGAGTAAAGGCGTTGCCAGATTGAAACTGTTACTGCCTGATGAGCTGGTCCTGGGCTCGGTGGGAGCTGGGTTTTAGGTTTAGTTGAGATGCTAGGTAGAAGTTAATACCACTCCTGGTGTCACGTGGTAGAAAAGGCATGGGACCAAGGACCCCAGTTCACTGGGTTCTAACCACAGTTTTGACACTGATTTGAGCCAGAGACAATCTCACTGAAGTTCACTGTCAAGTACATAAAACTAGGGACCTATCCGTATTTGCTCTGGTGACCAGCAGGCTACACTCGATGGTGGCTTTCAGCCATGGTGTCTTGAGTCAATGGCCGCAGACAGCATGTCACTGCACAGAACTCTGGGAAGGCTGCCTTGTTTTTTGAGTGGTCCCTCTTTATTTTCTTTTCAATTAGTTTTATGTGTCTATTTATTTTCCTCAACAAGTTCATAATTTCATTTCTTTTTTCTGTTTATATTCCCTCTCTGTTTCTACCCAAACCCTGCTGTGCTCCACACTCTGAAAATCTGCTTGCTTTTAAAATCCATCTGCATTGAATTATTTATAGTTTTGATAAAGTCCTGTTTTGTCTGATGTTTATTTTCTTTAATAACAAGAAACCTGGGTGAACTTTTCCAAAAGACCAAAAAAGGATTCTAGTTTTCAAAGACACTAGGCAACCATGGCCAAAATGCACAAAACAAGCCTTGGGTGCCCTTTCTTTTGTAATCTGGATTTTTTCCCCTCTATTAAACATCCTTTCATCTGAATGTGTTGTGGGGAGGGGGAAAGTAAATAAATCCCTTCAGCGTGGACTCCATCCAGAACACAATTATGTGCCTTTCTCTACTAGCCAATCCCTTTGCTTCAGCCACTTCTAGACCAGTAATGATACTTTGAGTCCATGAGGGAAACTCCGGATTGTGATTGGCAGGCATGGTCACATGATAAAGATGCTCAATTTTCCTACCTATTTTTTTGTTACTTTTCATTAATCGAAAACAACTTCACTCTTAACAGTTTGTTATCTCAATTTTCACTTACTTGCAGGGGTTTTTCCATTGTCATCTCTCTGGCTAGTTTTTCACGGCACTCACATCACTGATTACTTGGAGCCTTTGTAGCTAACCAGTTCTCAGACTCATATCCCCTTCCTCCAACATCCTCTCCCCCTCCCCTTTGCCTTATATCATTTCATCCAGTGTTTCCTGCATTAAATCAATTAGCTTAGGTGTTGGAGGTGTGTCAATAGGGGATGGGTGCGAGAGAGAGGTTTTTGCCCATTAGCACTAGATAAACACACCACGCACACCTACTCACATGTATCTCATGTGCATTACACACAGAAGGTGAAAGCAAAACGGAGAGCCAGTGATGTCAGGATGACCAAAGATGAGGATAAAAGATCAGAGCAAATGTACAAACAGGAGGGTATAAGTTAGCTATGCCAATCAAAGTAATTTGGAACACTGAATGAGGGGAAAACAAACAGAAGTCTTCTATCTTGGATAGTTTTCAGGGGATGCTTTTTTATTCAGTTAGGTGAAAAAGAGAAAGAGAAAGTTTTATTTCTTCACTTGGCCTGTTATTTCCTCCTCTCCTCCTTTTGTGCATTTCTTATTATATACGTACATATATATATGTACGTATATATATATAAGCACCTTGCCCCACCCCCACCCTTCTTTCCAATCCTTCCTTTAAGGTTTAATTTAACAATAACATTTGCGATCGGGGTCCTGAGCATCTCAAGGGCATTGCGCTTGAAATTGCACACACTCTGCACCATTTATCATAGGCTGACATGTGTCATGTTCCAGACTGCAGCTCCAAGAGCTTACAGCTCACGACTGCTTCTTTGTTGATCAGCTGCCGAGACAACTAAGGCACCTTTCTTCCCTTCTCCTTTCATTTTTTTTTTCTCATTATTAAAGCTGCCTCATCCCCTTTTTGAAGGCCTAACTCACCCCTTCGCAGAAGAAGAAACACAAAAGAATTTGTATTGTGTTGGATGCTGTGTCCCTCATTTCCTGAAATTTCTGATGGGGGGCCACTCAGTGTTTAATAAGATCGGAATGCACCACTATAAACTTTAATCTTTGTCGAGAGAGAAACGGAAAAGGCCATTAAAGTCAGCACCGACTTGGCTTTGTTTCCAAGCAGGCAGAGTCCTGCGCAGGATGGGAACATTTGGAACCCTACCTGGACGCCAGCCACACTGACAGAAGCCAGCCGAGTCCTGTTTTCAGAGCATGCTCTTCCATGGTATGGTCCTTGCTTCCTGCCATCTTCTAAGCTAGCTGGGCTTTGAACTGCACTCTGCAAGTTCCTTTTTTTCCTCTTTTTTGCAAATTAAAGTACTCAAGTCAAAGACACGGGATTATCACATTCCAGTGTAAGGCCTCTGTGGGCGTTGCCCACCAAAGCTTCAACTCGTGTCCAACCTTTCATGGACGCTGAGGCTGACATGATTGCTGGGAAAGTTTTAAGAACAGGCTCCCTACAAGAAATACTTGTCTCCCACGTGGCCAGTTTTGTCCTGAGGTATTTTAGAGCTACTATCTCTGATTGTAGAGCTCTTTCTGCTGAAGAGCAAAGGTTGAGAGTTGAGTTGTTAATTATGGTTTTCAGAGTAGAGTTCTCACATGTTCTCTCCATTTTCCCAACCTCCCTCCCCACAGGTTCACCTCTGACCTCTCCTGGCTACCCTCCCTTTCTCTCTGTGACAAAACAGGGCAGTCACTCTTTTTCCCCTGTGAACTCCTTCCCATCTATGGTTCTTCCTCAAACATGCTTTACTCAGGGCCACTCAGACTCTCCTACACTCACCCCTCATCTCACATCCTTGCCTTTTTCCTAAAGGGCTCACCGGATTTGTAGGCAGTATTTACTGAAACTTATTACATATTACATCCCAAGACTGTACTCTTTCTGTTTTGCTCATCACTGTTGTCTCAGCACACTGTAGGCCCTCAAATCATGTGTTGATTGAATGAATAAAAGATATTGTTGCAACTCTTCCTTGGGGATTCTAAAAAGGGGTTGTTAGATCTGTAGTTCTGTGAGAACTCTCCTTCACCACCATCAGCAGCTACACCACCTATTGCCTCCCTCTTCCCCACACATCCAGCCATTTTAGGTGAACCCTTACCTCAAAGAGGTGAGTCATTCTTTATGGAGCTCAGGACTGGGCCAGAACACACAGAGGCCTCGCTGGAGTGTTTATAATATACAGAAACACGTAATGCACACAGTTTGCCATCAGCTGCTAAAGTGTACCTGTGAAGGAAGTACACTGGTTTAGGGAAAAGGAAATGCTTTTCGAGGTGGCACTTACCAAGACTGACTAGCTGTCAAGCCCTGGGTAAGTTTTCAGAACTACGAAGATGGTAAGACATAACCTCTGGCCACAAACAGCTCACAGTATGGGATGGGCAATAGTGAATCCAAAACAACACGGGTGTGGCAGAGAGTGATGGACAAGCAAAGGCGACCCACCCACATGGGGACAGATGATGAGGTTTCACAGAAACACGAAGGCTGTGTTTTTAGGGAGGACGTGAAGCCTTAGCCAGGTGGATAAAAGTAAAAGGCCTCCCTGGACGAGGGTACTGCCTGTATAAATGTCCAAAGGAGTGTGAGGGCAGAGTGACTCTCCTTTCCCCACTGCGGTCAACATCTCCGGTAAGACTAAAAAAAAAACAAAAAATTTGATCTCCTTTGGGATCCTACAGAACATAACTATTAAGTGGGCTGGGCTTATCCAACCTATAACAGCAGATAATGCTCTCCTGAGATGTCTATCTGAATTACCTAAGGAATCCCCCCTACAATAGGTCCCTGAGCCCTGAAACTAGCTAATAATGGCTGCTTCCCCCAAGTAAGAGTTAGGTAGAAACTGAATGTGATGACTTCTGTGTGTGTGTGTGTGTGTGTGTGTGTGTGTGTGTGTGTGTGTGTGTGT
>NW_027397109.1:472892-510601 GCF_003265705.2 Callorhinus ursinus
TGTGTGTGTGTGTGTGTGTGTGTGTGTGTGTGTGTGTGTGTGTGTGTCTATGAGAGAGAGGAAGAGAGAGAGAAATAGACCCAAGAGCTAGTGAGATTTGCATTATCTGAGGAAAAGAGCGTGTCCCAGAAAAGGTGTGCCATTACCGGACTTCTAAGGTGTGCCCACCCATTCAAAATGAGCCCTGGCTTTGCAAACTTCCTGAGGTTGATCTGAAAAATAGTTGAGAGTTGAAATCACAGCTCCAGGTCCCCTAGAGAAAAAGGTGAATTGAGAAGGATCCTTGTGTTGCCAAAATACCCTATTGAAAGGTGAACAATTCAATGGTCAACTGATTGTTTTGTTTCTATGACACCAAACATCAGGGTTGTTTCCAAACATTTTTGTGTTTGACATCACTTAGATAATACATTGGGATGATTCACATTTCATCCAGATATCTTAACATCCTGAGGTATATCCTAATTGTCATTTAATTGAGGTCAATGCCTTAGCACAATGATGGATGAGAAAGAGGCATACTGGCAGAGCTTGGGAAAGAGGTTCAAGTATAAAATCCAAGAGGCTAAGTAAACAAAAACAACTGAGTCTCTCTGTCTCTCTCTTTTTTTCTGCCATAGGTTTAGCACTTTCCATATTTGCAAAGCAGAATTATTATTCTTACTACCCTCAAAGAGTTTCATGTCACCCAGCTATGATTTACCCTCCTACACAATGGGTTTAAGAATTGGTGAAAGACCATGTAATCACTAATCCTAATGTGTCACTGGTACCAAATAGGCATTTTTGTTATTATTATTGGTTTCTTGATTTTCACTAAAGCCATAAAAAACAACCTATAACCAATTCACATTTTACTCTTATTAGAAAAGGATCCTTGTCAGGCTGTTGGGTAATAAGAGGGAGGTGACTGACTCAAGAGGTCAAGTGACTTCTGAAAGGATAGGTGCCGACAAACCAAACAAGTAAAAACAAAACAAAAAAAACCCAGATAAGACATAATAATAAGCTGAAAAGTATTTAAAAGCAATCAAATGAAGATGTTGAGAATATTATACAAAAGAATAATGATATTTGTACAGTAGGTAAAATATAGATTACAATTTATAACAGGATACAGGAAGGAGACAGGATTTGTTTATGGGACCTTGTGACAGAATTTCAACAAATCTCTTTTAAAAGCTTTCTCTTTGCCTTGGCATTGAGTCCTGGGCAGCTATAGCAGCCACGTGAGCTGAAATAAAATGACCAGACATTATAAGGTCTGAGAACAGAACCTGATCTGAACTCCAGATTCAGCTATGATCTTATCTTGCATCCAGTTCATGTACTGTCTGAAGCCTGATCGCCTCTCTATCTGAGAACATTAATCGGGGGGAGGTTTGCCTGTGGAAACTTTTCTAGTAGTTTCTTTAATATCCCGTGGTTTATGAGAACTTAAGTTAGCCTTTTGGGCCTCCGTCCCAAGGAGATTATTTCCTTGAAGGTACTGGTTTAAAAGTATGTGTCTACATAAGGATAATGCGTCTAAATGAAGTTGGAGACTATTCTCACAGAAGCCTTCCCCCTGTATGATGGTCCTTTCACGGGAGTTTGAATGAATGACAGTCCTACTCTTACGGTTGTTGTGAGGATTAAATGTGTTAATATACGTGAGGTGCTAAGAACAGTGCTTGGCACATACTGAAGGCAATAAAATAATAGCTGTTTTCTTGTTACCATTATTATTCTTGCAAGTCAGCTGGATGGGAATTAGGCCTCCTTGTGCATTTCCTTTGTGTTTGATGCAATTGCTAGTTTCCCTTGCTTTATGTTACCCCACTTTTCTTTTTTAAGAGAGAGAGAGTGTGTGTATGCACGCAAGCCGGTGGAGGGGTTTGGAGGGGTGGGGGGCAGAGGGGAAGGGAGAGAGAGAATCTTAAGTGGCCTCCATGCTCAGTGTGGAGCCCAACGCTGGGCTCGATCTCACAGCCCTGAGATCATGACCTGAACCCAAAATCAAGAGTTGGATGCTTAACCGAATGCGCCACCCAGGCACCACATTCCTGATCTCATTTATGAGTAGTAACTGTTAATATTTATCGTGCACTCATTGTGTGCTGGACCTGGTGTTAAACACCTTATATATATCATCTCATTTAATCTTCCCCAAAAAACTTGTGAGGTACACACTGTTATTTTTCTCATATCACAGGTGAGGAAATTGAGCTCTATAAGATTAAGAGATTTGAACAAAGTGGTACCACTGGTGTGAGCTGATCTGGAATCTGATCAGCGGTCCAGTGTCAGAGCTTGGTTTTCACTCCCACGAATTTCTGTCCCCATTTCTTTCCTCATGACCGCTGCTGGACTCAGTGGTTGAACTGTGCACCTGATGATCCCCCTTTGTCTTCCTTCAGGTTAGACCTCAACACAATGCCACCCAGCCTCACCAACAACCCAGCTTGATCATCCCCAGTGCCCTCATTTTGTATTTTTCTAAATTGAATAGTCTATCTCCATAGCTCTGAGGAACATCTTTCTATCAAAGACATTTAGAGCAAGGGAGTTTTCACACTGGGACAGAAAACAGTAGTCAAACCCACCTCATAAAATTCACATGTGATTAAGTGGATAGATATAATTTTTACCAGTCCTTGCTAGAAATCATTTTGCATCTTACATATAGTGGAAAACATCAGTTCACCAGAATGTTTAGAAAATGGGGGTCTCCAGGTAAGCTGGCATTTTTTGCTGTTACTCGCTGATCAAGAAAACCTCAAACCCTTTGTTCCCATTGCCATGATTATCAAAATTGTTTTCTGAAATGGATAAACCCACTTCCCCGCCTCAGCAGTCACAGTAAACTGAGCCTGCTTGGTTTTTTCTTTGATGATTTAGATTCTTATGGTTCTAAAGAATCCATTTTATGGTTATGAATTGTTGGTATTTATTGCCACAAACATAGACTATGGAGGAGATTAAGAAGAGAGAGGGATTTTTTCCTGATTTATTTTCCATCTGCTTAAGTCTATAGTATTTTTTTCTCCATTGGGGGTCACTTTTCTCCTTAATGTGAATCAATGCACAAAAGGAAAATTTCACAGATGACTATTGGTTATGCTCATTTTAGTCATTGTATTATTTTATTTCATTTATTCCTTTCCCCTTTGCCTAGTAGGGTAACACTGCCCAATTATTTTCTCTCCTCCCTGGCTCTCTTGGTTTTCCTCTCCCTAATTCCCAGGGAAGAACTACTTCCCCTTCTCTGTGTCCCTCTAAGCCATATATAGCATTTATAATCTTGTCTCACAGTTACTGGTCTACAACCTATTTCCCTGACTTCCTCTTTCCTCTTCACTCACTCTTCTGCCCTGACATCTCCAATGCCTTTAATCCTTCAACAACTGTGGGTACCACCACCTGTGGTGCTGAGATACCCCACCCTGATCTTAATAATATGGTCTGGTGTGCCAGGGGTGAGTACTAGGAACAAGGACACCAGAGTCCTGCCAATCCTTGGTTATATGACCTCAAGTAAGAGTAGAAAGTCTCTACTCTGAATGCAACATTAAGAACTTGATATGAGATAGAAGCCCACATAGGTCAAGTTTCTTGTCCACTCTCACCCAACCATGGTTTGAACTCAGGACTTCTAGTTTGGACTCATTCTTTCTGCTTCATTTGTCATACGAGGCCCTCCTTACTGAGATGCATGTTGACTTTGGGCATAAAAATGAGACAGAATTATAGTTGTGAAGTTACTTTTGAAAATATTCAATGTTAAATATATAAGCACTGATAACTTCTTATGTGAACACCAGTAGGTCTACTCAAAGATGCCACCCCTGACTCAAATCTGTGCTGAGAGCCACAACAAAGGATAATCTACTTGGGTGTGGATTCTACCAGAATAGTGAAGTTCTTGTTATATTTCCATAGTACAACTTAACAAACTTCTTTATTGGCCTGAAGGCAAACCAGAGGGATAAAGTTTGCTGATACTAACCTAAAGACTGATCGCTTTTCCTTCTTACAATATAAATGAAAGAAAGGAAAGATGCCAAAGCTGGAGCAAAATAAACATAAAAGCACAGACTGATAAATAACCTTTCATCTAGTATATCTGTTAGTTAATCAGTTTAAGAGAAACAGCAGGAGTATTTCAAGTAAGAGTGTGGTTCAAAAACAAACAAAGCAAAAATAAATTAAAATAGGCAGTCACCAGCCTTAGGTATTCCAAGAAGGCCAATGGGACTTTCCAGCTGTAGACAAACGGCAAAATCAGAATACGGAGTTTGGGGCCTTCTGGAATCATCTGAAAGGCACAGAAGGAGTTGAAATGTGAGTATTAAGCAGTGTCTGGTAAGTAAGACTGTGAATATAAATAGAACAAGCCAACTCTGTCCTCACATCTAAGGGATTACCATGACAGAACCACAGGCATCATGCAGAAATGAAATCAAGATGGGAAAAGAGTTGTTGCCTCTGGAAACGCTAAGATGCCCACGACCCCCTCTTCCTGGCTGCAGGGCAGAGATGGTCATATTAAAAAAAAAAAATCACAAGGTGGTATGCAAATTCCCAAATGCTCATTTTGCTCAGAACTCAGAAACTCATAAACTTTAGCAGATTTCCATGATATCTAAATGAAGTGTAAACTATATAAACTAAAGATGTTCGTTGCTTTTCATGTTTGCTATACAAAAGGTAACAGGACAGACATCCACCCCCAAAATCTCTAGGAGAAAAATACTTATTAAAAGAATAAAATCCAATGACATTATTGGACACAAACCAGGTTCTTGGTAGGAGTCTTTTGTCATTAGTGAAAAATCAGTTACCTATTAATATTGTCATTTTTTTTAATCTAAAATATGCTCCAGTGGGCTATAGAGGAAGATATCCTTAATTTGCTTCCCTGGTTGGTGGTTGCCTAAAGAAGGGACATGGAACTGCTGGTCCCAGGAAATTAAGAGAAGCAGTGACAGGGAGCTCAGCAGGAAGCTGATTTGAGACTAGAGTAATTGCCAAGATGATTAATTATTCCTTTGAGTTGTACACAAGTGTTCTTTCTCCCCTCTCCACCAGCATGCTGACTTCAGAAGAGGAGCTAGCCCACGCTGGTGGGTCCAGCTGCCCAGACACAGCCAGTTCCGTGGCCCCATTCTGCCCCGCAGACCAGCCTCCAAGGGATGGGAGGCCTTCTTTTCCCACTGGAGAACTGCCCAAGGTGTCACCTTGCCACCGCTCACACCCTCTGTCTTCAAGAGAGTACTGTGCATTCCTCCATGTTTCGCAGCCCATTGTGAGAGTATTTTTATTCAGGGCTTTTCTTTTGCTATTAGGGAGGAGACCGGAAGGTGATAAACTTCAACTGGAGTGCCTACTCTTAGCTAAGGGTTTTACCAATGTGATTGTGTGTGATCCTTCCCAAAGTCCCATTAGATTGGTATCATTTTCTGTATTGTACAAATAAAAGGGACTGAAGTCAGCATAGTAAAGAGCTGAGCCTGTAGAGCAGGGATAGGACCAGAACTCAAGTCTCTCCCACCCCAGAGTCCATTACTGTTGCATTCTACGAGACCCCCTCCCCAACGGAGCACCCAGTCCAACACAAGAGTGTTTTGTCCTTATACTAGAACCTTCATGCATGATCCTTCCCCAGAAAAGCCAATAGAAGAGGAGTGAGATAGGATAACAAAGGTATGTTTGGAAAATGTTTATCAGTTTCTTGGCTGAAGAAACCCAAGCTACTTGGCAGCCAGTATGATTCCATTCCAGTATATTGAAGAGGAGAGATGAATCAAGAGGTGGTACAGTGTGTAGTGCTTAAGAGCCCTGTCCTTGGAACCATCTTGCCTGGGATTAGATCCTACATCTACCAGTTGTTATGTTATAGACTTAAATCCTCTTTGCTTCAGTTTTCTCAGCTGAGAAATGGGTATGTTACATTGTACTTACCTCACAAAATTGTTTGAAGGATTAAATGATGCATGGACACCCCTTAGAGCTGTTCTTGGTGCCTAGTTAACAGCTGTTATTATCCTCGGAGTAGCAGTGTATACCGAACTAAGCAGCCATTGATGAATTGAAATAAACACAAACTTTGGGCTAAAAAATCAGTGGCAAGAGAAAAAAAAAAAACTGGCAAAGCACGGCAGGAAAGAAAAAGAATTGGTTCAACAACAATTCGGGTAAAGACAAGCTGGAAACTTGGGCTGGCCATGAGCTCAATATGAGCTGAAAGCTGAAAGAAGGTAGGTGAATGCATTATACCAATATAAAGCAGAGTGTCCTGAGAGTCTTCTGCCTCCTGCTCTGGTGGATCAGTTCTGAGCTAAATTGGTTCCATTTCTGGGCAAGTCTGTTAAGGGAAAAATTAATAACCCCAAACTACAGTGTGTCTAGAAAAGAAAGAGTGAAAGCAGGAGGCGTCTGGCAACTTCTCCATTTAAGGAGGTTGAATTTAGAAACGACAATAGGGAGAATCTTGACTCACTATTTAAAAGAATGTTGTAACTATGACAACTGTCCAAGTATGAAATGGACTGATTTATAGCTCATGAGCCCCCTGTCTCTGAAAACAAACTTGCCATGGATTTTGTTAAGAAGCTTGTTGATGGAAATCTGAATTACATACCCTGTTGGAAGACTTCTTACTCTCTCTGACAGTTCCTGATTCTATGACAGAAAGATAAATCTGCCCATAGCCACCTGCCTCTGATAACCAGCCTCCACATTTAGGACTCACCACGCTCACCAGTGACCATCCCCTCTGGTTTCTATGGTGGGCAGAGTTCTCCCCATGGGGGGGCGGGTAGGCTGCTCAGTAGGACACCCACGGACTTATGCTTCTTGCTATTGAGCTGGATGCTTCCCAAAAACCAGGTGTATTTGTCCCCATTTCTATTTAAACTAGTTGCATCTGTTACTATAATTGCTTAGTTTCATTAAACATTATGTAAACTGGTGAAATATTACTGTTAGAAGACAGCAAGATGTTGTGTCTATGAGAACGAAGTTGAATGCTTTGGAAAGATTTGATGAAGGCTATTTGCTAAAAAGTAATTGCTGTTAAATTAGGTGTGAGTTAGACAAATGTATAAGATTGGGAAAGATCATTAAAATTTAGATGGATTCTCTTCTGAGATTGCTCTGCAAGTTTTTAAGTTCTGGCTCCTCTTTGTAGACACTGAAAAATCATGGATGCTGCTTAATAAGTGTGATTTATGCAAAATGGCGATGCAGCACTCTGATGGGCAGGCCCATGTGCAGAAGGAAGGCTTTGACCCTATATGAGGGGTTGACAAATTATAGATACATTTTAGGTTAAAAAGTTTAATATATGATTTCTTTCTTATGATTCTCTGATGACTGGTATTTTAAATTTGTCATCAAGTTTCCAGCACCCATAACTGCACAGTCATTTTATGACTGTTATTGCTCAGACAGTAGCTAAAAAAGGTGGCTTCTGCTGTAACTGTTAGAGTGACTGGCACAACAAAGTGTCACCTTCAAATTCAATGGCAGGCAAAGGCTGGGATGAGGCATTCTGGATGGGGAGATATCCAGTGTGGTGAGCATTGCCAAACAAGAGGGGAGGAGGCAACAGGGAAAGCTGGTGGGTCTGGGTCAGAGAAGTAGCTTTAGGATTCAAACCCTGAGACAAGGGGGAGTAGGGTAAGGTCACTGCCAAATATTGGGTGTTCCTGTCACAAGACAAGAGGTACAAGTGTCTATAGATATAGCCAAGAAACAAAAGCCAACCATCAGGACCTGGGCTAAGGGTCAGAGAGAGGAGAGAGGGGTGCAGGAGGCAGGCACTCAGTGCCTTGCCTTAGTCAGATGGCACAGCCTGGCCCCCACTGCTCGAAATGACCTCATATCAGTGTTGGTGTCTCAGAAGTTCCACCAAGCACCTGTCAGTAGGTTTGGTTTTCTTGTTTTGATCTACAAAGCGCATTTGATAAGAGGCAATAGAATTGGACTCCGTGATCTGGTGTTGCCATAATCTTAGGCAGATCCTGAGCTAAAACCCTTGACCATACTTCCTCTCCATGGTCTTATCTGTCAAGAGACATTTTCATCTTCCTTAGGGTGAAGTCTGAGTAAATGGCAAGATAGTATATGTAAAAACATTTTGACAGCAGTAAATAAATGTAAGCTTTTACTACGGTTTGCAAAGATTGGGTGGTGGGACCAATGTTTTGCAGTTTTTTTTCAAATAGGATTGCCTTCCTGGTATGGAAAATATGAACTTAGGTAGGGGTAGAAGTTGGTAGAACTGTAACTATGAAGAGATTCCAAAATAATTTATTTGTTTAATTATTGATATTATGGGGGCACCTGGGTGGCTCAATTGATTAAGCCTCCAACTCTTCTTGATTTTGGCTTGGGTTTGAGATGAGTACAGTGTGGAGCCTACTTAAAAAAAAATCGATATTATGGCCACTGCTATTTTAGATCTAGCCACACATAGATATATGTAAATATAAAATACATATTTTAAGATTTTATATTATTTATGGGGGGGAGGAGCAGAGGGGGAGGGACCGGCAGACTTTGTGCTGAGCATGGAGCCTGATGCAGGCTTTGATCTCAGGACCCTGAGGTCAAGACCTGAGCCAAAACCAAAAGTCAGATGCTTAATCAACTGAGCCACCCACTAAACATATATTTAATGCATCCAATCCACATGGTTGGATTTTAGTGTTTTTTTCCTCAAATGTTCTTTTGTCAGTTCTTTCGATTTAATTGAAATATTTCTAATTTGTCACAGGGATAAATATAATGGAAGATGTACTACAAAGTGATGAAATATACAGAATTATAAGATAAATCTGCGGTCCCAAACTCAGCTTCAGCATTATTAGCTGTGAGATCTGAAAGAGCCTCAAGTAAATCCCCACCTACATGATCCTCAGTTTCTAAACCTCTAAAAGAGGTGATAACAAAGCTAACCTCAATGGGTTCTTTGAAGATTAAATATGTTCATGATAATGCATGCAATTTGCCTAGTTTGATAGTGGGTACTAAAGAAGCAGGCATCAAAATTAGTTTACATTGATATTATTCAATGGACAAATGAAGTTTTTATATACTCAGCATTAGATAGCAGGATTATCCTTCAAAAGTTAAATGTTGAGTTTATTTGTCACTTTACAAAATGTATTATCGTTTTCTGTGGGGATTCACAATTGGCCTGGTTTCAATGTATAACTCTTCTATAGCACTTCAAATATCATTTAACTTACAATTATCAGACAAATACCAATTATGTGCAAGGGTGTTTAGTGGAACCATTTGAAGAAGGGAGATACAAACACTGACACAGTTTGTTTGTTTCAGCCTTCTGCTGTGTCCCGTAAGACAAGAAAATTTAGAAGGCAAGTATCACTACTCAAAAACCTCATGCTCCAAGGGGAAGGAATTAAGATGAACACCGAAAATACAAACAGCTCCCCTTGTAAGATAGTCTTGAAGTAATGGCCATACAGTGTGATGTAGATTATGAAGGATTTATTTAGTCATCCGCACATAGGTTCTTAGCACCTGCTCCATGCCAGGCACTGTTCTAGGCACAGGGATGGAAGCAAAGAATGAAACAATGGAAAGACATAGAGCAACTGTGTAAGTACATGCATAAGATGAGTGCAGGTGGTGGCAAGTACCATGAGGAAAATAAAATCGGGCATTAAGAGAGTGACATGGGACTTATGGAGTGGGAGGTCAGAGACACCAGCCTCTCCTAAGAGGTGACATATGACTTGAGGTCTGAATGATGAGAAGGAACGAGCTATGACGGATTTTGGGGAAGCTGTTCCAAGTAGTGGAGGGCGGAATAATTGTTAAGAGCTCACAACCGCAACAGTTGTGACGGAAGGAAGGCCAGTGTGGCTTGAGCAGAACAGTGGAGGGGAAGTGGTAGGAATTGAGGTTGGAGAGATAGACTGGGCCCGAATTCTTTAGTAGGGGCAATTCTGTACTGTGGCACCCAATGAGACATGAATGGGGGAGGTGGACTCTGAGCTAGTTGGGGAAGGAAATCGAGGATAAGGAAGAGCAACATAATCAAAGGCCCCAAAATGGTGAGATGTGGCCATTTCATGGCAAAGCTGGCAGCCTGATTTGAGTGGCCTGAAGGGCAGAAAAATGTTAGACAGCCAGAGCTTAGGGCAGAAGCCACAGGAACCCTGAATGGACAGGAATCTGGCTTTCACAAAGCAGGAAGGGAGACCGATCCTGGTTTCCGAGAAGAAAGGGATGTGATGAAATTATATTCATGAAAGGAAAGTCTGGCAGGGCTGAGCTAGGTAGAGGACAGGAAGAGAAAGACTGAAGTCCTGAGAGTCAGCTGAGATGAGTCCAAGTCCAGTGTCCTCAAACTTGAGTGGCCATCTGAACCATCCAAAGGGCTTGTTAAAACTCAGCATCCTTTGCCCTGTCCACAGAGCTGCTGAGTCAGTAGATCTGGGGTGAGGTGTGAGGGTCTACATTTCTAGTAAGGTCCCAGGTGATGCTGATGCAGCTGGTCTGAGCACTACATTCAGAGGGCCATTGCCCAAAGCAACCCTAGTGGGCATGGGATCCAGGGTTAGGGGCCCAGGCTTCCGAGTCTGACATAGTGCCAAGAGGCTATGTGGACTTGGGACCGTCATTTCACTTCTCTGAACTTCCATATTTTCATCAGGAAAGGAAGAAAAAAAATTGTATTCAAAGATTCCCTGATGTTTAACTAAAACGATGTATTTACGACACCTAGCAGAATGTCTGACAAGGTAATTGCTTCTCAGGTGAGTTGAGTCTGAAATGATGAGGATTTGGACTCTGTAAGAAATGGAGAGGAAGGGATATATTTAAGAGAAAAGGAACATTTTTAAATTTTATTTTGTTTGTTTATTAAAGCGAATGGCCTCATTCTGTGTGGTCTATACCAGCTGGAGTGCATCAGAGTGTGTTCTCAAGTTAATGCTGCCCTTACCTCCTGAGTGGAAATTGGGTCATGCAAACAGCTAGTAATTTTATAAGTAATGGCAGCATTCTCTAATTAATCATAAAGAATACTTCTGAAATATTCTGAATTTGTTGGTGAGAACACCATGCATTACGTGTTTAAAAGACATTTAAAGCATTGTGGGCATTTCATGGTGATGAAATATTTGAATCAGAGGGTATATCTCAGGATTCTGAGGAAGATTTCTTGCTTGGTACATAATTCTGCAGTGAGGAGTGCAGCTTTGTATCTTGCATCTGTTTCTCTTGACCATACTTGGAAAAAAGAAAGACTTCACTATAATTTTGAAAATCTTCATATAACACTCTCCATGCACATTTAAGCATTAACCCTCTGCATGACTTAAAGACTATTATCATCCCCATTTCACAGATGGGGAAACTGAGCATTAAACGATGTGCCAAGATTACAAAGCATGCAAGAATCGGAGCCAAGGTTTGAACCTGTGCCCTCTAGGCCAGGCTGCCTTTCCCTCTATTGCTGTGACCTTCAGCGTAGAAACTCATAGTGCCGAGGTCTCTTTAGATGGAAGTTTACAAACTTAGAGGCCAGAAGATGGGAGTGTACAAAGGTAGTGTAAATTTATGAAGGAAACTCCAAGAAAGCAGGAGTAGAGGCTATAGAGAAATGGGAAAAAAGTGGCCCATCTTACATGGGAAACTGCTTGTTTTTCTTCCAGGTAAATACCCACTAGAACAGAAGCTCCAAGAAGACAGAGATTTTTGGTTTGCAATTGTTTCCCCCACTGAGTTATGCCTAGCTCCTAAGCAGTGTACCTGCCAAACAGTATGTACTCAAAAAAATTTGTTGAATAAGTAAATGTAGAATGCAAGAATGTCATCCAATTATAACTAGGTTCTTTATTTTTTTTAAAGAAAAGGCAGATATCCAAAATATAGATGCAATTTCCACATTTATATGTCACTCTATTAAAAAAAAAAAAAAACTATGTGGGCAAATGGTAATATGTTTGCAGGCTGGGTTTGGCCAGTGAGGAGGATGTGGCC
Organism: Callorhinus ursinus; assembly: GCF_003265705.2. Classification (NCBI taxonomy): domain Eukaryota; kingdom Metazoa; phylum Chordata; class Mammalia; order Carnivora; family Otariidae; genus Callorhinus; species Callorhinus ursinus. The sequence goes on from NW_027397109.1 coordinate 484,896, forward strand.
CTTGGGTAGCTAATTTAAGACCCTAATCCTGTAGTAAAAAGGCATTAACTGTGTGCAAATGGTAGACATTTAGAATGGTAGTAATCTTGATTTGAGCTTTGTTCCAGAAGTAAATTTAGCATTTGAGAAAAACTAGATACAAAAAAAAAAAAAAAAGGAAAAGAAAAGAAAGAAAAGAGAAAATCCATACAAAACTCATGATTGGGTAGAACAGAATTTCTAAGTTGTGTTGCCGCATTTCCAAGTTATAATTCCAGTTATTGTACAGCTCTGCTAAACTTTAATTTGTCTGAAAAAAAAACTTTAATTTGTTTGGCAGAGAAAAATATTTCCATGCTTTGATTATATAAAGTAGTTCAGAAGATACATGTAAGAAGTACTAATATGCCTTGAGCTGTATCATCCTCTTTTTAATTTCAAATGCCAATGGCAAGGGAAGGAAACCAGTTTCTGCCTGAAACACCAAGTCCTAGAAGCAAAACAAGCCTGCTTGGTGCAATTTATCACCCCAATCCAAGCAGCAGGATCGTGCATTGCCTTGACTATTTTTCTAGGTCAAGTATTTTGACAATGTCCACAGCCTTGAACTCTAGAGTTGTACAGAAACAAAAGAAAAACTCTACCCTGGAAGCAGTGGTTCCACTCCTTATAAATGTTACATGAATTGACTAATAAACTAAATTTAGCATGAAGGGGACAAAAGAACACCTGACTTCAGATGAATGCCTAAGAGAGCAGGGAGAAGATTTTTCTTAGTCATATTCATAACTTGAGTTGAAATATATGCAAAATAAACAAGAGAGGCAGGGCATGCCAAAGACTGGGAGTCCTGTCAAGGAGAAGTCAGCGAGAGAAACTTTCGCAGGTGTCTGGAGGTGAATCTTTGTCAGCTGAGCCAAGTCCTTGTTTGACCTGACGATTTCACACGTTGCTGAGAGCTTGGTTCATAGATACCAACTTTTTCCTTTGCTTTATTGGTTTTGGCTCCTGATGACCTCTTCTAGCAGAACAGCCTCTAATGTCCTGGAAGCCTCATCATCATCACTCAATTTGGGATGAGAATTTTTTTTTCAAGAGTGCAACACAGAGAAAGGAGGCTGCTCCTAGCAACTCCTCCAAAGCAGCCTGAGGGAATAACTCAAGCAATCCGAGAAAATGCATAAAGAAAAATGAACGTCAGGAAGAATTATAGGAACCATATTAACTTTCATGCCCAATTACTTGAAATCTGTATATTGGGGCTTGGAATTCAAATGCAAGCAAAGAAACTGGTGCACAATGTTCACTCATTAGAGTTGATGTATCATTGTTACTGTATTATCAAGTGAGGAAATAGAGCAAAAAAGTCATGCAGATTTAAAAAGAAAATACCTTTGAGAATTCATATCTTTTATCCAGGGCCGCCATGTTGAATGCCATCCAGGTTGAACATCCTGTTACTTCCTGCTGCATTTCCATATAAACTAAGATTTAAATGGTGCCCCCCCTGAAGTTGTGCATCATGGCAAGCTACCATCCATTCTGATTAAGAACACAGAAAAGCATATGGATGCCTTGAACGAACAGAGAGCATTGATAACTAGTCTATGGCTGTAGGTACAATTAAAGGATTTGTGGAAACAATAGTAATATGGATCTTTGGCTAGAATTGAAAGTTGCTTTGAACTTTTAATATGGCTTTTGCCCTGAAGACAAATCACTGTTTTGATTCCATTCATAGAAAACATTTGGTTATTTCAGGAAAAGAAGGTAGAGAAGCAAAGAGAAGCCAATGGGCTCTTCCTTATAGGGCTGTTGTGAAGACTGGATCTTAAGTACAGAGCTCCACTCATGATGTATGCTCATAAGTATTAGCTAGTGAAGCTGGTATTAGCATGATCTTGGCTTATTACAGATATTAAAGAGAAGGAATTGGATATGATTCTAGTATGAAAATCAAATAGGTATACAGGTGTTTTTTTTGAGTTTAACAAAATGTTTTTCCATTCTCATCTAAATAAATATTGCACCTCCTCCTTTGCCTTCTTCTTGTGCTTTCTCACTAACTCTGTCTTTCCACCTTTGCGATCTCTGTCCAATACATACTACATTACATATACAGATGAATAGATATCAGTATTCAAGAAAAAAAAAAAAAGAAAAGGTAAAGCTTATCACGTCTCAGTGACAAGGGGTGTGTACACACAATTTTGGGTTTTATTTCTCATAGGTAGGTAGGTCAGGTGAGTTAGTTGAAATATGCATTCACTCAATTATTCATCCATTTGACAAATATCTTTAAGTGGCTTCTATATGTCATGACAGACTCTGAGGATGTGATGACAAATAAGATTTAGTCCTTAAGGAGCCCCTATTAAATGAATCAGTTTACATAAAAACTCTGTATTTTCTGAATGGAGATGCATCAGTATCATTCTAAAAAAGATACAGTATGTCTTCACAGTGGGATCCCCTCCCCTGATAAAACCTCTCAATACATATGTCAAAGTAAAAATCCGTTAATCAGTATTTTAGCTGTTTATTACATAGGCAACACACATTACTTCTATTCTCTGAATAGAATCACAAGACATAAAGCCCACAGACTCCAGGTGACTCTCCACCTCCCCTCATTTTTGCTTGATTCTTCTCTATCTGTTGCGTAGAGTTGATCTTTCCTAGGAGGTCATTTAGCCCAGACTCCTGTTTAGAAGAACGCCTCCCAAAAAGCTAGCATCTCAGTAACTTAAAGGTAGTGATTAAGACTAGAGAGTTCTATAAGACTAAAGATTTGGTTTGAGGGTGAAAGGTGAACAGTTACAGAACACAGCCATCTCAAGGTAGTATGCATTGATTGTATTCTATTCTGTGCAAAGTGCTATATTGATATGTGCATGGGGAAAAAAGTGGCTAGAGTCTACCCTTCCAGCATGGGGGCTTATAAACTCACCAACATAAGGGCAAATACACTCACAATTTTTAAGGAAGTCAGGTAGGTACTAGTGAAGAGGGATGACCATGGTACTGATTAAGGAGAGGTTAAGTTTAACACAGATTAATGTATATATTCTGACTTAGGTAAATATTAGAGAGTGCCTCCATCCTTAAATTCTTCATGTGCTTTCTCTAAAATGGGCTCGACTCCTTAAAATTTAATTAATAAAATGAAAAAGAAGTAATAAGACTTGATAAACATATACAGTTGTATAATCACCATCACAAACATGATATGGAACAGCTCTCTTACCCCAAAATGTTCCCATGTGCCTATTGGAAGCCAATACCTCTCCCACTCTCTGCCTCTTGATACTTTCTCTCACTATAGTTTTGCCTTTTCTAGAATTCGAAATAAATGGAATCACAGGTAGACTTCGTTTCTGGTTTGTTTGGTTGGTTTTTTGTTTTTCAGTTAGCATGATGCTTTTGACATTCATTCATTTTGTAAGTATCAGTAGTTTGGACATTTTTATTGATGACTTCTGCTGTATGAGCACACAATTTGTTGATCCAATTAGCAGATGATGGACATTCAGGGGCCTTCTACTTTTAGACTACTGTGCATAAGTTGATACACATATTTATTTTATTTTTTTGAAAGATTTATTTATTTTTATTTTGAGAGAGAAGGGGGGAGGGGCAGAAGGTCATGGAGAGAATCCTCAAGCAGACTCCCCGCAGAGCATGGAACCTGGCATGGGGATTGATCCCAGGACTCTGACATCTTGACCTGAGCTGAAATCAAGAGCTGGACATTTAACTGACTGAGCTACCCAGGAACCCTAGTTGCTATACCTATTAAGTTCATGTATATATCTTTATATGGTCATATGTTTTCATTACTTTGGTAAATATCTAGGACTGAGATTACTAGGTCATGTGGTAAGTGCTCATTTAACTCTTTGAGGAACTCACACACTGTTTCACAAAAAGCGACTAGACCACTTTGCATTCCCCTCAGCAATGTGTGAGAGTCCCACCTATTGCACATCCTCCAAGACACTTCATAGTGTCAGTCTCTTATTTTAATGATTTTATTGCATGTCTAATAGTAATTTATTGTGTTTTTAACTTGCATTTTCCTAATAAAATGATACTGGGTGTCTATTCATGGGCTTATTTGCCACCTGTATATAGTCTCTGTTGAAGTGTCTGTTAGATCTTTTCTTCAATTTTTTTTTAATAAGTTGAACACAGTGTGTTTTTTTTATTTTATTTTTTTAAAGATTTTATTTGTTCATTTGAGACACAGAGATACAGAGAGAGAAAGCATGAGCAGGGAGAGAGGCAGAGGGAGAAGCAGGCTCCTCGCTGAGCCAGGAACCCGATATGGGGCTTGATCCCACGACCCTGGGATCATGACCTGAGCCGAAGGCAGACGCTTAACCATCTGAGCCACCCAGGTGTCCCTTTTCTTCAATTTTTAAACTGGGTTGTTTCTTTATGGTTCAGTTTTATATGTTCTAAAAATACGATCTTTATCAGATATATATTTTCCAAATATTTTCTTATGGGACAACTTTAATAAAAATATGGGGATTGGAGAATAATGGATCTTTGGTATGCATGGAAGCAATTCCTGTGAATTAATGTCTCTCTCTCCTGGTCAGATTTGCTCCACGTGGGGAGAAATGTCTGCATTATTCACCGCTGTGTGTTCAACGTGTAGCACACTCTTTAGCGCATTAGTAACACTCAATACTTATTCAGTAAATGAGTAAGTGAACAAGCAAACAAATGGTTAGCAAGACACCTGGTGCAAGTTCTACTAATACAAGAAAAAGAGTTTTACAAGGAGGAGACGGAAGTTGGAAAGGGAAGCCAGGACCTGACAGTGGAAGGCAATGAGTGCCAGTCAGATGGGTTTGGGGTGTATGTGTCCAGCAAATGAATGATTTTCAGCTGTGGACTTCAAGAGACTGACCTGGGCCGTCTGCACTGTGGTTGTCTGATGGATTCATTTGAGAAGATGAAGCCTGGCAGCTCAGATCTGTTAGCATGTTTCATAGCACTCAAAGGGAGAGTTGATGAAGGTCTGATCTAAGGATATAGAATAACGTGACAAATGATATGGAGAGATTATCTGTAGAATTTAAAAACTCACTGCATTGGGAAAAAGAAGGGGAATATCTGAGGTAGAACAGAGGAGAGTCTCAAAACAAATATATAACAGGGGTGCCTGGGTGGCTCCGTCAGTTAAATGTCTGACTCTCGGTTTCAACTCAGGTCATAATCTCAGGGTCCTGGGACTGAGCCCCTTGTTAGGCTCTGAGCTCAGTGGGGAGTCTGCTGGAGGATTCTCCCTCTCCCTCTCCTTCTGCCCCTCCCACAGCTCACACACACACACACACACACACACACACTCTCTCTCTCTCTCTCTCTCTCTCTCTCTCTCTCTCTCTCAAATAAATAAGTGTTTAAAAAACAAAAAACAAACATATAACATACAAATTCATGCAAGATACTTGCCACAGACTCATTGTGTCCCCCGCCCCATTCATATGATAAAGTCCCAACTTCCAGTGTAACTGTATCTGGAGTAGGGCCTATAATGAAGTAAGGTTAAATGAAGTCAAAAGGGTGGGGCCCTGATATGAAAGGATTGGTGTCCTTAGGAGAAGAGATGCCAGAGAGGTCTCTTTCTCTCTGAGTCATGTGAGGACAGAGTGAGTAGGCAATGATCTGTAATCCAGGAAGAGAACTCTCACCAGAAATTCAATTGGTTGGTACCTTGATCTTAGATTTCCCAGCTTCCAGAACAGTGAACAAATAGATTTCTGTTTTTGAAATCACTCAGTCTATGGTATTTTGTTATGGTAGCCTGAACTGACTAATACAACTCTAGAGAAACCTTACAGTGTGACTCCTATAGAAAGCCTTAAGATACTAGAATAAATTTTGAGTTAAATTGAAAAAGATACAGATATATATCCTCATTCTTATAAGATGTGTAAATTTGAGCAAGCTACATAATTTGTCAGAGCCTCGATTTCCTTATCTGTATAATGCAAATATTATGTCTATTCCCTAGGGTTGTTGGAGAGAATCAAACAAAATTGTGTTTAGTACACCTAGCATGGTACGAGCTGGTATTCAGTAGGAAATGTTAAGTCCCCTCCTTATCCTAATACAGCAAGGTACTTATATGAATTCTGTCTCACAGCTTCTTCAATGTCTTTGTAATGACAAGGCAGAGAAAGGTTGTGGGCACCTTCATGTGTATTTTAGATAATATTCCCCAGAGGTAATACTGTCTGAGTTGGAGTTATTGGTTAAACCTTTGGACCCCTTTTCTACTCAACCCCCAAATTAAAATGGCCCACTCAATTTTTTGAACTTAAAACTTTCAGAAGAATGATATCCACCGTTTCTCTCCCTCATGGGAGCAAAGAAAAATAACCTCACTTACTTCATTTTCCAAAAAATCTGTGAAATAGTTTATGTCTCCTACAAGGTACAAAAGGGGAAGCTGAGGCTGAGGGAGGTTAAGGGGCATTCTTAAGATCACAAGATTAGCAAATGGTCTTGTAGGGACTAAAGTCAGAATCTGCTTGATGGTGAAGCCCCCAGTCCTTCCCCAACATGAGTCTATTGGAAAGCCTGAAGGTCGCTTTTGGACATAGCTGGGGAAGGAGGGGACGTTTCCAAGAGGCAGGCCCATAATCGTGTCCAGCATGTTTCCTAGGGCGGATTTTTCTGCTCTGTCCCTGCCTTTCCTTCAGCAGGATGTTGTGAAACAGCCACAATTTAGCCCCAGGTGCTCTTGGCTAAGAATGAGTTCTTAGAAAGCTGGCATGGATGTTTTTTCTTTGTCCCACACTTAAAGTAATTACAAATAAGGGTTACTCTCTGCGGTTGTTCCTACCCTATAATTTTGTTTACAGTTGCCAAGATTAGCAAATTTGAGGTACGATCACTGGGTTGGATTGCAAGCCTAGAGTTATTTTTGCTGTAACATCTCTGAGGTTAAAAGTAAATTTTAAAATATTTATAGTTGCCATAAATCAGTTCCAGAATGGGCTAGTCTAATTTCCACTTTTTTTCTCCCATTCTCTTAGGGTACTTTTGGAGGTCTTTGTAGTCAAGATCTTTGGGTCTCTTTTTCTTTGTGTCTGCAAGGTAGCCTGGATTTGTTGAATTTTATAGTACATTAAGGTATGTTATTTTGTGAGGACTTGAAAGAAACTTGGAAAATATAAAAAACAGAAGAAAACAAAAATTTACTATAACCTAGAGGTAATCACTACAATTATTTTTCTTAAGTACTTCTAATTAAAAATGTGTACTCACATACACAAATAAAATAACATATGTAATGTATGTATACATATGTATAAACATATGCTTATATAATAGAATTAGGATCATAGCATCATTTATATCTGTTTACATTACATAATTAGGATCAAGGTTTATGTACATTTTTGGTGCTACTTTTACACTTCATATTATATCTAAGCATTTTTCTGATTCACTGATAATTCTTTTTTTATTTTTTTAAAAGATTTTATTTATTTATTTGAGAGAAAGACAGAGAGCGCGCATGGGGGGGTGGTCAGAGGGAGAAGCAGACTCCCCGCTGAGCAGGGAGCCCGATGTGGGACTCGATCCCGGGACTCCAGGATCATGACCTGAGCCGAAGGCAGTCACTTAACCAACTGAGCCACCCAGGCACCCTCACTGATAATTCTTCTAAAATCATTTTTGATTGTTAAATTACATAATCTTTAGAATGTAAAAAGTAGAGAGAATAAGAGATGCAAAGAAAAATTAGGGCATTTTCATGGGATATTAAATAGGCTTGCAGAGGAAGATATAATTTGGTCTGATAGATTAAATCCTAAAGTCAGGCAAAAAGATAAAGTGGGTTTTTAAAAATCAAGTAGAGAGGTTTAGATTTGATACTGTAGGAAAAGAAAAATCTTCAAATTTTTTCTTCAGAGGTTACCATGATTTGAGTTAAGCCAACAGAAGGTTAATCAGCCAGAATTATTCAGGATAGATTTGAGATTAGAAAGAGAAAGGAATTAGGAATATGGTTTTTCCACTGTGTGCCAGTCACCACACTAGATGTCTTATATAAGGAAAACAAAGTGTGAGATCCAGAGAACTGAGTAATACTATGTTCAAATCCCCTCTCTCTTTTTTTTTTAAGCTTTTATTTATTTATTTGAGAGAGAGAGAATGAGAGATAGAGAGCACGAGAGGGAAGAGGGTCAGAGGGAGAAGCAGACTCCCTGCTGAGCAGGGAGCCCGATGCCAGACTCGATCCCAGGACTCCAGGATCATGACCTGAGCCGGAGGCAGTCGCTTAACCAACTGAGCCACCCAGGCGCCCCTCAAATCCCCTTTCTGCCACGTCTAGTGTGACCTAAGGTGTAAGACTTAACTTCTCTGAGCGTAAGTCTCCTCCCTTGAGAGGGAGTGATTAGGGCGCTTGGGTGGCTTGGTCGTTTAAGCATCTGACTCTTGATTTCGGCTCAGGTTATGATCTCTGGGTCCTGGGATGGTGCCCCGTGTCGGGGTCTGCACTCAGTGGGTTGTCTGCTTGAGATTCTCTCTCTCCCTCTCCCTCCCCCCCCACTCTCTCTCTCTCAAATAAATAAATAAATAAATAAATCTTTTAAAAAAAGGAATGATAAAGCTTATATCACAGAAGGTGGTGCATTCTGAACAACTTAAAATTCTTCATATGGTACATACAAAAAATAATGCCCATTTGCCTTTCCTTTTCTTCCACAAATGATGATGGGGTATGACAGGGATGATGGTTCTCAACCTTGGCTTCACAATGGGATTTGGTTTGGGTGCTTTAAAGCCTCCTGATGTCTGGGCCCCACACCAGAGAACTGTGGGGACATGGGAAATTTCAAAATCTTCCCAGGGGATTTTCATGTGCATCCAAGATTGAGAACCTCTGAACTAGAAGCTCAAGGACAGAAGTCCTACACAGTTTAAATGGGGAGTTGGTATGATGTCAGAATAAAAAGGTACAGAATAAAGTGTCACTACCAAATGGCTAAGGTGTTCAGAGGTAAAATTGCCCGTAAGAGATGCACAGGCAACTCTCTGTGACTTCTCCTGGTGGTACACCCTGACCAAGGAGAAAGGGGACGGGAGCCAAATGATGCAAGTACTCCCTATCCGGAGATGCCATAGCAGGTTAGAGCCTGACCATTTCGATCCTGGGGGTATCATTATTTACCTACCCGGGCAGCAACTTGATGACAGGCATGTAATTGGGCAGAAGTTATCCAGGAAAGAATACCTAATAAATTAACCAAGAACAGAATTGCATTAGACTCAGATGGATAATATAACCAACAAGCCCAATAAAAATCTTGAACTTTTGGAGGGCCTCTCCCTGGATCTCAGCATGTTCCACAGCCTTCACTCACCAATGCCCTTCAGCAAGGACTTTTTGTGAATAGTGAGGTAGAAAGGCCGATGATTCCCCAACCTTCTAGAAAAGTGGAGTCAATCTTGGCAACCAAAGAGGTGGCAGAATCCATTGCCGAAATATCTCAGAACCAAGAGCATCGAGGCATCTAGAAGACCCAGATATTAGCTTCAACTTCTTTACTATCTATATCACCCTGAAAAAGTCACTTGATTTATTGGGTCTTCAATTTCCTCAACCACAATACAAGGGAGCAGAGTACCTGACCCAAGTGGGCTCCTACTGGCTTTTAAAAATGCAAAACAGGTGAAATTAGACATGCAGTCCAGGCCCCTCACAGAAAAAGCTCCCTGAACTTAGAACAATTGTTCACGGAGGAATCTTCAATGCCTTTATTCTCAGGTCAGTCTCCCTGTCCCTGCTCTTACACAGGTGCATCTGCGAGCCAGCCAGGTACTGGGGCATCACAGCCTGGGTGGAAATTCTGGCTCTCTCTCTGGTGAGCTGTGGGACTTTCAGCAAAGTAGTCACTTTTCCTGAGCCTGTGTCCTCCTTGGTGAAAAGGACACCGTCACATCCCCACTGCCTCTCGGAGGCATTGTGAAGCTGAGTGAGTCAAAGTATATAGAATGCCTCCCTCAGTGATGGGCATGTAAGTCTTAGACCCTCTCTCACTCATGCTCTCAAAATCCTTTTTCTCTGTGTTTGTTTCCAACATTACAGAATTGCATCTCAACATACTAGTTACCCATATCACAACACATTTTGTCCTTCCTGGAAAATATTTCTTTCCTAGTGCCTAGGAGAAAAGTAAACAGACAGTGAAAGTACATTAATGCTGATCAATAGCAATGATATGGCTGGAAAGGCCACGATTTCTGCCTTGCAGAGAACAGGATCTAGACACGGTCATGTAGGAGTTCCGCTCTGGACCTACCTCAAGACTTTGAGGGGTCATTGAACAATCTCAGTATTCCAGAACATCAATGTTAAAATAGGACGACAAGAGTTTTGAGAAGTAATGTTAATGAAGAGCACTGTTTCTCACACAGGTACAAACGCAGAAGTATAAATAATTAACACATTTTATAAAGATTTCTAAACTCCAAGTCTTTCTTCCCACTAAGTTTTTAAAGCCTTTTTCTGCTCTCAGGGATTTTCCATTCATGCTGGTAAGTCCTCAAGGTGACTGGAGACAGGCATTGTGCAGACTGGGAGGCGGAGAAGTCTGCCTTGCCCCTCCATCAGCCCTGTGAACTGCGACTTGACACACACACACACACACACACACACACACACACACACACACACTCCTTCAAGAAAATAAATGACTGAGCATGAAGCTCAGATGTGTCTTTGAAGGCACCATGCTAGTGACCCCCAGATCCTTCTCAAGCCACAGCCGTGTGCAGACGGGAGGGTGCGAGGAGGCTGTTGGGAGCTTTCCAGCAGGTGCGGAGGATGGTCTCTCACACTGCGCACCCCGAGCCTTGTCTCCCTTCCATTTATTTCCGTGGCACTGACTGTGTGTGCAGCCAGCCGTGCGGCAGCAGAGATACCCCAGAGAAAGAGGAAACCCGTTGAGCTATTTTTCACCATTACATACTTCACTTCCTAAGAAATGAGATCCAGAGCATGCAAACAGCCAGTCTTGTAGATCATCATCTTAGGGAAAAATCACAGACCCAACACAGCACAAAGTAAATAAATAAATAAATAAATAAATAAATAAATAAACCCAGAGGAGAGTCATTCTGGTGAAATTTGATACCATCACTCTCTTCTCCTAGCATTCTATCCCTCTCTGGGAATTTTTGTGCCTCTGAGATGTATCAGGGCTGTAAAGGTGGTTGAAAAAAAATAAGTGCTAGATCTTTCTCGGTCCTCATGCCAGCTGATTTTCACCAGCAGAGAGAGATTTATCTGTACATAAGAGTAGAGAACTCAGTTGAGACCAAGTCATATTTCACCTGGTTCAATGCCTATGAACACTGATTGGTAAGTGGTGTGAATCACGAGGGTTTTATCAGCTGCCCATGACAAGCTGCCCATTAGCCCGTGAGTTTTAGATGGAAACAGCCCTCGAGCAAGTGCCCACGTGATGTGCCCATCCCTGCCCTGCAGAGCTCACCGACTCTCTAGTGACTTGGCTTTCCATGGCGCCTTCCAGGCTCTGGGCTTTTCCTTGTTCCTTCATCAGAAAAGCTCCACATTGGATGCAGCTCTGAACGTTGAGGTCATGAGCCCTGCTCGCTGTGTCAACTCAGAGTGTCAGTGGACAGAAATCCGATCTCCCCACGTCTGCCAGGGAATATAACATTTCACACAGACCATAACAAAATCCTCCCACGACCCTGGGGCAATATCCTGAAGTTGTTTGAGGTGAAAGAAAATAACTGTCTTTTGGGCAAAAGAATTTAGACTCTTGGGTGGTAAACTTCTGTTACCTTTTGTTTCACACCGTTTGAATGTTCATTCAGATCAGTTTCAGGTGAGAAAAGGGAAGGGGTCTCGTTCACCATCTTGTGAGATTTCTCTGCCCACTTTTTTTTATTGGCCCTAAAGCCATGTGAGATGAGAAATCGGGGCATTTATGGCCAAAGGCTCGCTGTTTCCTAGTGCATTTTAAAATGACACCAAACCTCTCGAAAATTCACAGGGCTCTGTCCATTCTATCTGGATAGTTCTGGGGGGAAGAGGGAGCAGAACAAGCTGGGTCTGAACATCTAAGTGTCATTCCTTTGTGGATTCTAATATTCAGAAAAATGAAAAACAGTTTTTTTCCTGACAAGGACACTAATAAAGGAGGGCCCACTGCCCAAGGCACATTCCCAGTTCTTTTCACTGGGTGGAACTCTCTCCCCTCCAGACGATGAAATTTCCTCTACACTTTAGCAGAATACAAGGGTTAGAGGGATGTGTAAGATTTAAGTTGCTTAAAAATGTCACATCCTTTTCTTCCCAGGCTGAAGTGACCCAGGTATCTTGAGGGTGGGAGAGAACAGTGAAAAGGAAACACACCCAAAGACAGTGGGCCATCATTTCTCTTTCAAGCCATCGTGGTACTTACTGTGACGCTGAGGGGTCTAGAAGGAAAATCAGTGCATCATGATTCAAGAGCTGGGGTCCGAGTCTTTTATGAGTTTTCAGAAGTCATCGTACTGTTCTCAGTTCTACTCTTAAACATATGAAATAGGAAAATCATATTTACTCTGGCTAGGTCTTGGGCTTATCAGGGGGAAGATTTGGGCGGAGACTGTTTCCCTGCTCCTGCACACAGACTCCCAGGATAGTTTCCAATCTTCTCTTTGGTTCACTGGGGCTGCATGGCTTTTAGCCAATGGAGTTTCATTGGAAGGATGTGGTTGAGAAAAAGTTCCCATGAGTGACCGTCCATACCCATCTCCCAAATGTCAGCTGAACATAGAGTTTTCCAAGACCCAAGAGGAAGACAGAATCACACGAGAGGTGTCTGATTCCCTGAGTCACTGGGAAGAAGACTGTGTCCCAATGAAGAAGAGTTGTGCTGGACTTCTACAAGGGTAATAATAAAGTTTTTTTATATGTTATACCACTGAAGTTTCACAGTTTATTTGTTACAGCAGCTAATATTACATTAATCAATATAAACATCAAACAGATGAAAAAGGATGTGAAAAATCGTGCAAATTCTAAAATACTACACGGATTTAAAGGTTTCTAATGGCTTGATTGGAGCAAGCATTGGGAGTAATGACTAAAGTTATATTTCAATAACATACCATGGGCAGATATCTATTAAATTCTTACTACAGGGTACAAATCTATAGCTTATCTAATTTATTACATCCCGCCACTTTGAAGTAGATATTTTTTTTCTTTTTTTCTCATTTTTAAAGTTGAAGAAACTGAGCTTTAGAGAAATCCACTCACTTGTCTGAAATCATAAAACTGCCAAGGGCTGAGGGCTTTCATTAAAGTTCTATTTTTTTTTTCTCCAAATCTGCTTTTACACTCTATTATAGTGTTCAAAATCTTAAACTTCTAGAGGAAAGTCAAACTGTTTACTACCTCTGTCTCAGAGGAATAGATGTTCACATAGAACATTCTGTTCATTCCAACAGGTCTTAAAATCTTGATGTTGGAAATGACATTCTGTGAAGTGATTCTCCAAGTGTGGGCAGCTACTCTCTCACTTAAAACTATAGAGTTCAAGCAATTGCGTTCCCCATCTTTTTTCTCTGTTTTCATTCAAAGAAACTCAGGACAGCCAAAGGCTTGAGTGGATGATGAAGGGTTTTGTTTTGTTTTGTTTTGTTCTCCCTGTTCTATTTTCCTCAAGCCTCAAAAGTGCACTTGCCAAAATAGTGTGATGTGAGCCATTCTTTAAATATTTTTGCCAGGTGAAGAACTGCTGGTAGATTCCATTTTGTCAGTAATGATTTTATTTTCACATTCACTTTGGATACTATTTGGGAGTATTATTTTCATTCAAGGGCACACATTGGAACCAAGCAGATCACTTCATACACATTGAAACTCTTTGGGGCTACAGCAAATGGTAGCCTTGACGTAGGCCATTTCAGATCAAGTCTCCTCTAACAAAAATCCACTCATTATATAGGGAAAGAATAAGAGGACTTAACTCTTTTCGTCTGGATTGGAGACCCAAGTCCCAACACTTTGTCCACAGGTAGTTGTAGATGCCTTCTGCAGATTTGAGAATTCTGGTTTGGTTAAACTTTTTGCTGTTCAGATAAAAAACAGCAGCAATTTTCTGCTTGAATTTCTCTGTGACTAAATCCATTGATCATCCTTTCTCTCTGTGAGTGAGAAGTGTGTTTTCTCCTTAATAACTCCTATCCTTCTCCCTGGATTTTTTTTTCCCCTTCACTTGTTTGTGTTGTGTTGGTCAGTCCTACGCGCTATTCCTCTGAGAGACAGAGAGAGCGCAAAATTGAAGTTATTTTATGCTTGGGCTCCCTCGGTCCCAATTTTCAAATCTTCATGTCAATTTTCACACATCAGTGTCATGTGGTGAATGTTATGGAAATTTCAGTGGGGTCCTTGGGAGGCAATTTATACATGAGTCCCTCTCCCCCGACCACCGTCCTGCTGCAATTCCTGTCTTTTCTAAGAATAAGTGGATCTATAATTAATGTGGATTTTAAAATATAACGGCATTCAGAATTCTCATAGCAGGGTTTTCGAAGCCATGTCTGCTTTCCAGTATAAACACAAAAGCATAAATGCATGCTAGCTCTCTCTCCTAATAAATGGGCTTGTATAAAAGGAATAAAAATTACAGTTTGTTGGCGGTAAAGAGCAACTAATTACTCAGGAAGAAGCATGTTTTTATTTTTCAAAACTGCACTGAAAATGGTTTATCATGCAATAAATTTGCTAATCACCAGTTAGGAAACACAGTGCCATCACCACCTACCCACAGCAGCTTCCTTTGAAAGTTGGTATGTTACAGTTTGGGTAGGAAATTATATCCTTTTGAAAACGAACATGACAGAAGACGTTCACTGAATAGCTTAAAACTCCTCAGCAGTCAGAATTCAAACCGCATAAACAAGAGTGTGGCTAATGGTGCCAAAAGACAGCAACCGTTGACCTTGGCTTTGCTTGGTGAGCAGATTATGCATGACCCGTTCTCATGAAGATAATTTTCCATTTCCTTTTGCTCGTTCCCTTTTAACAATCAAAGTGGAAGACTTCCAGTTGAAGAACACAAGGTTAGCCCTATTTTATCACTCTCCTCAAAAACCCCATTTTCCTTAGCCCCTTGACATCCGTCTGATAAATTGTTGATTTTGGACAGATTTGCATTGGGTTTTTCCCAAAGAACCTGAAGAATCATGTATGACCCAGAATTGTAGGACTCCAGCTTGATGAGCTTGAACCCACACAAACTAATAACAGGTCCAGCTTATCTTTGCTACTCGCCCACTCTCTTGTTTCGAAGGTCCTAGGCTATATCATTTGCATGGTCCTCCCCAGAGAGGACTTCCATAACCATCCTCATCAATGATGTTTGTTGTCCCCCTTGACCTCCAACAGAAACTCTTGCCCATTACTGTCAAATTGTCTTCTTAGACTTCTTAATATCAAAAATAATCTAATTTGTGTTTATTGATGTATTGTCTTGTTCCCCACTAGAAGGTAAGTTCTATGGAAGAAGAAACCTTCTGTCTTGATTATCTTTGTATCACCGGTTCTTGGAAGAACATCTGGCACAGAGTAGTTTTCAATTTGTAGTGAAGGAATGAATGAATAAATGGATGAACATTTTGGCTTTTTTTTTTTTTTTGAACATTTTGGTTTTTATCTCTACCTCACAGTGCAAAACATTCATTAACCTTGGCTTAGCTAACCACAACCCCTCAAACGTATGGTTGGTTATCTAGAGGTAATGCAGCTTTAGGTGTGAAAGTCTGGAGGAGGCATTTGTTTAAGCTTTACTTTTTACTTGATGGAACAGCCAATTGTGTGGTCAATTTTCCTTTCTTTAGAGAGAATGAATTCTTGGGAAACTTGTAACTAGGGCTTGATTGCAGACCAGGTCCCCAGTTCACCATCCCTGGTTCCCAGTGACCTTATGTCAAAGAAGACGCTTGCAGGTCAAGAGACTCCGGGGGTGGCTCTCCTGCCCCTGACCTCACTCAGTGACACCTCCAATGGGCATCTTTCTTAGGAGCTGGGCAACTTTGAGCAACTTGATTTCTTGGAAGCACAGTTATCTCATCTAGAATCACCATCATAATCCCTACCTCACCTTGTTATTAGAATTAAATGAAAACAGTGTGTTAACTCCATTTTGTAAAGTATTGAGAGCCATACAAATATTTTAACCAACTTGATACAGAAGAAAAGGACAAGAATAAATTAAAAATTGAAAGACAATGCTTTTATGTAGCAATTTGTTGTCCAAAAGGGACAGCACCAAAAGGTGCTGTAGAAAAGTCACCATCTTATAGACCAATAAAGTGAGGACTAGAGAAGCTGTGTCATGCTTAGTGTCATAGATAATGACATCAATCTATGCATCCAGAGAAGGTGCCAGATCTGTAGATGATCAGTGGCAGGATTTTGTTTCCAGATCGGTGCAGTGATTCCTGAGTCTCCTTCAAGAAGAGTAATCATTGAGGGCAATGTGTTGTGAAAGCCATGCTGGGGTTGTGTTTGGGATCTGAGTTTTTCTTTTTTCTTTAAGATTTTATTTATTTATTTGAAAGAGAGAGGGAGCAGAGGGAGGGGTAGAGAGAGAATCTCAAGCAGTCTCTAAGCTGAGTGTGGAGCCCAACACAGGGCTCAATCTCACGACCCTGGGATCATGACCTGAGCTGAAACCAAGAGTCAGATGCCTAACTGACTGAGCCACCCAGGTACCCCTGAGATTTTATCAGGCAATTTACCAGGTGTGACCTGACATGGCCAGATCTGAGGGTAAGCAAAAACTCTAGGTCCAGAAGAAAGGGATCAGGAATAAAGCTAAGTTCAAGGGGAGAACTTAGATCAAGGATGGCAAATCAAGCCAAAAGACCAGAATCTGGGAAAAGACACTTCTGGAAAGAGAGGCAGAGGGTATCATAGGATTAAATCAAGAGGCTCCAGAACTTGATATAGCCCTGAGATGCCCAAATATTCAGGTTGGGGTATGGAAGATTGTGTAATGAATAAGTGGCCCAGGCTGATCCAAAGGTAGAGGGGCAAAGATAAAAACTATGCTTTCCCATAGGTTCTTCTATAAAGACAGGAGCCTTTTATAAACCTGAGAGGTTTCTCACAGTAAACAGTTATAGAAGGGGAAGTAGCAAAGACACACTCTTTGACCTCAGTCTTGCCCAAATCCAAGCCTAGACTTTCCCAGAGTGGATGTGATGTCTATGGACATAACCTACAAAAGGTAAATCATTTGAGGAAACACTACTTTAAGGAAAGTTAGGAAGTTTCTTTACTGCAGGACTTCTCCGAGCCTTTACTAGTTATTTAATGCTAGTTTAATAATCATTAAGTGGATATTAAACGGGCTGTTTGAACTTTGAAAAGTAGTCCACAATGGATTCCAAGAAGAGTATGTGGTATTTCCTAAATGTACTTCAACACAGAACACACATAATTTTCCGGAACATTTCTGTGGAGCAGAATATAGTTTGCTCACATTGGTTTTGGTAACCAGTGACACTGATTTAGGTAACTTGTTTTGTATACAGCCAATGAAATAGCACTGTGTTTTATTTTAGTTTTTTCTTTTTTTTTAAAGATTTTATTTATCTTCCTAACTAATTTTGCCTAACTAATTAAATGGCTCTAGGCCATTTAACCGTTCGATTCATCGTCTCTCTGTGAAATGCAGGCAGGTTTACAGTGACAAGGAAAAGCAGGACAGTGAGAGAACCATGACTCAGAGTGAACGCAGATGTATTGATCTACCTAGAGTCATTCTGCAATATTTCTCTTTCCTGTTCACTTATATACCCAGAGACATCTTTATGGCCCAATGATTGAAACCTGGTTAGAATGTGATAGAATCTTTTGATTTTATGGGATCAAAGAGGCTTCCTACTCATTAAAGTTCTAGTAGTAATATTCTTCCTCAAGTCTGTTTTCAAATTTAGAAGCCCAGGGGAATGGAGTTTGCCAAAAGTCTATCATTTAGAGAATACTTAAGCCATATTACATTATGCCAGCTTGAGCCTTCTCATTGCTTCCACTTTGATTCCCTTCCTATGTAATTATTGCTTTGAGAACAAGGACTTGGCTTTTTTCTTCCTTCTCATTTCAGTGCAAAAAGATGGAATTCATCCTTTTGCATGAAATTGGAACTATACATTCTGAACCCTTAATTGAGAATGCTGCTGTCTTGACTACAGGATAGTCTCTCCAGTTTCTCAAGAAAGTGTTCTCACTTGTAAAATGGTGGCCATGCCTCTTACCTACAACGTGGATAAAACGAATAATGAAAATAAATGAACAAAATGTGTGCTTTCATTTAGACTTGTCTTTAAGTAGTCTGCAAAACCAATGGAGGCTTCAAATGAGAGTCTACCCAGATCAGTGATAAGTAAATATGATGCACAGAATAGTGCGGGATTTAAGTGGAACAGACACTGAAGTCTGATTTCCTAGGTTTACTTTTCGCCCCCATGAGATTTTGCACACGCCCGTTAACCTCTTTGTGCCTCCGTTTCCTCTTCTATAAAATGAAGTTAAAGTCATAATTCCTATCTCCTAAAGTGATTCCTATCTCCTTAAAGATGATCCATGCAAAGCGATTAGGGACACTTAAAACATTCAATGATATTACCTAATATCTTGACCACTTTTACTGATAAGTTTCACCTTCTATTTTTTTTCTGCCAGAAGTTTATAAAATCCAAACATGTAGAAATGTGTACATAGCTCTCTCAAACATTAACACATTTATGCTGTTGTTGTTGTTAGAGAACAGATGTACAGATACATTTCTTTTGCTCTAACCTAAGTGTGAATTAACTCAATAAATAGATTCATTAATTCAACTTCTAATTTTGGATCCTTTGCAAACAAGTAGAATATCTTGTGACTATGACCTATTTGTCTTTTTTCTTTCTTTCTTTCTTTTTTTTTTCTCTTCTTTTGTTTTTCTATGATGGGTTACAAATCAGGACAAATGTAGTAGGTGTCAGAAATAATTTACCCACATGGGTGTAATTGATTTGGACAAACGTATGAGAAACATATCTCTTTTTCCACATGGAAGGACCACCACCAGGTCCTACTTCTTTCCAGCTGGAAGGGCTCATGAGCTGCTAGCTTTGCAAGCTCAGCTTGACATCTCCACTTCCAGGCCAGCTAGTAGTCACTGACGATAAACCTAATGAGAGGAAGAGGTGGAGTGCAGAGGAAAGAGGCCAGTGCAGGCAATGAGGAAGGAGAGATAGGACCGAAGGAAGAAAAGGAAATAATGAGCCTTAATACCCTTGACATTGAAGTGCCTGCTAAAGGCACAGTGCAGTGCAGCTGACGACCCCTTTTCCAGAGACAGTATATGTCACTCTCCTTGCCCTGAATCTAGCTTCCGGCTACACAATAAACCAGGGAGTCCAATGTGTACCTTCAGGGCGCTGCAAAAAAGCCACAAGGCAAGATTTCATTCTGAAGGAATCAACCAGGGAACTTAAATACTCTGATTATGTAAAAGTGGGGTCTATGTGCTCATTGCCTGAGGTGGTGTGCCTCAAGCATGGCTACATCTGTAAGAAGAGAGAAAGTTATAGGCACAGATGTAATTATACAAGTATGACTGTAGACCCAAATATTTATCTATCTTCTATCTGTTCATACATGCATGCATCCATCCATCCATTTATCCATCCATCTATCCATCCCTCCCTCCCTCCATCCAACCACCCACCCCCCATTTATCCATCCATCTATATACATCCCTCCCTCCCTCCCTCCCTCCCTCCCTCTATTTATCCATCTATCCATCCATCCCTCCTTCCCTCCCTCCCTCCATCCACCCACCCCTCCATTTATCCATCCATCCATCCATCCATCCATCCACCCACCCATCCATCATCTATCTTCCCTTTTCTTTGCACCACCTTAAAGCTGAGTTTTTTTTTTTTTTTTTTTTTTTTTTTTAATTTCTGCAATAAAGGACTCGAGTGTGGCTGAACACAACCAGCTAGTTTGGCCCACCCACCCAAGTTGGATGCTTGCTTTAATGTTATTCTTAGTGCTCTCTTTTCTGTGCAGCGTTGGATCTTTAAAAAAGTATTTTCCTGGGCTTTGTTTTTTGACTGTTCAGTGAGTGCAGGAGAAAGGGCTGGCATGACAACCCCTTGAGGCTGAGTCCTGTTGATTAGGGGATGGATTTTGAGCAAGCAGCTGTACTTGCACGCCCCCCTCCCTGACCCTTGCCAGTATCCCTCACCCACGACCTGGAGGGACTGTCTCTGGGGGAAGCAAGGTCAGGCTCTGTGTCCATCAGGCTGTGCTTCTACTAGCTGTGTGATGGAGCATTTTCGGATGTTGACACCCATGCAGTGGGAGTTGGATGGAAGCTAGTTTCTTGTTTCACATTAAGCTGTCATCCAAAAGGGCCTGCTGCTTATCCTGGGCTTCACAGTCCTTCCAGGCCATGTTGACATTCTCAGCCTGCTGCTCTGGCCGCCACATCTGCTGCTATAACTTGTGAACTTGGGGCACTTTCCTCTGAGCTAAAGTCTGGAGAATTTTTTCTGAACTAAGAATCTAGGTCCATGAGCATTTTCTTTCCTAATGCATAATTTTCCCAAACAGTTGCATGTATTTCTTTCCCTGCTCCTTGTACTCTCTTTGACATTAAAATAAAACATAATAATTAAATGGACTGGAGCACTTCAAATGATTTGATTGACAGGCACAATGACTGTTGACAGAAGCAACTTGGAAAACTTTCTCTTTAAATTGTACTCAACTGGTTTTGCCTCATAGCCCAGTCATGTGTTTCTGTACTGGCAGATGGTCCAAATAATTCCACTCCAAGGTGAATAGTACCAGAGGACATGACATATTCATTAACACCTAAAGTTCAAATGCAAGTGTTGGTGGTCTTTTCAGTAACTAGATATGTTTTCAAACATTAATTCTTTCATGAGAATCTTTTGTAACATGTACCTACTTTTTACTGTAATTCTAGAATGACTAATCTAATCAAAACGTACATCAGTTTGGGAATCCCCAAGTTACCTTGATGGTTCATGGGGCCAAAATAATACTGCATTTGATATTAACATTATTCTAAAAAATCCATGTAATATAGTTACTCTTAGTGGCAAAGTATTAATGAGAAAACACTCAGCTGAGTGTTTTGAGAGCAGAGTAGCAACATGTGGAAATTTAGCAGATAATTAATTGCATTAGGCAGAAAAATTATATGCCTATGGACTAAGTACAGGGTCCAGTTTGGTCAGCTAAGAAATTAAAGCTAACAAAGGATTTTCTTTAGTTCCATAATGCTCTGCTCAGTCATCTGAGACCAACCAGACTCTTGCCTTCAGCGTCCCCTATTGTGGCTGTGAAGAATGTGAGCTTGTCCTGCTTAGTGGAACCAATGTCAGCTTTGTTCAAATTCCCCTAAACTAGCCTGATTACCTTGAAGCAGGAGGGTCCTGGACTCCCAGCCCCCAGTGCTCTTTGTGAAGGTTCGAGCTATAAATCCTACACAGTCATTGTGATTTTGTTCCTTTTTTCCCTGTCTTTTCACTGCTTCTGATTAGCTCCCATGCCAATCATTACTTCTTGTTCATATTCTCACATCTCTTTCTCTCCCTCATAATTACTTGCAATTACCCATTAAAATATGAACTTATATCAGTTCCTAAAGAAGTCTTTGCAATAGTAATTTGTTCGCTGCAAGGGTGCTTGTTGGTGGGATGGAGATGAGGAAGCATGGTTGGCTTGGCCTTCCCTACACAATTCCCCCAGCCTGTTACTCATCGTGGGGATGAGCATTTCGCATGATGTACATCAATTTCTTTGGCTTATTTATTAAAAAGTATTTGACTTTCAGTTGCTATGTGTGAATACACTTTTCACATGGGCTTGAGATTCATAGCTCTATGAGATGATGCAATTATTATTACTGCTTTACGGATTAAAAAAATAACTGAAAGCAGACAAAATGAGCCACTTTTCCAAAAGCGTGTTGAAAGTTAGTGCTTAAATCTGAGGTGGAGCCCAAGAACACAAATCTAATCTAAAATACCAGAGCAGGGTACCTGGGTGGCTCAGATGGTTAAGAGTCTGCCTTCGGCTCAGGTCACAATCCCAGGGTCCTGGGATCGAGTCCCGCATCGGGCTCCCTGCTTCTCCTTCTGCCTCTCTCTCTCTCTCTCTGTCTCTTATGAATAAATAAATAAAATCTTTAAAAATAAAATAAAATAAAATAAAATACCAGAGCAGCTGGCAACATCTAGACATTAACCTTGGTAAATAGAAAGCATACAAAAAACAAATAATTAAAAGACCTTTTTGGGGCATCTGGCTGGCTCAGTTGGGGGAGCATCAGACTCTTCATTTCAGGGTTGTGAGTTTGGAGCCCCACGTTGGGAGTAGAGATTAGTTAAAAAATAAATAAATAAACTTTAAAAAAATGAACATGGGGGGGAAAAGAGAGGTAAACCTGAAATCAGAATCTTAACTATAGAGAACAAACTGAGATTTGCTGGAGGGGAGGTGGGGGGGAGGTGGACTAGATGGGGGATGGGCATTAATGAGGGCACTTGTGATGAGCACTGGGTGTTGTGTGTAAGTGACGAATCACTAAATTCTACACCTGAAACTAATATTACACAATGTTAACTAACTGGAATTTAAATAAAAATTGGGAGAAAAAAAAACTTTAAAAAATAATAAAACTAGTGGTGCCTGGGTGGCGCAGTCAGTTAAGTGTCTGACTCTTGGTTTCAGCTCAGGTCATGGCCTCGGGGTCGTGAGAGCGAGCCCCATGTCAGGCTCCATGCTCAGCGGGGAGTCGGCTTGAGAGTCTCTCTCTCCCTCTCCCTCTACCCCTCCCCCTGCTCCTGCTGTCTCTGTCGCTCTAAAATAAAGAAATTAAATTAAATTAAATTAAAGACCTTTTCTTCTGGGTGTAACAACAAAATCAAACAGTTGTATGTCTGCGGTTATACTGTAACTCATCAGCTCATTTAATGCTCTCATCATCAGCAAAGGGAATATTTGCCTTTAATTTTTCCGTGTAATAAATCTCAGAGAGGTTAAGTTGCTGAAGATCACATAGCTAATGAGCTGGTGGATGGAGCCGGACTTTGCCGTTAGAAGAAAATACTTACTCTTCTTTGTTCCACTCTGTTGCTACAGGGCACAGACAAGCCCCACCTTAAGCTCAGTTCAACAGCGCACGTAATGAACTAACCTGCCCATTCTGTTCCAGTATTGCTTAGGGCGCCTCTTTATCGATGAAAGGCTGAAAGTATGAAAACGGACATCTGTCACCAGGGACACAGGGTATCCAGTTCATTCTGCCTTTCTGAATAACACATCCAAGATTAGGTTCTATGCATCACAGACAACCATGTATGTGTTCTTTATATTTCACTGGTTATATTTTTACATTTTCTGATCCTTTAAATATTTATGCATTAGTAGGGACAGAATTCAAAACTTGGAGACTCCCATCACTCTCCAACACTCTCCAGAGGGAACCAGTGCCATCCGTTCATGGTGTATTATTTCCAGAAATATCCAGTGTATATGCCGGCATACAGGAATAAATACATTGTTTCATACCCAATGACTGTCTACTTGGAGATCATCCTGCAACAATTCATGAATGAGCTGCCTCATTCATTTTAGCAGCTGCTTTATATTACACTGTTTCCCTCTACCATGACTTATTGAACTAGATCCATTTTGATAGGCATTTAAGTTGTTTCCAATAATTTGCTCTATCACAGTCTGCTGCAGTGAACATTCTCATACATACTTCTTTGCACGCAAATGTCACAACATCTGCATGATGGATTGCCAAAAATGGAATCATTGGGTCACAGAGCCTGCAAGTTTAAATTTTTAACAGATATTGCTAAAACTATCCCTCTCCCCACCCCAACTCCAACATGGAATGATTTTGACTGACTTTTTTTGACTTTCATAATCTGAAAGGTAAAAAATAATATCTTGTTGCAGTTTTAATTTGTACTTATTTTAATGTGAGATGAAGCATGTTTTCTTTTTAAGTACTGTGTATTTAAGACCATTTTGTGTTTCCTTTCTCTGTGAACTCTGATTATACCCGTTTCCATTCTTCTATAGGCTTAATGGTCTTTTTCTTATTGATTTGTAGGAATATTTTCTATATTAATGAAGTGATTGCTTTGTCAAATGTGTTCCAAATACTTTTTCCCAGTGTGTAATTTGGCTTTGCTTTTGCTGTCGTGTTATGCGTCAGATTTTTATACGCATTATTACTAATCCTCAAGAACCCTGCAGGGTAGGTTTTCTCATTCTCATGGATGGTTGGGGAAACAGCAGATCAGAAATGGTTAAAGACTTTCTCAATATTACCTTATGAGTTAGTAAGTAGGGGCTAGAAAGAACCAAGTACAGATCTCCATGACTTGAAAGCCAATATTCATCAAGCCATATCATACCATTTCTCTGGAGGACATCATCATCCTCACCATAACATGAAGCTAAGTAAATCCTCTAGGTTCATGTTACTTAGCTGGTATGAATCTTGTGATTTAGCCTTCAGTGACTGAGTGGTAGATTTCAACTCCATTGACTAGGCAGGTGCACAGCTAAGTGCAGAGTCTAAAAGTGTATATGTCTGACCCCTTCTCCAAATGTGATCTCACTTCCGGGCCTTTGCACATGCTTTTTCTATGGCTTGGTTTGCATTCCCCTGTCCCCATCTTGTCACTACTTAGTCCAAGTTCCTTTACTCTGGAAGCCTTCCATAACTGCACCAGAAGAAGCAAGTCTATGTCCTTCCTCCATTAGGGCACTAACTGGACCATGTTCTATTGCTCAGGATGGGGAAATTTTTCTATCCCTCTAGACTCTAAGCTTCAGAGACAGGGACTGTGTCAAGAACATCACTGTGTCCCCATCTCCTAAAGCAAGACCTGGCAGATCATGGACCTTCAGTGCCTCCTTGTAAAATGAATGAAGAGATGAATATATCACATGATGATTAAGACTGTAGGTCCTAGAGCTGAAGACCTTGAGTTTGAATCCTGCTCCCCCACTGACGAGGAGGATGACCACAGGTCAAGTTACCAAGTCCCTCAACTTCAAATTCTTTGTTGCCAAAATGATAAAAAAAATAGAGGGGGGCGGAGCAAGATGGAGGAGGAGTAGGAGACCTAGATTTCGTCTGGTCTCAGGAATTCAGCTGAATAGGGATCAAACCATTCTGAACACCTATGAACTCAACAGGAGATTGAACAGGAGAGTAGCAACAACTCTCTGAACAGAGAAGCGACCACTTACTGGAAGGTAGGGCGTGCGGAGAAGTGAATCCGAGGCGATATTCGGGAGGATAGACGGCGGGGGAGGGGCCTCCGCCGGCCGCTTCTGGCAAGTGATAGAGCTGCGGAGCACAAAATCGGACCTTTTAGAAGTTGGCTCCGCTGAGGGACGTTGCTCCAGTGGCTAAGCGGGGGGTGGAATCCTCGCGGGACAGTGTGGTCTCAGGACCCTTGGGGTCACGGAGAGACCGGGGGTGCCTGAGTGCGCCAGAGCTCCCAGGTATCGGAGCGGGGAAGCCGGCTGCAGAGACGGAGCCGAGGCGCGGGCTCTCAGCTTGGGGTGGCCATAAACTGTGATCTGCGGCCCAGTCGGGGCACGG
>NW_027397109.1:520601-615145 GCF_003265705.2 Callorhinus ursinus
TGGTACTGGCACAAAAACAGACACATAGATCAATGGAACAGAATCGAGAGCCCAGAAATGGACCCTCAACTCTATGGTCAACTTATTTTTGACAAAGCAGGAAAGAATGTCCAATGGCAAAAAGACAGTCTCTTCAACAAATGGTGTTGGGAAAATTGGACAGCCACATGCAGAAGAATGAAACTGGACCATTTCCTTACAGCACACACAAAAATAGACTCCAAATGGTTGAAAGACCTAAACGTGAGACAGGAGTCCATCAAAATCCTAAAGGAGAACACAGGTAGCAACCTTTTCGACTTTAGCCGCAGCAACTTCTTCCTAGAAACATCGCCAAAGGCACGGGAAGCCCGGGCAAAAATGAACTCTTGGGATTTCATCAAGATAAAAAGCTTTTGCACAGCAAAAGAAACAGTCCACAAAACCAAAAGACAACCGACAGAATGGGAGAAAATATTTGCAAACGACATATCAGATAAAGGGCTAGTATCCAAAATCTATAAAGAACTTATCAAACTCAACACCCAAAGAACAAATAATCCAATCAAGAAATGGGCAGAAGACATGAACAGACATTTCTCCAAAGAAGACATCCAAATGGCCAACAGGCACATGAAAAAGTGCTCAACATCGCTCGGCATCAGGGAAATCCAAATCAAAACCTCAATGAGATACCACCTCACACCCGTCAGAATGGCTAAAATTAACAAGTCAGGGAACAACAGATGTTGGCGGGGATGTGGAGAAAGGGGAACCCTCCTACACTGTTGGTGGGAATGCAAGCTGGTGCAACCCCTCTGGAAAACAGTATGGAGGTTCCTCAAACAATTGAAATTAGAGCTACCGTTCGATCCAGCAATTGCACTACTGGGTATTTACCCCAAAGATACAAATGTAGGGACCCGAAGGGGTACGTGCACCCCAATGTTTATAGCAGCAATGTCCACAATAGCCAAACTGTGGAAAGAGCCAAGATGCCCATCGACAGATGAATGGATAAAGAAGAAGTGGTATATATACACAATGGAATATTATGCAGCCATCAAAAGGAATAAGATCTTGCCATTTGCAACGACGTGGATGGAACTGGAGGGTGTTATGCTGAGTGAAATAAGTCAATCAGAGAAAGACATGTATCACATGACCTCACTGATATGAGGAATTCTTAATCTCAGGAAAGAAACTGAGTGTTACTGGAGTGGTTGGGGGTGGGAGGGATGGGATGGCTGGGTGATAGACATTGGGGAGGGTATGTGCTACGGTGAGCGCTGTGAATTGTGCAAGACTGTTGAATCACAGATCTGTACTTCTGAAACAAATAACGCAACACATTTTAAGAAAAAAGAAAAAGAAGAAGATAACAGGAGAGGAAGAAAAGGGGAGTATGTCAGAGGGGGAGACGAACCATGAGAGATGATGGACTCTGAAAAACAAACTGAGGGTTCTAGAGGGGAGGGGGTAGGGGGATGGGTTAGCCTGGTGATGGGTATTGAGGAGGGCACGTTCGGCATGGAGCACTGGGTGTTATGAACAAACAATGAATCATGGAACACTGTACCAAAAACTAATGATGTAATATATGGTGATTAACATAACAATAAAAAAAAGATAAAAAAAAATAATAATACACTGCCTGCTTCATAGACTGAGTTCAAGGAATATGTTAGATAATCCTTGCTAGAGATCTGTGATGACAATGAGTAGAATGATTATTTCATTAGCCTGAAACTCGTTATCAGGAAGGAAAGTCGGAAGAACAAAGGTCTAATCACAGCTTCACCCTAAACTGGCTTTTATGACCTCTCTTCTCTGAGTCCCCTCTGCAAGTTGGAGATGTTCAACTCGCTGGTGAAAATCCTCAGGTCTGTGACCTAACTGCAAAGTGGCCTGATCCATGCTGAGCCCAGTATGCTCTGCTTCCCTAGACAATTTTTCCTAAATGGCTGGACCACATCATAGCCTGACTCATAGTACAAGTTCACTGTGTGGTAAAAATAGTCTGTGACTAAAATATATGTATAGCTAGATAATTATTAACCTGATAATATTATTAAATTAATACATTAAATAATAAATTAATTCAATTTTAATGTCTATAATACCCTATCAATACTCATAATCATAGCTGTACCTTAGTGAGAATTTGTTTGTCAGATGTGCAGATATCCAAGTCCTATTTCAGGCCAAATGACTTCGCTTATGTGAAGTGTAGGTTCAGGAATCTGGTTTTTGAACCAGCCCCCTACCTGCTCCTCTGCATTAGTGAAGTTTGAGAACCACTGTTTTAGTTAGAATGCTTCTCCGTGCTCCTGATGCCTGGGTAATTTCCTCCTACATTTAGCAGTTCTATAGAAAACATAACACTTTTGACTATCCAGGGGTTCTGCTTTCTGAGGAAACAGCCAGCAGGAAATTGCACCATTCTGCATGATCTCCTAGCCCTGCAGACCCGGGAAGGTGCACTTTATGGGATGGGGCGGGTGAACGGGGAAGACAGCTCCTCTTCATCCAATCTGAACGGCTAGGTCATGTCAAACTAAGCTAATATAAATGTCAGTGTGCAGGTTTCACTTGGGAAATCTGAGTTCGTTGTAATGCAGTTCATTTTCCTTCTTCCAGCTCCGTGGATGCTATCAGCTGATGTGTCTGACAAGCATTTCCTATGCCAAAAGAAAAGCCATCTCAGCAGTTTTGAGCGAGTCTCCCTGCATGTGTGTGTGCACACGTGTGCTGGTGGAAGTCACGTCACATTCTTACAGACACGATGAGCTAGTCTCCATGGGCCTCCCCAAACACCAAGCCAGAAGCCCTGGAGCTGTCTCCAGGAGTCATCACCCCAGTTCGTAATGACCACCAGAGTATGGCGTTATATAGACATCCAGTGGAGGAATTAATTATGGGGAACATGAAGTCTCTCTATGAATAGACTGAAGATTTAACACCTCCCAGGTGAATTCCCTGCCATTAGAGTGAGGACGCAGCTCCGTTGGCTCAATACAGCAGGAGCCTGCTCTACATAACAATGGCCCGCAAGGTACACCTGGTTAAGTTGGCTGGGCTCAGGGGATGCCCTTGTCAGCCAGAGCTTATCTTTCACTGGAGAGGAGCCAGATTTGCAGGGCAGGCCAAACTTTGGCTGATTTTTCTTTTCATTTGTCACTTGTTTTATCATTTCTTTCTTTCTCTTTCTTTCTTTCTCTCTCTCTCTCTTTCTTTCTTTCTTTCTTTCTTTCTTTCTTTCTTTCTTTCTTTCTTTCTTTCTTTCTTTCTTTCCTTTCTTTCTTCCTTCCTTCCTTCTTTCCCTCCTTCCTTCCCTCCTTCCTTCCTTCCTTCCTTCCTTCCTTCCTTCCTTCCTTCCTTCCTTCCTTCCTTTCTTTCTTTCTTTCTTTCTTTCTTTCTTTCTTTCTTTCTTTCTTTCTTTCTTTCTTTTCTTTCTTTTTCTATTTTATGCCTTTAACCTTACCTTGGTGGTTTCCCAGAAAAAATAAGTGCCTGAGTCTGTCCGTCTCAGTGGTGAATTACAATGATTCCCCACTCTTCACTGGAGTCAGGGAATATACTCAACTTGGTTTGTCAGATCCCCATCTAAATATTTTCAATCAGTGGCAACTAGCAGTGATTTAGGAGAGCATCCTTCCAATCTGCCATATTGCTTGTATTTCAAATACAGGTGCTCTCATCTAACCCAAAGGTTGATCCATTCTGCGGGAAGTTAGGGCAATTCTCCAGGCCTTTCGTGCTGTTCAGGTCAACCCATCAATGTGCTTGAGGATCCTGTCATGAACGGTGTCATTTAAATGTGTATTATTCTGCATCTTCCTACTCATAAACACATACAGGAGCAGGACAATCAGATGGAATATAATTCAAGGGGAAAAGGAAGGAAGGGCAACGAGAAGGAAGGCAGAAAAGCCAAATAACAATAGAAATCCTACACTATGTAAATTGTGGCAGTGTTACTGCTGAGACTTGTGACTGTTTAAAAAATTACGTGAGTTGTTACCTTTTAATTAAAATACGAGAAATGTCTTCTGGAGAAAAATCTCTGTGGCATTGAAGTCTGCTTCTCCCTCTCCCACTCCCCCTGCTTATGTTCCTGCTCTCGCTATCTCTCTGTCAAATTAATAAAAAATCTTAAAAAAAAAAAATCCCAAAACTTAAAAAAAAATTCAAAGGTGCTTGGGATCAAAATCTGGGTGAGTTTGACAACCAACTTATCACTTACATGTCTTACTTTCGTGAAGGCAAGGGTAGATCTGCATGGGGCGATAAATATGCACACATGTGCACACACGCACACACACGCACATGCACACACACAGACTCTTCTCTCCTTGCCTGCCACGTGTCTCCAGCATCCCTCCTGCCAACGCGAACCTTCAGCACCTCCCCGAAATCAAATCCTGGTGATTGAACGTGATGACAGTCAGATGGGGTGGGCGCCATGCGTGTTATTGATGGTTTATGTCAAGCTGCCAAGCAGCAGGCAGAACAAAAAGGTCTAAGCACCCCCCGTTCACAGACCTCCCACACCCCAAAGGTGGGAGGAAAGCACACTTCTTTCACCGTTCAGTGTGGTGTTTCCAAAATTGCAACGCACTCCAGCTGGCGAGCATAGGCATGTGGAGAATTGTTGGGACTCAGTCGTTGACACAGAAGAAGGGACCGGGGATGGTGGGGGGGCGTCGGCAGGCAGGTGTGTGAGGTTCCAGTGCAGCAGCTCGGCAAAGATTTCTAGCTCTTCTTCGTGCAATCACACTGAAAGTTCTACCCAAAGTTTTGACCACCCCTCCTGTTCTATCCACTGGCTTCTCTCTCTGCTCTAAATCTACCAATTATTTCCTTTAAGTGTCAGCAGTACGGCAGACACACCGAGATATAACCTTTCCTCAAGTTGATGCTGTTAAACCATTACTTGAAACTGAAGTCACAGTTGACAACTGTGACTTCAGTCACTAATAACTACTTCAGAAGTGCGGGCGGTATCTGGGCTCTTAAAGCTGTGGCCCAGGGCTCCGGGAATGTCTTTACAGGTCATTTAGAACCATCCATCTGATCTGTAGCAAGATCAGTCAATCTTTCAGCCGAGTGCTTTCCTCTCTCTCCCCTTACCGCCAGGTCCTTTATTAGTTCTCTGAGGGCCATATTGGGGGATGATCTTAGGCAGCCATCTCGACCACTTAGCTTGTAAAGACTTTGAGTTGAGGGCATCACTGAATGCTTAGGTCCTGAATTCTGTCACTTGCCTGGGAGGATTTTTTTTTTTTTCCCCTCTGTCTTTTCTCTTCTGTAGTTTCATTGGGCTCTTGTTTAAAAAGCCTTTTAACCAGTCCTGCTTGCATGACATAGCAAATCTAAAAAATGGACCTGGCTGTCAGTTGATATGGACAACATAACTCGTCTTGGTTTGGGAAGAAGGTTTATGGTCTTATTGGGAGCGTGGTTTTAGAGAGCTCTCATTCCATGCCTGTTGGCTTTAGGGGCGTTTTGGAAGTTGAAATAGGCTTTGTCGTTTAGATTGATCTTGATTTTTATTTTAGAGTGCAATGAATAATGATAATCCCAGCTAACAGTTATCATATATTGCTTTACAATTGTTAGCTCGCTGAACGCACACACGAGTTAAGTTCTATCATTGCCCATTTTACGGATGAAGTAATAGAGTGTTTAAGTGACCTGCCCAGCATCACCAGTTAGGAACTGGACCCAGGCGCTTGACCCACCCTCAGTCACAACCCAGCGCAGATCTTCTCTCCCAATTAAAAGCAATCATCAATATTGTACAAGTCAAAATATTGTCGCGACTATATACTGAATCATTACTGAAAAGTGACTGCCACTCTGAGAAATACGTAAGCCTGTCCTTTGAGTGTCTATCAGCACCACCCTGCCATCCAGCGCAAATACAGAGATAATATATTAGAACCACAGGATGCATTTTTAATGTGATACGGGTGCCTGCCAAAATGTAAGTGGATTAGAGAAGCAGACAGTGAGGCCAGGAGTATTGATATAGCAAGATGCCCTTATGCCTGTCTGTCTAATTTCCTTTCTGTCTTCTCACCTTCTCGAAAGGCTCCCTGCCTCCACTGCCCTCGATACTATTGCTAGTATCGAAGGGCGAAACTCTGATTGTATTTAGGGAAAAATCCTCTCCTCCTAATGTAAGAGTAATGATGTTAGCGTCAGTGCTCAGGCTCCATTCCAACGCAGGTAATTATGCTCTACCTTTTTCAATTCCCTCTGCAGTTCCTGTTGAATCTATTTTTTCTCGACTTCCTGTCCTAAACTGTTGTACCAGGTTGCTGTTCAACATCTGCTTCTCCAAAGAACTACACTTTAGGCGTGAGCAAAATTATTTCTCTTTCATGCTACTCTGCTGAAAGGAACCTGATGAATGGCAGGTGCTGGAGTGCTCCTTTGATTTGGGTCAGGGGACGGCTTGCAGTTAGTCTGGGGTCACTTGAGTTCCTTGCCTGGAACAAAGTACACAAACGTTCTTTAAAAGAAAATGAGGCTTTATATTGGACGGGATGATTGACGGGCTACCCGCTGGTGGGGGTCAAGGCAGGCTCTGACCTCCTCAGCTGATGGGCTTGTCCCAAATGCCTGTAGAGGACATCCAGGGCCCCTCTTGCAGACAGTCTTCCCGAAACCACTGGGGTCCCAGGCCCACTGCTGGTCTTACTGACCTCATGTGAGCCAGGCCTTGGCCTCTTGACTTGGTTTCCCAAGTTTTCCTCTCATGTGCTCTCCCCTTTCTTGGCAGAATCATGCAAAGAAGAGAAGATCATTTCCAATTCCCCTTACATATCCACTTATTATTCCTTTGAGACACAGGCTTCTAGAACAGCAACATTCTCAGCCTGCTCCCTAAACATCCTTGTCGAATCCTCTCATTGCCAGGGGTCTTAAATAACACCAGCCTCCCTCCCACCCCACAATTCCAACGTGTTCTTCTTCCTAGGAACCCTTCCCAGCTCTCTAGCATTTCTGGATTTCGATCTCGATACACTTACTTTTAATTAACCAAAATAAAAATTGGCAGAAACGCTGGTCCTCACTTTAACTATGATTGATAGGCCAAACAGTCTTTATGATAGAGTATCTTGGATTAAAAACCAGGTGACTTCTGCAGGGAAACTCATTACCTAGCTCAGAAAAAAAGCGCAGAGTGAAGAAAAAAAGAAAGAAAAAAATCAAAAAACTTCTGCTGTAGGAGGAAAAAAAAAAAAGAGTCCAGTTACAATATTTAAAAAAATTTTGTAACAAACTGAAGGTTGCTAGAGTACTGGGGGGTGGGAGGGATGGGGTGGCTGGGTGATAGACACTGGGGAGAGTATGTGCTATGGTGAGCGCTGTGAATTGTGTAAGACTGTTGAATCACAGACCTGTACCTCTGAACCATATAATACATTATATGTTAAAAAAAAAAGAAGAAGATAGTAGGAAGGGAAAAATGAAGGGGGGCGGAAATTGGAGGGGGAGATGAGCCATGAGAGACTATGGACTCCGAAAAACAAACTGAGGGTTCTAGAGGGGAGGGGGTGAGGGGATGGGTTAGCCTGGTGATGGGTATTAAAGAGGGTACGTTCTGCATGGAGCACTGGGTGTTATATGCAAACAATGAATCATGGAACACTACATCAAAAACTAATGATGTAATGAATCATTACATGTTATGATTAACATAACATAATAAAATTTAAAAAAAATTTGTAATATACCTGTCAACATTTTTTTTTTTCAGCATTAAGACTAGATGTCACTGGGAGACAGGTGATTTTCTAATAATAGCAGTCTGGGGAGAATCCCTTACAAGTGTACCTTCCAGGTGTATCTTAAATCTAAAACAAAGCAAAACAAAAAAATGGCGAAAACCAAAACAAGTCACAGGAGAGCCTCTAAGACAATTTGGCCTGTGGAATCACAATCTTTAGGACTAGTCATTTGTCTGGTAGATCTTCTGCAATTACCAGCTACTGGCTCAAAAGGAGGAAAATGACCTTAACATATTAATAACCGTAGGTATCTGGGGTACTGGCTGTCTATCTCATTAGGAAACAAAATCGAGCACCTTGCCTGGCACCAATTTCAACAAAGTAGAGAATAATTGCCAAAGGAATGGCCCAACCACCTCTGTGGCTAGGGAGTCAAGGTAAAAGTGTATCATCCCTGGGATTTACGTCACGGCTGCTGGCTACTAAAAACAGGAAGATGGGATAAATCGATGCATTTTTTTTTTTTTTAAGCACACATTGAGAGACTGAATGCTCCTCCCCTCAGAAACAAAACAAAACAAAACAAAACAGAAACAAACAAACAAAAAACAACCAAAACTTCAGGCCTTGCATGTTTGGAAGTTGTTCTTCCCTGAAGTGGCGGGTTTGATGGAGGCCAGGCCAGTTGCAAAACCACACTCCTGCCTCCGCCTCATTTTGTTTATTTTGTCTCCGCAGCTCTTTTGCATGGCTAAATCTGGTTTTAAAGTATGATGATTTTGTTTTCTGATGGTGTTCAACAGCTGCTGCAGTTCTGAGGAGAAGCCCATTTTCCATTTTATATCTGCAAGATGCTGGCCCAGCCACGTAGGCAGCTGAGAAGTGTCTCGCTGCTGCAAGCAAGGAAGAAAGGACGAGGGGCCCTTCTCAGACACAGCTGTTTTTAAAAATGGGGTCTAGAGAAGGGGCCACTGCAGAGCCAAGCTCAGCTCCTGCTGTCAAGGCCCGTCAACTCACCTTTGCCATTGAGAGCAGAGGGGTGACCCCAGGGAGGATGGATTACCCATGAACTTGGCAATCCACGTGGATTGTTGGTCCTGGCATAGAGAGAAAGAATAATTCAGCCTGGAAAAAAGTCCGACCTCGGCTCATCCTGGAAGGAAGGACATCAGACTTCGTGCTCCCAGGCAGCTTTTTGGCAAGCAGGAAGTCGTGAACAAATCCTTCCAGTGGGGGCCTGTGTAGCGTTCAAAACTAGAAACTTGAGTTTCTGACTTCTTTTTAGGATCCAGGTGAGGCAACCTGAACCTGCAGGTCTATGAGCCTGGGGCCGAGGTGAAGCTGGCGTCTCTGGGCACATTGTGCCTTTCAGCCCTCCACCCTTACCGTCGGATCTGCCCCATCCCTGGACAACCATGGCCTGGTGTTGTCACCCTAGAAACAATGGGAATCAACCTCAGACAGGGCTTGCTCGTATGCATTGTCTCACCCTCTGCTCTTGGAGAATGCTTTTCCTAGAGCTTTGAACTCTGCCCTGTTGGGACGTTGTTCTAGCAACCATCAACCGTGAAAGTATGGAAGGCTAGGCCTAAGGAAGATGGAGAAGGTATGAAGGGCACACTAATCACTCAGTGGGTAGGCAGTGGTATTGCTCCTGGTGGTTACAAAGGTGCCCTCTTTCCTCCTCAGCTGGCAAATAATTGCTGCCTTGAACTCTGAGAATCCCTACCCATCTCCACCCACTCTGGCAGCCCTGGTTCGACCCCTGGGAACTGGTTATCACCTAATGCAGCAGAGCCCTGCTCCAATATGGTAGCCCACACCAGTTCAGAATATTTGGAGGGTGAACCCTACTAGCTGCGAAATCTTTTGAGTGTCACCCCTGGGGAGAAACTGACAAAGTCACCTGTTACCTGGAACATGGGGGAGGTCTAAATGCTTCTCCTCTCCTTTCCCTGAGAATCTGCCCCCCACGTGCTTTCCTAGGACATCTTCCTTCCCAGAAGTTACAGGCAGTTGAACAGCAGTGGGCTAAACTATTATGGAGATCTTAAGCTGCTGGATCATTACAAGCTCAAATTGATTACATCTGAGCTGGAGAATTTCAGGATGGGAGAATATGGCACTTGAACGTGGTTCGAGAATGTTGTGTTCAATCCATGCAGGGGTTCTGTTTGCTACTTTGTGTTGTGATTCCTGCTTTGTTCCTTTTGTTCTAGTACCATTAACTGCATCCAAAGTAATGCAGGCCCCAGTTATTACTTACTTTCTCCTTTCCTTTAGGCCATTAAAGACATTTTATAAAGCTCTTCTAAGAAGCATTTGTTTTCCTTTCCACTAGCTAATTGCAATTGTGTTTTCAGGGTGATAAAACAATGCATTTAAAACGATCTGACAGAAATGAGCTAATTTGACTCAGAATGTATGCATCTTTTCTCAATATATGTTAGCTTCTTCTTCTTGTTCTTTTAATCATCATGTGTGTGTTTCAGATCACACTTCGCTCCCAGCAGTTGCCATTTTAATCATTTCAGCTTGACGATGTGGGTGTGTACTAGTGCAAACAAAGGTGCTGGGTTTGGAGTCAATAGATGCTAGATAAATTTTTGCCACTGATTAAACTGAGTGACCTAAGAAAAGTTGCTTTATTTTTGTGGAAAACTGTTCATTTAAGAATGAACAGGGTTGGACTAAATGATCATCTCAGGTCCCTGACAGCTCTGTGGTTCTAGAACTCACTGATGTCAGTTTCTCCTTCTAATAGTCACAATAATTAGGGTGCACAGAGTGTTTTATATACATCACCCCACTTGAACCTTATGACCACTCTAACAGGTAAGCAAAAATGAATACAGACTCCCCACCAGCTTCGAGCTTGAAAAGAAAAAAAACAAAAAACAACACAATTAAGGAATTCATCAACTACCCTTCTGAATTACCCACTCCAATTTCAAAAATTAAACGTTAGTTTATGGAAGTCATTCTTTCTGCCTCCGTCACAGGTGTTAAGCATCTCGATGTGTTGGCTGAGCTTGGCATCCTGGTGTGAAATGATAGTCACGCAGCTAGTTGTTAAACATATGTGTTTGTGTGTAAACATAAATATGTATATAAACACAGTGGGAGGTGGCAGGGGGTGAAGTCAAGCAGGAGGATGAAGAGGAGGAGGAAGAGAATTACCCATTAGCTTTGGGAAGTAGAGAAAGACACCTCACATTTATTAACTGCCCAAACGTGTGTTGTTCATGCCACCCTAATTAATCTTCACATCAATCCTATGTGACATACATATCAATTTACCCATTCTACAGATGCAGAAACTTAACATCATAGGGAATACAGTCAGTAATATTGCAATAACTTTGTATGGTAATAGATGCTAACTACACTTAGCGTAGGGTACACTTAACATCATGGTATGCATTGTGTA
Source organism: Callorhinus ursinus (assembly GCF_003265705.2). NCBI lineage: Eukaryota > Metazoa > Chordata > Mammalia > Carnivora > Otariidae > Callorhinus > Callorhinus ursinus. The sequence continues at coordinate 531,753 of NW_027397109.1, forward strand.
ATGTATAGAATCATGAAAACACTATGTTGCACACCTGAAATGAATATAACATTGCATGTCAATTATACTTCAATAAAAAAAAGTTCTTTACTAAACTACATTGGCTCAAAAAGAGAGATAGGTTACTACTTACTGAGAGCGGATTTTATGTCTATTTAAATTCACTTGATTGGAGCATAATAATTAGACCAGTGCTGCACTCTTCTTCCAGTTTCTGTTACTCACCACCCACCATCGGTGCATGCACCTGAAGACTAGTGTATGCCCTTGGTTGTGTGGATGAGGGCAAAAGATGGTGAACATTACAGGATGAGCCCAGCTGTGCTACCCGCCAGAGACTTAGATGCATGAGTCACTCCCATAATTTCCATATTCCGAAGCCTGCACTCATCGAACACAAGTGGTGCTCATCCTTGGGGAAAAAAGCAATACCCCACAGTCATTAAAACATGATGCCATTAAAGTAACTTAGCACAAGGCTGGAAGCCAGTGAACAATCAACTCCTTATGCCCCTATTGGCGAAGTGATGACAGTTAAACTGCTTGGAGTTCAAAGGCGGCATTTTGTGAAATTAATATCTCCATACAGGCTTCTAATTTGGTGTTGTTGGCTGTCTCCACCGAGCAGGACGAAGTTTGAGGGAACTTAGAGTGCAAACAGCGATACTTCATATTACAAACGAGGGAAAAGAGCAGATTGTTCTCAGGTCACATGACAGAAAGTAGGTACGGGTAGATGTGTTCCATAAAGTCAGGGCAGCCAACATGTTTTAGATATTCACCACAGGTTGAGCACTCAGCTAGAAACTATGTGGGAGGCAAAGATGTATCAACTCTGATTCTTCTCCCTCGAAGAAAAGGTCTAGAAAACTCAGCTATGCACTAAACTCTTTAGGGTCTGGACAGCTACCAGTAGAAAAGTTCACTGTTCTGGTAGACCCTGAACTCTAGCCCTGTGAATCACCACCTGATATCCATTCAATGCTGTCATCTAGCCCTTGTGATACTGGAGAAACCACCCAAAGTTCCTTGAGCTCCCGCCGCTCAATTGTGATGTCTAATTTGAAGATATGTAGGGTGTGTCTGCTATGCAGCAGCAATTCAATGAATGGTAATCTTGTTGTCATTGTCATTCAGGATTGGTGGGGGTGGGGAAGGACTGATGGAACCCCATCAAACTGGAAGCCAGGATTAAAAAAAAAACAAAAACATCAGTTTGTCCAGGCACTTTCCCCACTGAAAATCCGTTCTTTTACTTGGACGAGATCTTCAGTCCTGGAGTCAGCATGCCTGTGTTAGCAGATGGGCCATGCAATGAGGGCTGGGTTTGAAGAAGCTATGGCTCAGGTCTCCTAACTTTGCACATCTAAAAATATGCAGGGAAGATATAGCATGTGGAGTTGCTCTGAATCAAAGACACATGAGATTGGATAACTTCTCTTTTGAAAAAAATGAAGTGTATGCTATCTTTACGATCTCTTGCTTGCCTATAAAGCAAATTTTTAGTTTTCCAAATAGTTTTCTTCCTCTATATTAACCCAGTTGACCCTCACGGCATCTTTGTATAGTGAGTATGGCAGATAGAGATTCATGTTCCCGTTTCACAGATAATAAAACTGAGATTAGGCAAAGTATGGGTTTAACCATATGTCTTGAGTTTGATTCTATAGCATCATTTGTGTTTCATGATTAGATTCGCATATTTTCTTCAGAAAACTGGGTCTGCATATTATTATTATCGTTACCTTATGCAATTTTTTAAAGATTTATTTACATATTTTAGAGACAGAGAGAGCACGCACGCATGAGCATGAGCAAGGGGGAGGGTCAAAGGAAGAGGGAGAGAGAATACTCAGGCAGATTCCCCACTGAGTGCAGAGCCCCACACTATGCTCAATCTCAGGGTCCTGAGATCATGACCTGAACCAAAATCAAGAGTCAGACACTTAACTGACAGAGCCACCCAGGTGCCCCTGCCTTATGCAATTCTTAACATACCTTGGCAAATATACTAGTATTATAAAATATGTTTTTTCATTAAAATAAGTACATAATGTATTAAATATTGACCTTTCTTATTAAAAGAATTTGATATATCTAGTACTTCCTTCTTAAAATTCCTATGATTTCTAAAATTGAAACACTTCCACAGCAGCAAGGGAACCTAGTTGTAGTCTCTGATATTCATTTGACATTAAATAAACATATTCTTATTTAGTGAAAGAATAAAGATGTGGTAAAATATAAATAGAGTCATTAAATAGATTTCAGAACGCTTAATCTTTTGCCTCTTGGTATATATTTGAGTTAATATGAGCATTTGTCAATTGAACCACATTTTTAAATGAAATTGGTATCTTGTTTTCCACATGGGAGCAGAATTTCTAGGTCAATAGGCCTTTAAATGTCATGAATTGCAATATATATGGCAGATGACACTTGTCAAAGGCTCGGTGATCAATTCAGATACAAATCTGACTTGAGAACTGAAAAAAATCCGAATCAAATCGATGTATGAGATAAAGTCCAGGTTTAGCGCGGTGACATGGTTAACAGCACCATTCATGGGATAATGCCTCACGCCATCCCCTGGGGTTGACATTCCCAGGCCTCGTCATTTCTCATGAAGCCTGCGGTTGGATCATGTCTGTCTTCCTAGCATTATGTTTATTAGGCTTTCAATTAGGCAGCAGGGCAGAGGAAAAGGAAGAGGAAACAGCCTACATAATCCGCTTTCTTTAACTTTCTGTGACTTTTGCCTTATGATGCAATTTTTCACACAAAGGGATATCGGATGCTAGTGGAGACCTAGCAGTGAGTAAGCTACAGAAACATATCCCTAGCACATTTATGGGCAAAACGAGTCCAAAGACATATGTAGAGAAACAATTCTGGTGAGCCTCCAATCCCTGAGATCACCTTTGTAGGTGGTATTTTAGGTCATGAAAGACGAGCTTTCTAGAATGGTGGGAGCCTCTGCAACCCAAGGCCATGTTTTCAAAGTGATGATAACTATCGTCAGGGAGCCTTTGCTGTGATAGGCTTAACAATACTTGTATTCATTATCCCAAAGAACACTCAAATAGACTCTCTCCTTTAGGTGTTATTATTTCTATTTTAACAATTAAGAAAGCAAAGCCTGAGGTCACATGACCAGGAAAACTGTGTTGTGAAAGCAGAGCAGTCTGACTCTACACTTTTAACCATGGCACCCTCTCTTTTAATCCACCGCTATACACTCTGGAGTCTTTTACAGAGTAAAACTCAGAGGATTGGATTGGGTACCAATTCATGAAATTGGAGTTTCCTCTGTCACCAGAATCTAACAAGACCATAAGGTCACTCAGAGCAGGAAGAACTTCCAAGGACTTATCTTAGATCTACATGTCTTAGGCTTGAAGAATAGCTCTCATCTTTCATTCATCCATTTACTGATGAATTTAGAAAAAAGTATTTGGTACCTCCTCTGTGCTAGATCTGCTCATGTGTCTGGGCACAACAGTGGCAAACAGGACAGTCAGGGTCTCTGTTTTCATGTTGTTAAATGTTAATGGGGAAGACAGCAGTTGGTGTTACGAGCTCTGAAGGAAATAATCAGAGCTCTGAAATAGAGATTTACTTGGGGAGGTGTTTTCAGATAGGATATTCAAGGAAGACTTCTTTGAGGTGACACCGGAATTGAGGCCAAAACAAGAACGCACCAGTCATGAGAAGAGCTGAGACTAGCTTCCCAAGTATAGGGAAAGCAGTATGTGAAAAGGCCCTGAAGCAGAAACCACTTGGGTGTGATCCAAGACTAGAAAAATTCAAGTGGCTGGCATGACCCAAGAGAGGAAACATGCAATACACAGAGAATCAGAGAGATAGCAGGGACCAAATCAGGGCAGGACCTCCTGGGTGAGGAGTCCAGAGTGTACTCTGAGTGTAATGACAACTTTTGAAAGATTATAAGGAAGAAAATGACAGGATCAGATCTGTAGGTTATTGACAGAGATGTGATCACCTAAGGAGAGAACATAGATATAAATAAAAAAAATAGCGGCCTACCTACCTAACTGCAGCAATCAATCGATCAGTCAGTCAGTCAGTCAATGGATCCCAGGACACAGCCCTAGGGATCACCCAAAATAAAGACACTTGCAGACATTACATTTGTTTGTAATGTAAACAAACAAAAAAACAGGGAAATGTTGACTAAGGAAGAAAAAGGGCCCTGAATAGAGCCGCCCAGTGACTTTCTTGAAGAGGACACTGGCAAAGATAAGCAATGATCAGCACCAGAAATGAAGAGGCACACTCCGCGAAGGAATTTCCTAGAATATCTGAGCAATGTAGACTGCTCTTTATAGGGAAGAAGGTAATCAGTAAATTCAATGTCTGAAAATTCTGTAACAGAGGAGGACATAAAATTGTCCCAAAAAGCAATTTTATCACTTTTCGGGGCCGCTTATGGTCCGTCATATGAATTTTATTGGGATTTACAGCTTACTTCAGTTCCTGTGTAAACAAATTGTTAAGCTTTTGCATTGCTCTGGTTGTTATGCATCATCTTTTGGTTCAGTGGGGAAAGATATGGCATACCATTATTAATTAGATTCCTAGTGTTCCTAAACAAGTCTCCCCTTCATCTATACACTTTGTCTGCAGTCTCTCTGCATCTCCCTGGAATGGTCTCTGCACATCGGCTGCAGTTCACGTGGCCCAAACTCTGGGCCGATCAATGTGCATTTGCCCTTAGGAAGGTGTAGCCTCGCGTTGCTATGGGGCTTCACCAGGAAGGGCCCCTGCCGGAGGAATGTGGGTTTAGGTTGCCTCTTGGAAGGCTCCACAACAATGTCAGGGAAAGTGGATGCAGTGATAATGGGATGAGGGTGGGAGTGGAGGAGGGGGTTCTTGGATGACAGGTTGCTGAATCCGGAACCCTGACACTTGTGAAGTACTCTGTCAGGAACATTAAGTATCCAAAAGTGATAAAGCTTCAATTTGCTAGTCCATTAGACTAATTACTGCAATAATTAAGTAACTACTTGATTAGAACTAATGGGTACCTAATTATCCAGGAGAAAAGTATCAGGTGGCAATTATCAGGTGGCAATTAATAGACTGGAGTTAATGTCTTAGCACTGTCTTTGTATGAATTCATAAGCAAGGTAAAGAAAACAAACAATAACTTATTAATATTTATTGGTGCCACAGTGTTTTTCAGCTTGTTTCATTTACACAGAACCAATTAGTGGAAAGACCATTAGAGTAGCAGGATATAAAGGGACTGAAGCGGAGTTAGCTTTTTAAAGGTACAGGATCTCATTAGCAGTAACAACTAACATTTAACCAGAATCAACCTGTGATTTTTAGCTTAGTGGCCGTAAATCTATTGAAAGGGGATCACAGGTGAAAAATCAAGAGTCAAGATAAAATCTGTGGGAAATCGGCTAATATATTGAACTCACGGGCCTTATTAAAGATTTTTCCTGGTTCACTGGAAACCTCTCATCTATTTTTCCCCCTGGTACTTTTAAATGGCTGCGGAGAGAGATGGATGGGAAGAGATGTAACTTACTACAAAATAAACTTCTCTTATGAACACATAGTACACCGAAGCCTCGGATTTCTCACAGAATGAAAGGTTATCTCTCCAACCCAGGGGTGGTTGAGCGTTGACGAAGACCCGCTGCTAATATCGAAAAGATTTGTTATAAAAATAAGATGTTAGAGCAAGACTTCCAGCCACGGTTGTGCTGTTCTAGGGGGGATAGCTCAGCCCTGTGCGAAACCACTCCGCTAGAAAGCATCAAGCACAGTTTGAAACACATCACTCAAGTTTACAGGAGAAACACAGGTCAGCTATTTATTTATTTATTCTTTAATTCAGGAAAACACATGCTACAAGGTTGTAAGGCTTCTGGGCAAATACAGGAACAGGAACTGAACTGCATTATCATGAGAGTGAAAAACACTCTCCTCCTGAACATTCTGAATCAAACATTTCCACTGTGTAATCAAAATAGGAGCTGCACGCTCATTACTGCTCTTTTCTTAGTTCAGTGAAGTCTTTTCTCGAGACAACTACTTTTAAAAATTCAGGAGAGGTTTGGACCTGTGTTAAATTTATTAACATTTTAAAAGTCACATAATTAACCCTGCTGTATAGGAAAATCCCATCTACTTTTATTTTATTTCCCTGCCCAGTATAAATAATTGAAATGGGTTTTAATCATATTTTAGGAAAAAAAAAACAATCACCTTATATTAGAATAGATACAATGACAAATGGAGATAAATCTAAAATTTATAGAAAGGGAGCATTTGCATAAACTGCAGAATCCAAACATATAGGGCATTAAGAGTCACAATTGTTGCAAAGGGCATGAAAAATTCAACTTCGGTTTCATGATAGGAGCCTGGATTCCTAACATGATTAAGATAATACATCACACGGGCCTCTCTTATTAAAGGCATAATTGTTGTTAGAACCAGAAGTGGCGTTAATGCTAGTCTAGTTTTATATACGGACAAATACGAAGAGAAGGGAACTTGGAGACGCTAGCTTGTGGTGATCCATAGGCATTTTATTAATGTTTGAATAATAACCGCCTAGAGGGCCTGTTATAAATTAAAGGGACGGATTGAGATATAAATTTTTATGAGGACTAGTTATACATTTCCATTATGTGTTTAAAAATGAAGGAATTACTGTGAGCACTGCAGTACTCACATTTATTTGAGGTGATTTGCACGGGAGGGCCGGCGGATGAGAACCGCTGCGTGGAGGCAGTAAGAAAGATGTATCTGTCCCTTTGAACAGATACATCATATGTCATGCATGAACTCTGTTCTACCAGAGACGCTCCTCCGCGGCCGCATCTGCATGATTATTTCTGTGACAATAGCAAGTGATGATATAGCGCGAGGTTCAGGCCACTTAAGGGGGTTTCTTAGGGTTCAATCCTGGCGGACCTGGCTATGATCTACCTGCTAATGCAATACGAGAAGTCAGTGATGACTGGGGAACAATTCTGATTCCTCTCCTTGCCCTGAGGGTCTAGGGTTTTACAAGTGGCCCAAAGGCCTTTGGAAAAGCAGATCCAACAGAGCAACAATCATCCTTCTTTTTACACATCTTCCGATCAGTCCTCCCCACGTTGTCCTCAGTGTTGTAGATCTATTGGGTCTATGGATATCCACTGATTATGAGTTATAGCCCCAAAGGATTCAGGAAGACCCCTGGCAAGCTTGTTCCTGTGCCTATGTGCTTACATGCGCATATATATATATATATATATATATATATATATATATACATTTATGCATAACCCAAGCCCTAAGAATGTGAATGTATAGCCTAAAATACTGTTTTCCTTGTCACCTGTAGCTGTACATAAACTCTGAAGGCAGGCAGGTCCAAGGTGGTACCCCAGCCAGAATGCTCACCAGATGATGATTTCAACAAGCTATTTAATGGGTACTTCTCAGTTCCCTTGTGTGGCAAATAAAAAGCTTATAGAGTTATTTGGTAAGATTAAATGTCATTTATGTAAGGTCCCCGGTACACAATAGAATGTTAATAATTGGGTATTAGTTTTTTAGGGCTGCCATAATAAAGTGCCACAGACTAGGTGACTTAACAGAAATGTATTATCTCAAGTCCCAGGGGCTAGAAGTCCAAGATGGACGGGTCCGCAGGGTTGATTCCTTCTGAGGCTGTGGGGGAGAATCTGTTCTGGGTCTTTCTCCTTGGCTTGGAGATAGTTGGCTTCTCCCCTTGTCTCTTCCCATTGTCTTCCTTGTAGATATATCTCTCTGTCCAAATTTCCTTTTTTGTAAGGGCGCCAGTCATTTTGAACGAGGACCCATCCAAATGAACTCATTTTAACTGATTATCTCTGTAAAGATCCAATCTCCAAATAAGGTCAGATTCTGAGGTACTGGGGGTTAGGATTTCAATGTATGAATTTGAGTGGGGACACAAGTTTTGATGAACAAAGACAAGAGTCAATGAATACAGAAGAATGCAATCACAATGATGTTAATGATGATAGTGTGCTTTCCAACATAAAATTCATTCTCAAGTCACCATGCCCCACGTCCCCAGCCTCATTTAGCAATCCAGATAAGATGCTCAAACTTTCCGCATTGCTTAAGGTCACCCACTTCCTCTGGCAATATGACAAGACTATTGTGATTTTTTTTTTTCTTGCTGCCAATTGACATGAACCAAACCCAGGTGTGCGAGGGGATTACAGGCTGATGCCTCCAGGTGCCAGGCGATCCAGTACATCCCACCAGTGTTTGTGTCCAGTTCATCTGTGGGAGTCCCCAGTGGAAACGATCATCGCTTGGATGATTATAATGATGACCAAATAAAAGAAGCATGTAGAAGAAAATCAGAGCTCTTGTTGTGCTGATTTTAAAATAGACTTCAAATGCATCTTTTCAAAACCCAGAAAACTCCCTAATGATAGGGCTATTTGAATTTAAATTCCTGAGCACGGCTCTTCTCCAGCATGCTGCTATTTACCAATTTTAGCAATAATGTTAAATGGCTGCATGAAGGTCTTCCTTTCCCTTCATTGTGCAATGGTGTCAGATGAAGGCTTGAGGAGCAGTGGCGTGTCCTCTAAGTGTGGGTTCCTTAGCTGTCTCTTCCCAGGGGTAATCAACAGCTTGGGCACTCTTTCCTCTGACACCAGTGTCTTCATCTGGATGGTTCTTATGAAGATACAATATGGGAAGTCCCTCACACACCCCCGTCCTTGGAGTTATGATTGTGTTAGGATTATTTTCATATTCAGAGCTGAAGAGACAAGGGACTTACAGGAACTGATGTCCCTTCAACCATCCTTCTTGTCTCATCTCAAACTTCAGGTTTTAATTCAGAGGAGAGCTGAGTGGCAGCAGCCACAGATAGACTGTAACATGGTGTGATGACCAGGGCTCCTTGGAACTGTGCCTTTGACAGCATCCGTAGCAATGTTTGTTCATGGGGTGAGTGCAGAGAGAGGAGTGTGAGGGTCAAACACACCTCCCTACAGCTCTGCATGTTCCACACCTGAAGTTCTTGGGCTGGGACTGCTGGTCTCAAGGGGGACGTTGGGGCTTCTGAGGATTCACAGTGTCGGCGAGTTACTAGGAATAGGGATAGGAACTGCCTGGGCATTTCACCATTTCTGAAATGTCAGTGCCTAATCATCACACACACACACACACACACACACACACACACACACACACACACACGCAGTGGTGCCACGCCAGCTAGTCCGTGACAAAGGAGAGGAACGTCTACTGTCAGCTGATGTGTGGTGGCTGAACCTTTCAATGGTTATAGACCAGGAGCAGTGTCCATTCACCAGCCCTCTGACACAGATCCCTTTAGGAGAGTCTCATAAACCAAGGGCTCTGGCACCACAGATAGGAGAGTGGGGTCCCGGAGTTTATTATCTGCCAAAGTTTGTGTGTAGAGATGATTGAGAGCTCAGAAGATGGGAAGATGAGAGTTTGAGCATGGATGTGATTGAATGCATTTAACCTCCTGGCTGCTGGAATTTGCATGAATATAGCTATGTCTACAGTTTCTCTATCCATCCGGGTATCACATTTATACATGTATCTTTATCGCCTATGCATATATATTTGGGCTTTGATGATATTTCTTGCAGCACTGGGCTTCTTTGTTCTTGTCTGGAAATAACACCAGAAGAGGTCTTGTCACTCCTTCATCCTCTCATCTTCTCATATTGCTGGGATTTTCTAGATGTCAAAGGGGGCAAAAATGAAACATAATGTGATGAGAAAAGAAATGATATAACGTTCGAAATTTTTTTTTTCTTAAAAGAGTTTGATTTTCTCTTCAGCTGGGGTGAGAGTTCAGTTTGGTTCTTATTTTATCCACACCATTTGCCCATCCCTCCTGAGAATCTCTGCTCCCCAAGTCCCTCTATCATTCTGTTTGCATTCAGTTCCGTCTTTCTCATTCCTGTATAATGCAGCTATATTATGAAGTGGCCTGGACCTGGCCCAGCATTTAAAACATGGCCTGTCTCATATTCTGTGCCCTGCAAGAACAAATCCATTTGGTTCTTTCTTGTTCAATACTTCCAAATCCATTGCCCAAATTCCAAGCTTTGCTCTTTTATTCTTGCTGCAGCAGAGACCAAAGCTGATTTTTTAAAGCCGAGTTTTCTAGTCCCATCGACATTTTTGTCCCCTTTTCAGCTTAGTTACCCATTATTTTAATCATCCACCTGAGGAGAGGAAGGGACTCTGTAGCAAGGTTAGGGAGAGGTTAGAGTTAAAATGGATATGAAATAAAAGGTTAATTCCCCTACGGTTCTCCATAGTTTGAATGAATAGTTGAAAATTTTATAGAAAATAAAAAGAACACTATTATTAGCCGAAAAATGAGACCCAAAATACCTCAAATTCAGGAATCAGGCTTCCTTTCATCTATGAAAATAATACAAAAAAAAAAAAGGAAAGAAATGTATTTGACATATTTTACCAATGTGGTGCTATGGGTATATCCCAGAGCCTTGCTTCCCTTTGTGAATGAGGTCATGTGCTAATGTGTGTCTGAGACAAGGAAGTACCTGTAACCATTTGACCTCATTTGTCCCCTCCCCTTAACCTAAAGACCTACCCAGGAACCAAGTTGGGGAATAGAGGTGAAGAATCGTGTACTTGTTGTAGTCATTTGCTTTAACAAGTCATGCTTGTTAACTCAAAAAGTTTAATCCACCACCACAACATCTCTGCAGCATTCTAGCACTTAACTTCCTTTTGGGGAGTGAACAGGGCCCTGGGGAAAGAATCAACCTCAGTATTTCCTCTATGCCCTCCATGGAAGCTCAAAAACATTTTCCCCCGAATAGATCACTTAATCTCCTTGTACCACAGCATCCTCTCTTGTGAGATGGAGGTCATAATACTAGCATATTTCAAAGGGTTATTGAGAAAAACTATCTGGTTCGCCATTACAAAGCATTTTACAAATATGAAGTGCTTTATATAGTCTAAATAATTCGTGAAAGCATAAAATTTTATACAGTTATCAAGTATAATCTTTTTGGCCTTTCTATTTCTCTGTGCACTTATCTTTTTTTTATCCCTTTTCTAGCTTTTCCTTTTACATTATTATGTAGAGAAATACAATTTTTCTCCTTCCCTCATGACTAAGGGTTTGAGAGAGTCTTCAGGGCAGGAGAGGAAACTCTTGGATTACTTGTCAATTCAAGCGCAAAAGTTTTCAACTAGAGAATTGTCACCAACATGTGAATCTGAATGTCTTCCAGAGATATAGGATATTGAAGAAGTTGGATTTTTAAAAGACCCAAAAAGTACACTTCTTAGAAACAAAAACAGCTGGCAAGGAGAGTCTGTTATTATTGTCATATAAGGCCAAGGTGTAAATATTTGCTTATCCATACCAACTGGTTGTTGAGGACCTATAATATGCCACAGGCAATATGCATTTTTTTTAGAATTCTTGGCAACAACACTGAAGACGCCATGCCTTCTTCATTTCATAGATAATGGACCTGCCCAGAGTTCCACAGTGAAGGGAAGAAAATGCCAATCTTTCTGAATGCAAAGCCTGTGTTCTATTTTCCACACACGCTTCTTTCCATTGTCCACTCACTATTGAGTAATACAGACAAAGTAGCATGACCCCAAGCATCTACACAGTCTTCAGATTTAAATTTTGCAATGTGGGGGCATGTGTCAGCTCACTGACTTGTTGACCTCTGCTCAGATAACCATCCTTTGCATAAGGACACATAGCGTTGAAAGTAGATATTCTTACGTGTAACCATTCAAAGTATGACCTCAAGGCCCCCTCAGCAGTATTAATTGTTGGCTCTGTGAAATCTCTTTTAGAAGATGACCAAAAAGAAAGGACTGTAGATGGAAAGCATGCTTATTGAGGAATTGACGTAACTCCTCTTGTTGCGATAGTTACAGAATGAAATAGATTTTTACTAGATAGAATCATAACATTTTTATAATTGGGATGAGTTTGGCTGAGGGCCCTGGTGGGACTGATAAGCTAAAAGAGATATTTATTTAGGGATATGGCGATCTCTAAAAGCATTGTAAACCTTTCCGCCTGTTATAGCTAATGTGAACTCATTGCATGGGGAAAAGGAATGTTGAGCTACTGGAAGAGAGAAAGCTTATTTAGAAGTTTCAACTTTAAAACCACATAATCAGAATATGTACATATGTATAAACATGTAATGGAGAGACTAGAGAAGAATGCCCACAATTAGGATATTTTATTTATTCCAACGTGTTGAAATTTGCACTAAATTTCCAGTTATTTGAAGATCTTTATATATATATATATATATATATATATATTTTACCCTACTGAAGCCTCAACTGCTTTGTGTTAAACAAATATTGCATGCAGTATCTGGAATTATTTTCGAGTCATTAGAGGAACTTATTTACTGGTAAGGAATTTTCTTTCATTTTTAAAGATATCAAGTAACCTTGGGAAATCGATCCTATTTCTTTTACCAGTAAATATCACCAGTGGTCTATGAAGTGATGGCTGAACCTGGATGCCTGCTATGGAAATCCAAGGTTTTCAATTTCTTACAGTCCCTAATAGCATTAATCAAGGCAGCACAACTTACTTAAAAGGGACACATGATTAATCTTGACAATAGTAATGTAAACAGAACTCTAATTCATGAATTGGCGATTACCCCCCCCAACACCACCCCCACTAGGGTATTAGCTCTTTGTTTGAGATTTACCCTGTGCCATGTACATATTATAAAAACAAAAAAGAGTTCTTTATCTTTAAAAATATCCATTCAGTTCAGCTTACAGAACAGGGGAAAAATTGCTATATTTATCAAGGTTGATTTTGTTTTCCAAGTCTCTAATTCGAAACTGAAGAATGCAAGACTCCATACATCAGGTGTTTCTAGCAAAATAGCAGCAGCAGCAAATCATAGACATTTGTCATTCCTTAGAGCTGTCTGACAGTTCTGACAATTCATTAGGCTGAGCTGCAAAGAGGTTTAGAAAGCAAAGAAGGGATCGCAGGTAGGAGAGTTGCTTTTGCATGATCCAGTAATGGCTGATTTGTATCATTTTGGGTGATGGATACACTGTTCAGATTAAACTCAGCAGGGTTTTCTCTTCTTTCTCTCTTCACATGATTTCTCACTACCACCAACTTCCTTCTTCTGGAAAGCCCCCAGGGACACTGAGCATAGGCTGTACCCACAGTAGCATTTCATCCTTAAAGGTATGTTCACACATATATCAAGGAAATGCTCCTTTCCAAAAGAAGCTGATTTGGAGGTGTAAGGAGCCAACAAGATACAGGATGATAAAACCATGCCTTACTTTCCAATATCTACTTGCCCTATGAGTCCTCCTCCTCCTCAACCTGTGTTGATCAAAGTATCTACTCATACAAAGTCCTTGTCCCTAACACATGACCCTCTAACTTGTGAGCAGCTGATCCTGCCCCCACCCCAAGATAATAGAAAGACACTTCTTTATAAATGGGGATAAAATATCCTAATTGTGTGTTCATCCCTTGGGGTAGCATTGGCAACTCATTCCAGGCATTGTCTTTCTTGTAACCCTTTGCGTACCCAAGTTAGGAAACTTCTCATTTTTAATTTTGACAAACAGAAGCTGTAGTGAATAAGGGTTTCTATGACTCACTCCTCCTACTTGAGGTCTGCATCATAGTATATCAAAATACTTCTGGACTTCTGTTACTGGTAGCTGCAACGTGGATTACCCAACTGAAGAAGGTGAATTCCATTAATCAAAATTGGTACTTATTAAGGTCATATGTGTGTGCAATGCCTTGAGGGATATAAAGAGAGTAGAGATACAGGCTATGTCATTAATATTGACACTTATATCAAAAGTTAGACTAATCAAAAGAAAAAGAAAAAGAAACAAACACATCCAAACTACACATTAGGTTATGTTCTTTAACTTAGATGCTTATTTTCAAACATTAATCATTTTCTAAGCATCTAGAAATTGCCCAGTAACTACAGATTATCCTAGGGAAAAAAAGAGTCAAAGGTGCCTACTCTTTCAGAGCTAACAGACAGTATGGAGACAGTCCATTGGTAAGTAAAACTTTAATTAAATAAAAATTGTACATTGAGATTATTGTGACTAAGGTAATCAACTAATAGAAAATAGCTAAAAAAGAAAAACAAAAAAATAAAGAAGTGTTTTGGACTAAATATTTGAGTCCCTCCAAAATTCATTTGAAGCCTTAATCTCCAAAGTGATGGTACTTGAAGCGAGGCCTTTGGGAGCTACTTAGGTTTAGATGAAATCATGAGAGTGGGATCTTCACGATGAATTTAGTGTCCTTAGAACAGGAAAAAGAAAAAAAAAATGGGAAGACAAGAAAGGCCATGTGAGCACCCAGGAAGAAAATGGTGGTCTGCAAGCCAGGAAGAGAGTTCTTGCCAGAACTGAATTAGAGAATACAAACCTCAATCTTGGAACTTCCCAGCCTCCAGAACTTTGAGAAATAAATATCTGTTGTTTAAGCCACCCAGCCTGTGATATTTTGCTATAGCAGCCAGAGTTGACTAAGACAGGAGGGGCTGCTGGCTTAGAAAAGGTCAGGGGGAGGTATTCTTTGAGGAAATAATGTCTGCGATGAGAATAGGAATGAGTCTACCATGACACAACCAGGGAGAGTTAATTTTCAATTTGTCATGTTTTCTGAGAAAAAAAAATGGAGGCATGCATGGCTCAAATGAGATGAATGAAAAGACGCAAGAAGAAGCTTTCTAACTGTAGGAATGTTGCTTTGTTCACAGCTGCATTCTTCATGTTAGAAAAGTACATGGCACAAAGTTTTATCCATAATGAAGATTTTTGCTAGGAAAATAAATGAAGGTAAGAATGGTACAAAATGGCATTTGAGAGGTAGATGGGAGCCAGATTACATAGGGCATTGTAGGGAAGAATCTTTATAAGAAATTTCTGTTTTGTTCTAAATAGGAAGGACTTAGGCAGAGGAGTGACACAGTTTAATTTATATTTTTATGGCCTCACAGGTTAGACTCTGGGTGTCCTGTCAGTTGCCATGAGTGTTAGCTACCAAAGCTCCATAGTTATCTGCCTCTCCACAGAGTTTCCCTCAGTTGACTGGAGCTGCCTCCTTGGGAAGTTATGCAACCTTCTCCAGATTGTCCCAAAGACAATGACTGAGTAGTGACAGACACAAAAGTCCAGTCCTCTTGCCTTAGGGTTACAACTCTACATTGGAATTTATACTCCATAGAACCCAGTGAATTAAATCAAGGTAAGACATTATTCAAGACCATGTTCATGCTTGGTTCTTTGCCTTTCTCCATCTTGCTTCATTCTCTACTTTGTAGTTTTTTTTTTTTCTTTTATCTAAAGAGTATTCCCTCAGTCGATTATGTGCAAATCCCTCCCTCAGGCTCTGAGTCTAGGGAGCCTGACCTAAGTTAACTCAGGTAGGAAAAACAAATCACAAGAGAAAGATAGCTCCAAGGATGCCCTCTGCAATATAAAGCCAAACCAGAATTCAAGAAGGTGATAAAGGAACTTCAAGATAAGGACATCCTCAGTCTAGGTAAAGCTTAATCTAGGGTGAGTTTTATGACTAAAAATTAAGTAGGAAGGATTTTGAGTACCAACAAACACTATTCAGCTATAATTTTTAAAAAAGAAATTCAGTCATTCTTTCACCTTAACTATTTGGGAAAGGGGAAGTGAAAGGGAGAGGAAAAGAGAGAAGCAGAAGCACATGTGTGCATGAGTGTGTGTGTGTGTGTGTGTGTGTGTGTGTGTGTGTGTTTGGAAAATGGAAGGTGTTAGGCAAATATGATGCTTAAGGGGTCCAGGTTGCAGAAAAATCCTCTTCAAAAAAAGGGTTTCCCGAGGTTTCATTTGGAAATAATTTTAATGAATATTTGTTTTGACTCTGAAGATAAATCAAAGAAATAAATCCTAATTAAATAACTAAGAATATGATCCTTTAAAGTCAGAGTTGTTATTAGAAAAAATGGTAAGACTGAGTAGGATACCAACTATAGAACATGTTATCCTGTTGTCAACTCAATTGGAGTCATTCTGTCATAAATGACAAGCCATCAGATATTCTACCAGTCAGTATGTCATGACATTATATGTAATGAGAGGTCTTCCAAAACCCAAAGGGAAATTCTACTTATTTTTCATGACTTTACTTTTTGTTTATTGAATTATCTTGATAAAAGTGTAAAATGTGTGCAGTTTTATTAAATCTATGAAAAGGTGGTCAACTCAGAACACAAAATAATGATATGTATTTGCCTAAGACATTTTTTATCTTGTATATGTGCAAAATTCCATTCATATTATTGACATTTTTATCCTCACTGATATATTATTGGATGTTCCATTAGATATCTGTTTTTTGCATAATTTAAGAAACAAAGACATCATAGTCCATAGGTAGTATTTGTGGGGAGAAAGGGTTGGTGAAAAATAAAAATGAAATATTTCATAACTTAAAAGTGAAATCTTTGACAGTTTCTGTTTCTAGCTAAGTGCTGTAGCTTGAGGCAGATCATAACTTCCATTAAGAACAACTAGTACATCTATGTAAATAGTAAAAATATTGTGTTTGAAGAAATCAGAGAGCTTCCAAGCCAGCTAATACTTGAGGAACTAAGATTTTGGAGAAATGCATTATAATGAACCCAATGTTGTACATCATAATTTCTGCTCAGGGCATTTTTTCACTTGTAAACCATGCAAAAGAAGTTGAGAGGCCAGATAGTAGGCCACCATTAAAATGAACCAACAGAGCTAGCAACAATCTCACAGAGTTGAAGACAAAATGTCAAGTTTGGGCTTGCCACAACAGCCAGGACTTAAAAGCCTGTTATTCCAGAAGAAAGTGAGATACAGTGAAGTAACTTTACTATTTTGTGCCAGTTTTCCCCATGAAAAAATTTCAAATTCTAAAATTGTGCGAGGTAAGATGCTAAGAAGCCAGGCAAAAAGTAGTTAAAAATCTGAATAGAACTTCCACAGTACTAAAGAGATAAAAATTGAAGTCCAGACCCAGCAAGGACTTGAAAAGTAACTTCAGGCTCTTATTCAAATCATCTGAGAACTATGTCCATGCAGTAGGAATGCACCAGGGGTGGATCAAGTCCTACAAAGTCTTAAAATTTGACTTAACACATCTTATTAGAATATGATATGCCCCGGGCGCCTGGGTGGCTCAGATGGTTAAGCGTCTGCCTTCGGCTCAGGTCATGATCCCAGAGTCCTGGGATCGAGTCCCACATCAGGCTCCCTGTTCCTTGGGAGCCTGCTTCTCCCTCTGCCTCTCTCTCTCTCATGAATAAATAAATAAAAAATCTTAAAAAAAAAAAAGAATATGATATGCCCCTCTGGTAGCTGCCTTCTGGGAAATAGAATGGATTCTCACTAGAAAAGAGAAAAAAAATCCGTAGTTTCTAAAGTTTTTGTGTGTACAGGCCTAGAATATAATAAATATTTACCAGGTATACCAAGAAATAGAACCAAGAATAAAAACTGACAATAGGAATAGGCATAAATGATACAAATAACAGAATTATCAATTATAGGCTGTAAAATAACCGAAAATAATGTGCTCAGTAAGATGGATAATAAACTTGAGAAACTGAAAAAAATCAAAATCTATTTAAAAAAACAAATGCAAATTCTGGACTTAAAAAATACAGTTTTTTGAACTTAAGAACTTAGATGAATTTAACAGCAGATTGGACACCATCGACAAAAGAGTAAGTATTCACTTTTGTAGAGCATGTCCACACTGAAGCCTGGAGAGAAAACAGAATGGGAAGGGATAAGGATTAGGAAACAAGGATAAGAGACATATTGAATCTAGCAAAAGTTGTAACCTACTTATACTTAAAATTTCCATAAGAAAAAGAGAGAGAAAATGGGGAAGAAGCAATCTGAACAGATTATTGCCATGGATACCTCCAAAATGATGAAGGGCATCAAGCCATAAATATGAGAAGGACAGAGATTGCCAATATCTGGAAGTTCACACTGTAGGAACAGAAATGAATCAAAGGTAGACCAAACATTAACAAAATTTTAACCTACTATCAACCCAACCCAGTTTATGTTTTAACTAAGGTGATCAAGTCCCCATCCTCTCTGACTAGAAAAAAAAAATTATTGAAGTCTCTCTAGTGAAAAAGACACCATCCATGGCCTCTTTGTATGTGTATGTGTGTGTCTTTCAGAAAGAACTAAGGTTAAAAATCAATGATCTAAGTATCCAACTCAAAAATTTAGAAATCAAACCATAAATTGTACCAAAACGAGTAAAAGAACAAAAATTAAAAAGATAATAAAATTTATAAAGGAAAACAATACCACTAAGTCAGATGTTAGTTCTTTATAAAGATTTCAAAAAATAATAAACTGCTAGAAAAACTGATTAAAAACAAAAGAGATAGATTACCAGTTACCAATATCAGAAAAGACAAAGTGGAAAACACTACAGATCCTACAGACATAATTAAGATAATAAAAACATATTACATCCAACTTCACATCAATTAATTTGGGAATTTAGATAAAATATACAAATTGCTGGAAAACACAACCCCCTTAAACTAACATAAAAACAAAATAGAAAATCTCAGTGGTCTTATATCTTTATCTACATTAAAATTATAATTAAAAATCTTTCAAAAACAAAAATTCAAGCTCAGACTGTTTATCTAATAAATTCTCTAGAGAGGTATAAATAACATCATTCTTATAAAAATTCTTAAAGATAATAGAAAAAAGAGAGAGCATTTCTCAATTTGTTTTATTAAGCCAGCATACTTTTGGTAACCAAACATGACACAGGCATTACAAGAAAGAAAAGTGATAGATGAGTTACCTACCTAAACAGAGAGGCAAAATCAGAAATAAAATATCAAATTGAACCCATCCATGTATAAAAAAAATGATATATCATAGCATGTTGGTTTTATTGCAGAAATGCAGGTTATTTTAATTAAGAAAGCAATCAATGGAATTCTGCACATTAACGTAAGTAAGATGGTAGTATGAACATCTCATATTTGATTAAATTCTACATTTGAAAAATTCAATTCCCATTCATAATTAAAAATGTTAATTACACATAAGATCTAGGATTGTAAGAAAACTTGATCTATTTGAAAAAGAGTGTCCATAAAAATCTATAGCAAATTTCATACTTAACGGTGAAACATTAAAAGGTATTCCCTGAGATCCTGAGATTGCAAAAGTTATGTCTATTTTGGATATTTGTATTCAACACTGTTCTATCAGTACTGGACAGTGCAATCAATGCAATAGGCAAGGATAAGAGGCATACAGATTTATAATAAAACATACCTATAGTGTACATAGAAAACCTGTAATGCCGATACAAAATAAAACTACTAAGTCGATTCAGCAATGTCATTAGAAATGGGGTCAATATGCAAAAATTAACTATATTTCTTTGTTAGAATAAATAATGTGAAAATGAAATGTAAGAATATTATTTAAAATAATAACATAAAAAATATAACACCCAGGAATAAATTTAACAAAAGATATGTGAAATTTCTAAAAAGTTTTACCAAAATTGAAATTAAAAAACTGTAAAAAGTGGAGTTATATACCAAGCTAATAGATGTAAACCTCTATACTATACAGATGTCAATTTTTCTCAAACTGATCTACAGATTCAAGGCCACCCAGTTAGATAAAATCAAGAAGGGGTCTTTGTGAAAATTGACAAGGTTTTTTCACAAATATATATATGGTAATTCAACAGGTGGAGAATAACAAAGGCAAACTTTAAAAAAAGATAAAGTTGTGATATTAACAGTATTTGACATTACAATATTATCAACTTCCAGTAATTCATAAATAAAATGTATTTCTGTAAGGATGGACAAATAGCCAACGGAGCAAAATAAAGAACCAGAAGCAGATCAATACCTATATGTTGACTTGATTTACACCAAAGCTAATACTGCAGTATGGTGGGAGTCAAGATGGCCCCTTTAGCAAATAGTGCCGGGTAAATGGATATTCTTAGAGAAAAAAAATGAACCCAATATCTATCTCACATCAATTCTTGAATTGAAGATCTAAAGGTAAAAACTAAAAGAATGAAGCTTCTAGAAGATTACATGGTGCAATATCTTCACAACCTTGAAGTAGGCAAAGACTTATTAAACAAAATATAAGATGCACAAAACAAATAGAACAATATTGAAAAAATAAACTACAACAAACAATGGAGCAAACAATGGAAAGGAGGATATCCAAGTGTCAATAAATAAAACAAAGGAATCACAACATATCAGTCAAATGGTTAAGTATAAAAAGAACCACACTGAAATAGCAATGTACATCCATCAAAGTGGCTGAATTAAAAAGATTAATCATGCCACATGCCGGCAAGGATGTGGAACAGCTGACATGCTTATGAACGGGGAGTGCAAATTTATGACAGGATTTCAGCAACCTATTTAGCACAACCAATTAAAGTTGAACATATTTGTGTCCTGTGCCACAGGGATTTCACCCTAGGTATATTTCTAACAGGTACATACTAAGGTGTACTAAAAAAACATGGGCAAGGATGATTAGAACAATACTATTTGCAAGAAAATTTTTAAAAACATTCCATCAACCAAAGATCATATAAAAAAATGGTGATCTAATTGATCAATGGAATACTATACAGCAATGAGAATGAACCAAAGCTAAACACAGCAGCATGGATACATTTCACAAACATAATGCTGAATGAATGAAACCAAACACACACACAAAAAAGACAAGACTGTAGGATACCATATATATTTCAAAGTAGGAACACTACCTATAGTCATAGATGTGAAGCTAGTGATCAGCAAGAGGGAATGATAGGGACTCTTAAGGGGCCACCTTCTGGTTCTTCATCAGTGTAGTATTTCTACAAGTGTGTTGGCTATGAAAATTCATCCAACTTTACCCTAATGATCTGTGCACATTCTCTCTCTATTTTTATAATTTGGTAAAAAATTAAGGGCTTTAAAAAAATGGAAGTCATTTTTAGATTTATTTCCGTGTTTACAGAGCAACTTCTCACAGATGGGGAAACTGTCATGCTCTAGCTATGCAAGAGTTTTTTCTCTCCCTGTGAAATGTGAAAAAATTTAAGTGAGGGAAAAAAAAATTTAGTTTTGCCTAGGGCAAATATATGAAAATTCTTAGGGCAGAATCACTGAAAGTGGAATATATAGTTTCACTATATAAGTCACAATGGAAAGGGGGGCTTTAGTTCTTCTCTAACTGGCTAAAATTTTATTTTTACTAACTCAATGACACAACAACACTATGACAGCACCACTCACGCAATGCAATATAAGAATCCTTTCAAGAAAAAAAGGCCTGTCTCTATGATTTATTCACTCCACCCCATTCCTGAAAATATGTACACACACACACACACACACACACACACACACTTATTACATAAAGCTTCTTTTTCTTGCTTAGGAGATAAAAATTCATGTTTTCTCATTTGATTTATTTATAATTTTTAAATTTTTAAGTGGATATGCGAATATTTGGGGCTGTGGAGTTTTCATGAGTTATGCAACCCCAACTCAGCAAATATTGATCAGCTTCTTTGAAATATATAGCATTATGGAATTCTAATAAACCAAAGATAGGCTAATTTAATTTCTCCATCTCTGTCCACATATGTGTAGACAGAAGCAAACATATGCATACTACACACATGCTTCAGTAAAACTGGGCAGTTTATCTTGAATAATTCATTGTTTGTGGAACTGGTAATTGGAATTAAATTTAAGCTCCATCTTAGCAGCACTGAATAGTATTTGAAAATAGAAAATTGAACACATGAATCTGTTGTTTCCTCTCCAGGATGTCATCAGGCATGTCCATTGGCAAGCTGCATAAGCAATGGTGTTACAGCAGAGGACAACTGAAACGCTGACAGGTACTCGCAGGCACAGGCCTGATGAGGTCAAATACCCCTAAACCTGTCTTGTTTGCTGATCTTTTAATCAGATTCAACTCAACTGTGGCCACAGCACAAGGCTTTCTGACAATATGTGACAGCATATGACAGCAAAATATTTTGATTTTTTCACCATTTGATGATATTTCAGATCTCTTGAAGTCCTTCAGAAACTAGCATGGTGTTTTATAGGAAATGATACAGGCAGTTAATTGTCTTGGGAGCTCTGTCTCTTTTGGTTTTTAGCTGCATCCTGTTAGTAAATGAGTCTTACATTTTGAGAGTAACAGGCCGTGTAGACCATCAGTGACTTCAAGGACTTTGCTTAGAACAGGAAAAAAAAAAAAAATGTATGAACTCATAGCCCAAAACCCAGAGCGGTCAGAGGCTCCAAGGAAATGTAAACATCTTCTCTTCATTTTTCTGAAGAATTTCAAGTGGCTTCTTGGGTATTAAAGAAAAATAGAGGGTGCAACTTCTTAATCTTTTACTTAAAACTTAAAATACATTTTAAAATTCTTCTTATTTTCATTTCTTCACAAATTCTTGGGGCACACAACTAACAATGATTTTGGGGACAGGAAGAAAATATCCACTTTTTTCTTTTTAATAAAACTCTTTTTAATAAGCTCACCATAAGCCCCTCCACATCTCAACCCAGTCTTTTCCCATCAGCTATTCACAAGATTTGAAACCTAAACAAAACAAAATTAAAATTGCATTAAACTTTCATTATCACTGAAATTATTTTCTAATTTAAATTCATGTCCTTTTGATGGTGACTTTTTCATTTTTGTGAAATGAAACAGATGTATCCTCTGTGGCTTCCCATCAAGCTTAGAATGATGCCCGGAAGTCCACCTCAGATGTCTTCTTGTGCTTCTCAGGTCAAGCCATGCTGGCTTCTTTGCCTTGAACACATCAAACTCTTTTTTGCTGAAGGGCTCTGCATGTGCCTTCTCCTCTGCTTTGAATGACCCCTCTCAACTCGTATCTTGGCACACCTTGCCTCTTCTCATCTACTCTGTCCTCCCTGATCACCCTGACTAAAGGTCCTTGGCTCCTCCCAGGACCAGCCACTTGTATTATACCTTTTCACCATCTCATGCTATTTTTCTGTATGTTATCTGCTCTCCTCTATCAGCACTGTCTAGGCATAGTAGGTGTTCAGTAACTCCTGTTCATTGGAGTTAACCTGAAAGATTCACCACCAAAGAAAGACCCAAGGATGTATTGTATAAATGAGACAAAAAGGGGGGATGTGATTTGTACTGACCCAGACTGATATGATCACCAGCTACAGATGCAGCTTTTGGGTAAACAGTTTTAGTGGCAGTTTTAGGTGGACATAACCATGTAGGTTGTTGCTAAATTTATACTTGGTGCTATTTTCAGCCAGATTTCTGAAGCATCAGAAGATAGATATCAGACCTCATTTCATTCACATACTAAAATGAAGCCAGTTCCAAGTACTATAGAATAGACAATAAGTGATAATTTTGGACTTTGTGTGATGAATTTACATCACTAAGAATTCAGGAGGAAAGAAAAAAAAGGCAGAATATAATTATCTAGTTTAGAAACAGACTACTTAAATCTATTGCCATGACCCCTATGAAGAGGCCTTAATGGCCCTGGGTCTCATGACCTCGGTTGTATTTTTCACTTCCCATGTGGTCTCTTAATTGGCCTCTGTCCTACCTCCCTGGATGCAAGAAGCTTTTTCAAAAGTACTCTCTCTAAAGGTCCATTAAAATGTAAAATAGAATTATTGAAATAGAAGCAATAGAACAGAAAATGACCTTTATGGCCCAATTTTTGGAACACATAGGGCAATTGGCTAAAGAAGATAGAAATTGGTAACTATGTGCGCACTGCAAAGTGTCAGGTCATGGTACACAAGGACCAATTCAAGAGCTCCTGTTTCAGGGGTAGAGAAGATCATTTCTTTTCCTTTTCTTGTGCTTTCCTCCATATGTATGAGAAGAATAGTGCTAGCCTGGTGAAAAATGATATAAGGGTTGTTTTAGCATGGAATGCTTCTTACCACTTTGAGGTGTTAGCAGGTATGAGAATCGAAAAAAAAGGTACAAAGCCGTCCAATTGTATAAGGGCTCACCTACAGGGCTTCCAATGGAGTAATATATTTTTTGAACCGACACTGTTGTTAAATTCCTTGGAGTTATCCTGCATGAGTGAGATCATGGCTCTGTGACTTCTCAGTTGTAGGACATTGGCCAGGAATCAAAACTGTGCTTTGATTTCTTATTCTATGAAGCAAGAATCATAGTGCCCATCTTATGAAGTAGACATTGAGTATTTAATAAAACCACAAGTAAAGCTCCCAGAACAGGGCCTGGCATGTAGTAAATATTCAATAAATATTGGCTGTTATACTTGCTGAGATAAGTCAAGATCATAAACAGTACTTGATCTTGTTCTCCATCTGCACCAACCTGAGCAACATGACTATATGTTAATATGATTGGTGTAGATTTCTAGTATGATTAATAACCCATAGCAAACCAGAAAGAATATCATTCTATAGTCAAGCCAATACAAATTCAAGTCTCAGCTCAGCTCGAGTATTTACGGTAGCTTCTTGAACTTGTGAAAGTTTTGTCTTCTACGTCTCAATGTTTTCTATCTGTAAAGCATTGATACTAATGGTCATTTTGTACTGTGTACATTTGAAATAATGCATGTGTAGTACCTAGAATGATGTTTGATACCTGGGAAAACACACTATTGATGTTACTTATTATTCTCTAAATGGCAATTATATGAGCAGAATTATACTTCCCTTTTAAGTGCCTACTTAAACAAAATGTGGTAAATGGTGTCCTGATAGTTTTAGAAATGATTCTTTATGATGGTATAGATCTTATTAGAGTCTACTGATTTTTAAACTTTTTTCTGAAGATATTAATCCTCTCTCATCACATATTTCCTGAGCATCAGCATGTGGTGATACTCCAGTTAATTTGTTTTGGCACAGACGAGAATAGCATGCTGTTCGGTACTTCATCAGTATTTAATGAGCACCGTGTCCATGCTATGAGGAAAATAAATATATGGAAACATAAGGACTTACAATCTTATTGGAAGATTATGGCATAAATAGCTAACAAGTTGAATGATGCATGAAAAGAAAAAATATTCACTCAAAAACCACAGCACAAGAGCCGTCCAAGTTCAGGGCAGGAGCAGAAGTCAAAAGTGGAGAGGAAGGTGTGAGAATTTGGGTGAGGAGTGGCCCCTGCATGAGCTGGACAAGAACTCACTGGGAGAACACCGAGCTGAGCCCTAGGTGTGAAGTCCAGATTCGTGGATTGAGAGAGCTGAAGTTTTAGTAAACAACACTAAAACAATTGGTAATTAGGAATTTAGTGGATAAAGGAGTAGCTGGAAAGAAAGAAAAAGCAAAGGAAAAACAAGACAAGTGACTGGGTAAGTTGGAGAGCTATGCCAGCCTTAATATAGGAAGAGAGCATTGGAAGGCTGGATGGTTCAGAAGGAAGGACCGTATGTTCCTCGGAGGACTTTTTCACTCTCCACATGCTAACATCCATGTTTATGTATCTATTTTCCTTTCTGGAATCAAACTCTTGGAGGAACAGAACTTTTCCCCCATGTGAATCCACAAGCATTATTTCTTGTGCAGAGTAGACATTGATTTTTTTTTTTAATAGATTGGGAGAAAGGAAAGAGGAAACAGTTGAGTTTCAACAAGGAAGTGTTAGTTTCCCATGAAGTTTCTCAAAAAAAAAAAAAAAAACCAAAAAACTGGGCTTAAGAATCAGATGCTGATTAGGATGGAAATAGTGGTTTTCAACAGTCCTACGTCAATGGTGAAATGTTTGAGAGATATCGCAAAGGAAGTTTGTAATAGAGCCGGAGAGAGGAAAGGGCTACAGAGGTACAGATGACTTATTTAAGAATTCTACCAGTGAAAACAAGAGTAAAGCAAAGTGGAAATGAGAAAAGCTCATAGGGGAAAATTGCAATTTTCTTCTCCTTTCCTTTTCCCTCAGTAAAAAGGGAAAAGTGGATGTGATTAATGACAATAATCTGGAAAAAAAGAAAGGATACTTCAGAAAGAAAGTGTGAGTGGGCAATTGCACACCAGAGATGGTTTTAGAAAAGAAGAGAATCACCAATTTCTGTATGACAGAAAAGAATGAATAAAGGATAGATCTGGAGAGATGATGGTTACAGAAAGGGGACATTCATAAAATGTAATCTCTAGTACATTCAATAGTGAATTATGTGATAATGATGGTTCTTTGATGCTCATTAATGTGTTATGGATTAACCTAAGTAGAAGTTACCAATTAACTGAGGTCCATGCTGTGGCTATTATTTGGAAGCAGTGCCAACTCATGTCTCTGAAGCTCAGCTTAAAACATGCAGCATGCATCAAGAAGAGCAGCCCCATGCATTTACCTTGACTGACCATTGCTCAGCAAAACACTGTCAAGCCAATAATGGTCATGACCCTAGACTATGATTTCAATGAGAAGTAACAGTAACTTTGGGGAATGAAAGCAATGTGAGCTGGATCAGTAGTAGTAGTAATGAGGAAGACACTATTCAACATGGTTTTGGTTAAATGGTAGTGAAAATAACCAAGTCTTATAGTCTCTAGTTGTTTGAAAAATATAATTTTCCAGATGTCATTCATCTCATATTGATTCTGAATATATATTTTATGCAAACATCACTCGAGAACCTGGGTAGTAACAGGTAAAAATAATCAGGGAAATGGGGCAACGAAGGAGGCTGGTTGGTTCCATGTGGTCAACCGCCAAGATGACAGCAGAGAGAGGATAAGGAAAGTGCAATAAGGCCAGAGTGAAACCCAAAAAATTCAGTCAGGTCAACAAACAGAGGGGAGGTGCCATTTTGTAAGACATCTTGAAATCAGAACCTCAGGTTGGCAAGCTGAGAAAAAGGCTTGGGGCTCTCTGCAAAAGATCTGTGGACTAGAAGTCAGACTTATAAAGATTTATTTATTTATTTATTTTAGAGAGAGAGAGAGAGAGCATGGGGAGGGCAGAAAATCCTCAAACATTCTCTGCAGAGCTTGGAGCCCCACACTGGGCTCCATCCCAGGACTCTGAGACCATGACCTGAGCCAAGATCACGAATCAGCCCTTTAACCAACTGAGCCACTCAGGACCCCTAGAAGTCAGACTTCTAAGGCACCAACCCAAAGTCACAGGCATCAGAAGCCCTGCAAAGCACCTCTATAATAAGCACAGACCTGAACAACAACAGCACCAGCAAAAATAGTATCTTACATGGGGCACCGTGTTTCATGTTTACAAATGACTGTCATCTATGTTAGATCCTTTGATGACTCTCATACCAAAGCCAGAGAATTAGATAACTCACTGACACAAAGTGATTCTGGGCAGATAAAATCAGGCCCTGGGGTTCCTAATTTATTCATTCATTAATTCATTGATTCAATCAATTTAATTGTGTTCAACCTAGGACCTAAGGGCTTGGTGAGGCTGGGGCTGCTGTGTGAGTCCTGGCTGAGTTCTTAGGTTAGGAGCACATGGGTAAACATGGCTAGTGAAAACAGGGGACATTAGGTTGTAAGGCCTAAGGCCATCCTTGGTATGTTTCTAACCCTACTTCCTTTATTCATGTTTTTTTTTTTTTCTTACGAGTAACTTTCTTAAGATGTTGTGAATCCCATAACTGGACAATGAACTTGAGTATATCAATATATAATTTGGATTATCTTTAACTTTATAACTAGATTAGGTATCTTAGAAATTCAGAAGAGAAAAAGAAGCGATGGAATGAATTTCCCCCCTTTACTATGAAACCACTTAAAATGGAAAGGACTGTCCACTTATTTTCTATAAGTTACATAAAATTGTCTGTTGTTGTTATAATTCTGTAGGCATCACGCTCCTCTAGTAAAATGATGTATGGAGCAATCATCTGGTAGGGGCTGATGGGATGTAAATGAAACTAATTAAGGAAATGTCAAACATAATTAATAAAACAGGTTTAAGTTGCAAAAGCCCTGTCAGCGAAATGAATGGAGAAGAACATGCTGGCCCATTGTTGGGTGCACTTCTTCCCCTCTCCCTCTCCTCTCCAGGCTTTATTTAGCACTGTTCACGATTTAGCTAGAAAGCTACTTGAAGCTCACTTTTCTACTTCACCTTCTCTTAGCTTGATCCCATGGAGAGAGGAATATAAATTTGCCTGTCGGCCTGCCTCTTGGAAAAAATTAATTGCCAACGCCTCATCTTTTCCAAGTACTACAGGACATTAACATAACCAATTTGCTCCAACTCCTCACTGGCTGCCTAATAGAGCATCTGATCGGCTGATAAAACCAGGGTGTTGCTGACGCTACCTTATTATTATTAGCATTTTCATAATATCCAAATATTACAGCGGCGTGAGTCACGGGCTCCATTTATTATTGATAAGAACAAAAAACGGGGAGGGGAGATGTTGGAAATAACAAAGCGGGTGACCGACCTATAATTATGGCAAGCAAATTAGGGTATGTGGTAGAGTCAGTTACATTTGCCTAGGAGTAATGATGCCCGAGACCTTTTCTTTCCCCAGGGACCAGAAAAATAATGGATTCCCTTGCAGCTGCAGATGGGGTAGGAGAATAATGTTACCAGGACAGTGTTTACATAAGTGAGGCCGCGCGTGTGGCTCTGAGGCCTGCCTGTAGTGTTCCAGTCAGCTCCAATCACTTCACCCACTGAAGCATAAGTCACTCAAAAGCCCCCTGGTTTCTGGGAGGGGCGGATAACAGGAGTGGGGGCCAGGGAGAAGGTTCTGGCTTGAAAGTCAACAACCGCATTTGTGAGGAGCATTTCAAACCTCTTCAGTTCTCAGACAAGGGTGATAACCTTGAAAAACAGAGGCCAATCAGCTTTTAAGTGGAGAGATAAAGATGAAATGTGGTTTCTGTTAACTTACAGACTGCTGCCCGGCCTCGTTCCAGCTTATTTCAATTCTGTTCATGTGTGCTCACACACACATGCACACGCATGCACACGCACGCACACACACACACAGCTGCCCGGTATTTAATGCCATTTGACAAATATTAATTGAACATCTATATTTGCCAGACTCAGGAGGAGGAAGAGAGAGGAATACATAGTTCACGTACTCACAAAGATTAAAGGGTCAATTTTGAGTTCAAATTCGTTAAAACAAACACACACAGATTGTATTTGTAAGCACATTTCTCTGGGAAAAACCATTTGTGATAGATACATTGAGGCTTGATTTGTATCCACGGAATCCGAAGACAATTTCAGAACGATAACAATAAATGAGCAAACACTGATCAGAACATCAAAGATGTATGCTTGCTTTCAATGAAAAGTTAATAGTCAAAATTTGTTCCACTGGTAGAGAAAGTGCAGTGAGCCCAGGACGTCACATTATGCCATAAAAGAAGGACGTGCTCAAATGCTAATGGTCACAGGCTAAAAGAAACCAAAAGCCAGCTTTGGAGGTGTTGCAGCTGGCCAAATTTGAGACTATAATGGATTAAAAAATATTAAACTTAATATGCTATAATAAAAACCCAAAGTGAGATGAGATGAGAGAGAGAGCTAGGGAATATCAACAAATGTTTTTTTATGTGGCAGTTAAACATGCTTGCTCTATTATCCTTTCAACTTTTCTTGATGCTTGAAATTTTCTAAAATAAAAAGTCTGGGGGAAAAGTTTTCATTACTTCTGAATTATGCAAGGAACTAATTATGTGATTTGGAAATAATTACATCATACATTCATTATACAAGGTCTGTTTTGATTTAATATGATATATTTATTAGCCTAGACTTTGGTGTTAAGAATTGAGACAATTAATTTTTTTTAAACATTGAACGATTTTTTAAAAATAGGTTCAAGATAGGGGTGCCTGGGGGCTCAGTCAGTTGAGCCTCCAACTCTTGGTCCCAGCTCAGGTCTTGATCTTAGGGTTGTGAGTTCAAGCCCCATGGAACCTACTTAAAAAATAGGTATGTGATATAAGAAATGATGATAAGCACAACTCAGTGCAAGAAATTGAACATTAGAACATTATCATTACCCTTGGAGTCTCTTAAATTCCTCTACTTAATTGCACCCTTTTGCACTCCCTTCAGCAGTAAATGCTATTCTGAATTTTGAATTTTGTTGCTCCCTTGCCATTTAGATATTAACATTATATATATGAACTTACCAAGATATTGTTTCTTTGGGTGTTGTTGAATTTCTTATCAATGCAATTTGCTGTTATTGGGGGTTTTTGCTCAGTATTATAATTTTAGATATTTTATATTGTTCCCTATATAGAACGTATTTGTGGGATACCTGGGTGGCTCAGTCGGTTAAACATCTGCCTTCGGCTCAGGTCATGATCTCAGGATCCTGGGATCGAAACCCCCATCTAGGGCTCGGAACTCAGCAGGGAGTCTGCTTCTCCCTCTCCCTCTGCCCCTCACCCCGCTCATGCTCTCTCTCTCAAATAAATAAATAAAATCTTATTAAAAAAAGAACATATTTGTAATTCATTTATTT
Source organism: Callorhinus ursinus (assembly GCF_003265705.2). NCBI lineage: Eukaryota > Metazoa > Chordata > Mammalia > Carnivora > Otariidae > Callorhinus > Callorhinus ursinus. The sequence goes on from NW_027397109.1 coordinate 562,360, forward strand.
TCATGGTTGTATAGTATTCCCTTGCACGACTATGACATAAATTGTTTATTCTTTTTTCTGATAGACATTTGTGTAATTTTCAGTTTATCACAGAGATATAAGACTGTCTGGGATATGTATGTAGGGGACTAACTGAAGATATACTTTCAAATTTATCAGTACAAACTTGTTCATAATAATTTCATATGTTTAAATGCCTGCCACAAAAAGAATATGGTCTTTCTGATAGCAATCCTTTACAATTCATTGAGACTTCCTTTATGGTTCAATATGTATTCAATTTCCATAAATGTTCAGTGTGTCCTTGGAAAGATAGCTTATTCTACAGTTATTGGATATAATTTTTTATACAAGCCCACTGGATGAAGATTGTTAGTTGTGCTGTTCAAATTGTCTTTATCCTTAGCAATTTTTTTTTATCTGTCTGACATCAAATCTCCTATAGAAAGGTGAATTTGTCTATTGATCATATGGTTCTGTCCATCTTAGTTACATGGCACATATGTTATAAAATCATTTCTTTTGGGAAATGTCCAGATTTATCAATATCTAAATTTTAAAATCCTTCTTTAATTCCTATAGGATTTTTGCCTGATACTCTGTTTCGTATTATATATATATACATATATATATATATAATCTGTATGTTTTATATATATAACATATAACAGCTTGGCTTTTATTATTTTACTTCTATCCTTTCATATTCTGATATTTAAATATTTCATTTATTAACAGTATGAAATTTGGATTAGAAAACATTTTGGCAGTCTTTGCATTTTAAATAAAGCATTAAACACATTTGCAATTTTTCTGATTGCTAATATATTTGGATTTATTCGTACTTTTATATTCTGAGTCTATTTCTTATCCTGCTCTTGTTATGTATCCTTTTTCTCTCTCATTTCTTGTCCTCTTCTGTACTGATTCAGTATTTTTTTCACTTTCTCTACCAGATCAAAAAAATTACATGCATAATGTATATTTGTAATTGGTTGTCTTAGAAGCATTACCATCCATATTTAAATCATCAAAGTGTTAATTCATCAATATATTTAACTTTTTCACAAATGAATCAAAAATTTTTAAATAGTTTAACTTAGATCACTCTCAAGTTCTATTTTGTCCAGTAATATTTTAATCTTATCTTTTAACTCCACAAGTTATACATCATTATTTTTGTCTTATGTCTAATATGTATTTGGTTTATAATACAATATGCATATTAGAAACACTTTATATGGTCATCAATCCTTTTCATTTCAGGAGTTTATCTCTCCCTTTCTTCCTCCCTCCCTCCTTCACTCCCTTCCTTCCTTCCTTCCTTCCTTCTTTCCTTCTTCCCTTCCTCCCTCCCTCCCTCCCTCCCTCTCTCCTTCTCTCTTTCTTTCTGAATAAATTTATCCTTTAGCACATTCTTTTGGATTTCTGGCTTCCAGTTTGGATGTTAAGAAGTGTCAGGCTCTAAAGCAACAAAACAAGTAAGCAATTTAGCCCGCAAAATGTAGTTTATTTGGGAATAACAGAGAAATTGTAATCTGGGACAAGCAAACTATGGTGAATCATAGGAAAGTCTGGAGAACAAAGGAGGAGAGCATCCTTTTATAGAGGAAAGAAGGAAGTCAGGAGGGCCTGTTTTGAACAAAAGTTCATTGGAAGAAAGTGAGTATTTGAAGTGCTGGCAGCTTCTCATTGGCTGCAGGCCAGGGCAGCTTGCTCCTGCCGGGGGGCCCCCAGCTCGTTGTAGCTGAGCTAAGAGGAAGCTTGTCTTCTTCCTGCTGGACTACGCAAGCTGCAACAAGTGGTATGTGCGAGAGAGCCCTCCCTGATGTTTTTCCCACTCATTAAAGTTTCCTTAACTCATTTTCACATTTCCTCCTTCTGATCAAAGTCTTTCTTTGATCAAAAGTTGGGTCATCTGTTTCTTATTAGAACCATTTTGTCCCTCAGTACCAGGAAGGACCCTTCCTGGGTGTCACATCCCACGGAGTGCACAGACTGGAAACTGTTGAGGCCATATTTGAGTAATAGGGAAGGGCAGAAGGGGAAAATTTCAGGCATTTCCCATCTAAACTTTATATCTTATCAAGAGTGTAAGCATTGGAGGGGCACCTGGGTGGCTCAGTCTGTTAAGCAGCTGGCTCTTAATTTTGGCTCAGGTCATGATCTAACCATTGTGGGATCAAGCCCTGCATGGGGATCTGTGCTCAGCATGGAGTCTGCTTCAGATTCTCTCTCCCTCTCTTACCCACTCTCTCTCTCTCTCTCTCTCAAATAAATAAATAAATAAATAAATAAAATCTTAAAAATAAAAGAAAGAGATTGTAAGCATTGGAGATCATCTTGAAATCTTGAGCCAGCATTACCTTATTGGGTATTTCCTTTCTACAAAAGTTTGTCAGGCAATAGGTAGGCACATAACTTAAAATATATACAGGGATGTATGGGTGGCTCAGTCGGTTAAGTGACAGGATCTTGATTTCAGCTCAGGTCATGATCTCAGGATCCTGGGATCAGGCCCTGCATTGAGCTCTCAGCAGGGAGACTACTTGAGGGTCTTTTCTTTCCCTCTTCCACCTCCCCCTACCCATTTGTACGCTCTCTCTCTCTAAAATAAATCTTAAAAAATAAAAATGATATATGTATTAAGATAAGGAGCAGACTTATGACCCTAGTTTGTAAATAGTTCTAAACCAGGAGCCCAAACTTGAAGGTAACCAGCTAAAGAGATCAAAGAACATTGCTCATCAGGTGGAATTTGTAGCCAATGTGCTTATTCTCTAATTTCATGTAATTAGGTTTCTATTTCTCTGGAGGAATTTATCTGTGTGCAATGGATGGCATTTGCTATCATACAACTGCTTCCTTGTTCAGCAAGTAGGTAATAGAGGGCTGTGTGATTGCCCAGAGCTACTTAAACCAACAAGTCCCATGACTGTTGGCTAGTCTCTCAGCGGTAGAATCAGCAAGTTTTCCCAATTTTCCCAATTCTAGAGAGAGATTTCCAATCATTTCTTCATTAGCATGAATTCCCACAAAAGGGATAAGGACACTTCTGATGGGGGAAAATCCAGAGCCCTGTATACCTCCTGGGAATTCCTATTTAAGGTGATGATGAAGGTGTAATGAGAAAGACCAATGACAGGACCAATGGAAGGACTCAAATTTATTGTGAATGTCCAAAAGGATAGTTAGAAATCCTAGTAAGCATTGGCCTCCAACCTATTGCCAGTGAGTCTAAACGCTCATAGACTCACTAAGAAGCTCATTCACCCCAGACAAAGATAAAACCAAGTGGTGCACATAAGACTCTTATTAGGGTTTGATTATTAATAGTGTCATTAATTGAGATTATTTGATTAGCCTTTTCAAGCCAAGGGTCAGTGATGTTTGGGGAAAAATTAGGGAGCAGCCAGCCTGTTTTGTGGACTTTATTCTCAAAGGCAGTACAGAGGGGAAGTGTTAGACCTAAACAGACCTAAGGTAGTAGTGAGACTGAGGAACCAGATAGGTGGAATAGGTATGATTAGTTGCTGTAAGAGTTATGATAGAGGACAGGTCAAAGCAAGGTAAAGGAAAACCTGACTGTAGAAGTTTGACGTGGTAAGAAATATACAGAGAGGTGCAGGAATAGTTAGTAGTCACATTGGAGATGAAGGAAAATCTTGCTATAGGGAAGGCTAAAAGGTCACAGCTGTTGAGAACAGATCTAACAGTCAGAAATGTTCCCCCCTTTTGCAAGGGTTTGGGAAATTTGAACAAGAGCTTTGCCTCTCCAGGATAGGGAAGGAGAAAATGAGGTGAGAAAAGGCAGAAAGAAGAGAATATACAGGTCTGAGCCTGTCATCTTGGGAAAGCTGTCTGCTTCAGGTGTCATCTGCATCAATTCCTTGGAAATATGAATTTGAGATCACTAGTTGGTGTGCAGGTCCAGTTGGGGACATTCTTTTGTTAAGACACACGGGTCCAGAAGTCAACATCTTGGAGTTTGGTGGCACAAGGATTGGCAAGTAACACTTGATAAAGGCTTTTTCAACATGGTCAAAGAGAGTCTTTTTGGAGACGTCTTTTCCAATAAGTGGAATCTCTAGATTGCAAGGTGGGGAGCTTGAAGTGTTTGTCTCCTGGGGACATGCTGTGAAAAGACTGCCCTACTAGAGCATGATTATTTTCAAGGGATAGAATTAGACTCTTGCAATCTTGAAGTATATCCCCTCTCATTAGGTGTGGAACAAAAAAGATGTCGAAGCTAGATGCATGGGGTGCCCAGTAATTATCTCAAAACATAAGTTTGTGAGTTCCAAGGCGGGTGAATCTGAGATTTAGAGAACCAATGGCAATACTTTTAGCCAAAATATTTGGAAGTCTTCCACAAATTCTGCCAATTGAGTTTTTATGCCATTAGTTTGTTAACTAGTCCTTAAGACTGAGTAGGATTAGCGCATTAAAAATGCTATATACTCCCGAACAGCACAGACTTGCCATAATACTTGACCAATAAAATAGTTTCCTTGGTTGCTACAGAGCTCAAGAGGGGTTCCCCAGGTAGGGATGATTTTTTAAATAGGATTTTAGTTACTCAAGAGGGATAGCTTGTCTACATGGAAGATCTTCGACCCAGTGGGAAAATATGTCAATCATTACCAAGACATATTTGTAACCATAAGGGGCTAACCTGAGTAAAGTCTATTTGCCAAAACTCAAATGGTCTATTAGGTAACTTAAAATGCCCAGGAGCTGTGCAAACAGTCTTCTATGAATTGGATTGTGGGTGTGTGGGACAAGCAAAGTAGGTACTTTTCATGGCCTTGTTAATATGTCCTCACCAATACTGATTTATAAATGTTGTCATGTTATCCATGGGCCAATGGTTTCATGAATGTATATTGGTCAATAGCGGGGATATTAGAATTTCTGGTAGGACTGGCTTTTCATTTGGTCCAAACCTGAGGTGCCTCTTCTTATCTTATGAACACCCATTTGAGTGTTGATATTGTCTTTCCTTTTCTGGTGCTGAATGTTGGGTGTCTCTAGTCAGTTTCTCTGAATTACCATCTGGAAGGTGAGTTCCTTTGGACCATGACAGAGGTTTGAATTTTGGACCCTTTGAGAACAGCAATTTTTTTTTTTTTTTTCCAGAAATGTCAGTGAGGTAATTTCCTTTAGCTTCTGGAGAGTCAAGCTTAGAATGCCCCAGGCCTTTAATAATAGTCAAAGCAGTAGGTAAGAGTATGGCATCCAATAATTCTTGAATGTTATGACCATTTTTAATTTTATCTCTGCTGGAAGTAAGGAAGCCATCTTGTTTCTATAAATTCCAAAATCATGAGCCACTCCAAATACATATATGTTATCAGTGTAAATGTTGGCAGTTTTGCCCTTGGCTAGGATACATTCCCATGTGAGTGCAAATAGTTTAGCTTGTTGGGCTGAGGTAGCCAAAGGCAAAGGTGCCACTTCAGTTACTTTAAACGGACTTGATATTGCAAATCCAGGCAATATTTACCATTTTCATCTTTCAAATAAGAACCATCAGTGAACCACGAAGAGTCAGCATTATCCAAAGGAGTTTTCTGTAAGTTATCACAGGGGGGTCAGAAGGTGATCTGTCAGTATTAAACACTTATGGAGGGGGTTGTAGGTACAAGAGTGGGGAAGAGTAACAGGGTTAAGGTTATTACAATGAGCAAGAATGATATAAGGGCAGTTAACAGAACAATTTCATAGGAAGTAAACAGCTTACTGAAAGATATTGAGTATGATAAGAGTTAAGAGCTTTGACATCATGTAGCACAAAGATGGTCAAACAGGATCCCATGACTATTTCTTCAGTGGCTTTTATAAGAACAGAAGCAGCAGGGGTAGCTCTGAAGCATGGAAGGTATTGCTGGGCTACAGAATCTAGTTGTTGGCTGTAACATTCTATGGACTGGTGGTGATCTTCATGCTTTCACAACAGAAATGTTGCAGGATTGGTACAGGGCAAAATGAGGCCCTGGGCACTATAGTCTTCTTTTATTAGCTTAATTCCTTGAAGTGCCTTTTTATTTATAAGGTATTGATTAATTCTGAGGAGAAGTTTTGAGGACTCTATTTGAGTCCTAATGGGAGGTTCATGATGGATTCTTGCCAATATCAGTTGATGATTTTGTCCATAAGACAGGTGGTAGTTGATCCAATAAGGACAAATGAATAGTGTCCTTGGAATTAGCTCTAGTGTATTCAGAGAAAGAGCAAATAAAACATATCAAAACATCATTTAATTCATCATGTTTGCTATATCGGTTACTGCTGTCAAATTTTAGAATTATTTCCCTGCTTTCAGGAGAAATTCCAGCATTTTTTTTTCTAATAAATCTCAGCCTAGTAATGAACAGGGACAGAGGAACTAAGGAGAAAAGGGTGGGTATCTCTTAGAAGGTCTAAGCAAAAGGGGATAGGTTTAGAGACAGAAACTTTTTGAGGTTTATTAGACACTCCCACTACTTGAACCATTTTAGTTACTCTGAGGCAAGGGCTGTTTAACAGTAGTGGGGTTAAGCACCAAGAGTGTAGCTCTGGTGCTGATAAAGACAAAGAGAGATTCATTCTCAATCTGGAGAATGGTTTGTCTGAGTCAATTAAGGGGGAGATCCTGCGGTTCCTTGGAGTGTTGATATTAAGGTTTGGGAGGACAATAGAAAGGCTGTTTAGAGGGTTAACCTGAAGTGCTCAAGATTGTAGCTGTCTTTCTCCCAGTGTCCTGGCTCTCTGCAATAATTGCAGTGACGATGAAGGGTTTAGTTTCTTTTAGGGACTTCCACTTTTTGGAGTTGAAAATTAAGGATTTTAGAAGTCTTCCTTTTATTCAAATCAGCTAAGATGCAGGTGATCTGATTTGCTAAATTAACTAAATCTGGAATGGACAGATTTTCTCATTCCCTCCTGGACTTTATAACTAGAAGAGATGATCCCAGTTCAGACAATTAATAAACATAGAGTTAAAAATTACCTGAGTGGATTCAACATCCAAATGAAGACCACAATTTTCTTTAAAGACAATTAGGAGCCAACTATGGTAATTATGCACAGGTTCATTGGGCTTCTGGGTTCAAACCTGAATCTTACTCCAGTTGGCTGGGTTTGGGAAGGTCCTAGGAATGGCCAAGTGGAGTCACTTGGCAATTCCTGAGCCTGGTCACATAATAAGGCACAAGGAATTCTCTGTCCCCAGGTTGTAATTCTAGAGTCTTCTCAGAGTCATTCCCATTGGCAGTTTTCATTCAGTGTTGGGTATGACCTTCACCAACAAGCATGTGGACTAGCTGATATAATTCAGAGAAGCCATGTTGATAAGTGTGAATAACTATACTAAATTCCTCAGCAAATCTGCCATTACTTTGAGAAAATCTCCTCAGATCCTTTGGGGAAATCTTCTACTGTGGCTTGTTGCTCAGCTTAGTCCAGGGAACATATTAAATTAGGAGTTTAGCATTTGTTTTCTCAGAAGGTCTGATTTTCAAACAGCAGGTTTCTATAGGTTTGGGGAAGGAGGAAGCAGGAAGAGGTTCAGAGAAAAAGGGACGGGCAGTGAAGAGATTGGAATGAGAAGGTGGAGGGTGTGGAAGAGGTGGGGACGGTGCAGAGGAAAAAGAGGAATCTGTGCAAAGAAGAGAGGGGAAGAGAAAAAGAGACCTCAGAAGTTTTTTAAAATTATTTGTTTATTTATTTATTTATTCTTTTTTTTTTTTTTTTTTTTGCTCTGGTTGTGTTAGAATTGGTATTCTGTAAGTGATTATAGAATCTTGGATGCATTTGAAAGCCTCCAGGTACCTTAATTAAAATAGGCATCTCATTCAGTTTATCTAATTTTAGAGCCATTGTCTTCTACATTGGTTCTGAAAAAAAAAAAAAAACCTTTAGGGAGGTTGAAATCTCCTTATAATTGCCATGAGAGGGTTCTAAATTATCCTTGGTTAAGTTGGTCTATTTAGTTAGGAATTTGCTGAGGAGAAACAATAGTTTTTTTTTTAAGAAGATTTTATTTATTTATTTGAGAGAGAGAGAATGAGAGAGAGAGAGAGAGCACGAGAGGGAAGAGGGTCAGAAGGAGAAGCAGGCTCCCCGCTGAGCAGGGAGCCTGATGCGGGACTCGATCCCGGGACTCCAGGATCATGACCTGAGCTGAAGGCAGTCGCTTAACCAACTGAGCCACTCAGGCGCCCGAGAAACAATAGTTTTTGAACATAAAACCAACTGGGATCTCAGAAGGAGAACTTCTAAGAGATATAATATATATGTATATATACATATATGTTCATATATATTATATATAGATATATATTGATTATATATTATAAAATATATCTATATACATTATATTAGCATCCCATACCTCAAAATCAGAGATCCAGAAAACAAATGAGAATTCACCTAAAGGAAGATGCCTTCAAGAAAATAGATCCTAGATAAAATCAGAGAGCTCAACTAAAAGGAGGGAGCTCAAATCTAAGAGGAGACTCACTGAATCTGAAGGAAGAAGATGACTCACAGAAATAGAGAGCACAAGTAGGTACCACACGTGGTTGTGGGGTTGTTAATTCCTTGGTGGGGCATGGGGATTAGCCTCTTTGGATCCCACTTCTGACACCATGAGATGTCGATTTTCTGAAGGAAAATGGTAAGCAATTTAGCCAGTAAAATCAAATTTATTCAACAATAGCAGAGAAATGAGGATAGGAAAGTCTGGAGAACAAAGAAGGGGAGCATCCTTTTATAGAGAAAAGGGGGAGATTTGGGGAGTTATTTTGAACAAAAGTTCATTAGAGGAAAATGAGAGTTGGAAGTATTGGTGGTTTCCTCCCTTCATGGCTTTCTGAATCAGGTTTGGGTTGTTTCCTTAATACATTTTGACAGAAGTTAGTTGCCAGCCTTATTGTTCCCCTCTTGAAAGTAATCACTCTTTTCTTTCTGGATTCATTTTTGATTTTGAATTTGTCTTTGATGTTCTGCAATTTCACTATGGTGTGGATAAACTTGGATTTCATTTTTTTTTTTTTGTCTTACCTTAGGCTTTCTGAATCTGAATTCATCTTTCACCAGTTCTAAAAAAGAGTATCAGACTTGTTTCTTCAGACATTACCTCTGCTGTATCCTCTCCCTCCTTTCCTTCTCTTCCCTCACTTGGCAAATTATATGTTTGGTAGAACTTCTTACTTTTTCTTCCATGTTTTCAAGGCTCTTTCTCGTGCATCTCCCTCCTTATTTCTCTATGCTGCTTTCTGGATGCTTTCTTTTGCTTTCTCTTCTTTTCAGTAATTCTCATTTTAGCTGTGTCTTATCTAATGTTAAAGTGGTCTATCAAATTTTAATTTATTATATTCTTCATTTCTATTAGAAATATTTGGTTATTTTTAAAAATATGCATGTTCTCTTACCTCCATCTCTTTTCTCATATTTTACATGTTTTATTTCTTTAAACATATTATACAAATTTATTTTATAGTTTGTGGCTGATAATTCCAAACTCAGAGGACTTTTGCAGTTTAATTCTACTCTTTAGCTCATGGTGACTTTGTTTCTGTGTTATTTGGTTTTTGACTGTCATCTTATTTTTTTGGAACTTCATAGCAGAAATTCTTTGAGTCCTGGTCTGACTGTGAGGTCTTCTATAGCAAGGTTTTATCATTTTGTTTTGGTTTGGTTTGATTTGGTTTGTCTTTGTTTCTGTAAGTGTTTAAAGGCATTACACAGTCAGAAGCACACTAAAATAAATCTCAGCCTGAGATTTTTTCAGATTATTTGGGTGTCAAAGATTCAAGCTTCAAATCCATAGGAAGGCCAGTTTTCTGGGACAAATCTTTGGTGGGATTCTTTTACCCCTTCAATGCTAAGATTTGACAAGCATGCTAACTACTGAGTGAGGCATCATTTTGTGCAATTTTATTTATTTACTGTGGTACTGAAATGCAGGACACTAGAGTGCCAGGTTTATATGTGGGTATCCTATTAGATGTTCCTCCTTGGTTGAACTCTAGGATTTGTCTTTTGTTTCCCAGACCCAATAAATCCCTGTAATCTTTAATTCAAATTTACCTGGTTTTGCACACCCTCTCAAAGTTTTAGGCTGGGACAGAACTTTACTACCTCAGACTTCAGTTAGATTTTAGTTTCTGAATAGTTTTTATTTTATTTTCAGTTCATAAAAACAATTAAAAGGATTACATAAATGAGTACTTCTGTATGTGCAATATTGCATATACATTTCACACTCTTTATGTGATAGAATAACAAAACCATATGTTTTATGTATTATACAATATAAGATTTAAAAGCAAAAAATTTTATTTTGCTGCAATTTTGCCAAAAACAAAAATCTCTCTCAATGAGATTTTATTGGTTTGATTTCAATCTCCTCTAAAGTTCTGGTTTCTAAGAGTGAAGAGAAAAGAAATGTGTGAAAAGTATTCCAAATAGCTCACATAAAAGTGAGGCAATTCTAATAAGAGTTAATTTTTTTTAAAAACTAGAATACATAAATAAGCTTATATTTATAAGGCCTACTACAAATCATAACCTGAAAAATCAGGAAATGATAGCTGTCCTCCTCCTCATCATCATCTACGTTTCGTTGCCTTCTCTCCTGATGTCACTTATTTAATGAGCTCAAGAAAGAAATTGTCTGAATGTGACAGTTTCAATATCCAATGTGCATCTGAGAGGTATTTGAAGAGACATTTTATTTTTTGCTAAACAAGAGAATGCACATCATACACTGGCACTACAACTACTAGGGGGGAAAATTCTCTAATGGGATTGAGGGACCTTGGGTTAGCACTAAGTATGTCCTATGTTTTACTGTCAACATGTACTATTCTCCAGTGGAGTTTTATGGAGTAGAATTGCAGTTTAATAAGAACCTCATTTGCAGGTACACTGCCCACCCACTGAATAGTTGCCTTAGTTATATAATAGTCTGATTGGAGTCCCATGGAGGTGCAGTCCTCTGTTAGCAACTTATCTTAATGGAAACGAATTGCATCCATTGCAAACCTCTTACTACACATTACCATGTTAGTGTAAGCCAGATAAGAGAATTCTACCACTTGCAGAAGCTTGTATAGTTCTTTGAGCTAATGTATAAATTGCATCATTTGGAGGCTTTACTATTTTTCTAATATAAACATATTGGAGTAGTGCTGGAAGTAACCTCTAAGTCAACCTTTTATTTTGTCTTTGGCCTGAAATAAACCTTGAAAAAAAAATAAAGCATATATCATTCCTCTTCACTTTTCCCCCTCAGCCTTGTCTCACAAGGATTATAAAAGCTGAAATATTTAAACATTCCACTGAATATTTAACGTGGCTGAAATAAAAATCACTTAAAAAGGGGGGGCAATTATGGGTCTTTGTGGTCTAGTTTAGTGATTTGAAAGATGTTAAACTATTAGGTAGCATCTCAACTTTTGAAATTATATCAATTATTAAATTGTTGATATTAAGAATTGTCAGTGTATGGCCATTGAAACTTTCATTAATAGCTTAAAATTAAACATTGCATACATGATTGGCTATTGTATGTGGAGAAATTTTCCATTTTTCCTTATTTTCTCTTAAATCCAATACACCAATTGTAAAGTGTCCCCCCATTTAGAAAGACTATCTGATCCTTAAAATTATACTCAGGCTTTTGTAACAATGCTCTCATTTTATTCTTTATTTCAAATTGTTTATTATTTATTTCTAGCATCAAAATCTCATGGCCAATTGGTGGGCTGAATTATAATATGCATCTGTTTTATAGAAGTGGCAAATATCAATCTTCAGTATTAGAATAGTTGCCAGAGAAGCTGTGTTTGAAAATAGTGAATTTTAGAGGTTTTTAAGTGTCATTCACTTTTGTGAATATCTGTCTCTTCTCCCTTGTAATTTTTATGGGAGCAAAAATATTCAAAGAATTATATTAAAACTCAAAAGAGCTCTGGACATGACCTAGTATTTCAAAGACCTCATCTGCTTTCAGCATAATTGACGTGTACACATAATACTTTGAGTTCTGTGTCTTCCAAAATTGGTGAAGCAGATACTTGTGTGGACAAGTCAGTACACCAGACAACTAGATTTGTGGAGGGGAGCTGACATTGACTGATTACTTACAGTCAATGTGCTTGTCCTTATGTTCAGCACTTAATATGGCAACTTACTGGATGGATCCCACTTTCTATTTCTCCTTTATCTATCATCTATCTATCTATCATCTATCTATCATCTATCTGTCAATCTAAGTATCTATCATCTATCCATCCATCTATATGCTTATCTATCATCTATACATCTGAATTTAAGTCCATTTTGAGTCAACGGAACCTCAGAGACATTGAGCCCTACCATAATTCACACTGCCAGTGAGTAGAAGAACCAAAAATTTAAACTTTTATTTTTCATTCTAAAGATAACACTTTTCTACATTCAGTACATTGTCTCTCACAATCATGATATAATATTTTTCCTAGGGCATAGAATTGTTTGGGGAATAAAAATGAAGAACAGAATAATCTGTTAATTACATAGGAAAATCAAATTTAGAGCAGTACCTGGAAGTAGCTTTGAGCAAACCTGAAATTCAGACCAAGCCTACCTCCTGTGCCTTCTGTCTTTTCCTTAGGCTCTTATTCTACATCTTCTTCTGAACTTCACTGTTTTTCTTCTCTCTCTCCCCTATCTCCAATCACTTTTTTTTTCTATTTAGTCATTAATATTTAGCGGAACATTTTTCAAACAACTTTTTCTGCTTTATACTTTTCTGAGTGTTAATGTGAAACAGCCCTGCATAACCTCAGACACACACACACACACACACACACACACACACTTTATTTTGAACTTAATCCAGTATTTGTGTTACTTCTATGTCAATTTACTATTTAGCTTTAATTTTGGACTAAAAAGTGGTTTTTGGGGCCTGGAGCAACTTTTACTGCCTTAAAGTCAGGAAGTTCTCCAAAAATTAAAGATCTACAATGTTATACATATGTCCAAGAGACACAGGTACCAAATGAAAAAGCTCTCAGTGACCAAAGCTGGAACAATTTAAGTGACAAAATAGTGTTGAATTATAGACCAAAGTATAAAATGAATAACCATAAGTCCATATAGACATAAGTAAACAACTGAATAAATTAAATAAATGGAAGAGAACAGAAGCTCTCCCATGCAGAAGAATTCTAAATAATTGATGTAGAGGCTTTATCCTCAAGGAAGTAAAGCATAACTCTTCATTCCTTAAGTATGGTCTTCGCACAGTGGCTTCCCTCCAAAGAGTCCAGTATGGAAATGTGGGAACTATGAGGGAGTAACTTTACCGTGGAGACACTTGACCAGCACTACTTAAGCCCAGTGATCAAGGTCAACATCAGTAGTGATTAATCATGTGGATTGTATGTGCCCTTGATATTCTACAATGAGAATGCTACTTTACCTCTGTGGTCTTCTTCCCCAGAATCCATAACCCCCTCTAATCATGAAAGAAAAATCAGAAAAATCCCAGTTGGGGGCATCCTTACAAAGTAGCTGACCTGTTGTGTGGTACATGCTGGATAGCTAGTCTGCGCAAGCACACACAGAATGTCCCTGTTAATCACGAGCTCAGATGTAGAGTTCCTCTCCTATATTTCCATCAAGCAAAATGTGAGAAGAATGTGTTGTTCAGCGTTGAAGGTCAGGGGCTCCACAAATGGCCAGCAGCCAATGTCTCTTTTGTAACGAAGCGTCCAAGTGGCAGGTCTGAATCTCCTTGGAAACACTGTGCAAAGAAGGGAAGAGCCAATGATAGTTGCTAGGGTAAGTTACTATGATATAAAAACTTGCAGCATGTAGAACCCAGAAACAGATGCTTTGTCCAGTTTGCTCCTGGACCCCTTGTACGCATGTTCCCCCAATAAACTTACGTCTCAATTACTGTCTCCTGGTCTTTTCTTTGGCCTCACTGGGCCATCACCACCCCAGGTTTAGAGTCTGCTGGGATGCAGCTGCATACCTGTAATCTTCAAATTGTCCAGGTCATCAAAAACAAGGGAAGTCTGAGAAACTGTCACAACCAAGAGGAGCCTAAGGAGATATGATAACTTCACATAACGTAGCATCACGAATGGCACCCTGGAACAGAAAAAGGGCATCAGATAAAAACTAAGAAAATCTGAATAAAGTTGGACTTTAAATAATAACAATGTGGCACTATTAGGTCATTAATTGTAACACATATGCCATAATAATATTAAAATGTTAATAATTGGGAAAACTAAGTGTGAGATGCATAGGAAGTCTATATACCACTTTGTAATTTTTCTGTAAAATATAAAAATATAAAATAAAATGTATTATATATAAAAATGGAAGATATAATAAAGGAAAAATGTCCTTGGGTAAAGGAATGATTTAGGGCACTTGCCAGAGCCAGTGGTGGAGATGTTTTGGAAGGTGTTTTTGGAGACAGAAAATGCATCAGCAGTATACAGAGGCATTATTTCCCTATGATGTGAATGGTGCCCTACCTAACCTCAGATTAGCCTTGATTTTACACCCACTTTATTTCTTTAACAGAAGATTTTAATGACTTTATAGGAAGGAAAAATAGAAAAGTGTAGCTCTATAGAGTTTCTTAAAGACAAAGTGTTAATGTGTCCACATTGAGTATAGTAGAACCAAGATACATGTGAGGTGATGATTGGGGATGTATTTATGGTGATCCTACATCCCTTAGAGCTAATGTCCCTAGCTAGCTTCTTCAGATTGGCTAGATCTCACAATGCTGAAACCCTTATAGGTCTTACATTCTAAGATGACTGGTAGCAGATGATGATTGTAGAAGGATACTCCATAAAGGTTGTTTGTGATTCACATCAGTTTGCTTAAAGGAAAAGAAGGGAGAAAAAGAAGATGAAGAGGAGGAAAGGGGAGGAAGAGAAAAAAAAGGAACAAATTGACCCACCATTGAGAGGTACGTTTTCTCATTTTCTTGAAGGAAAAAAAAAAGAAGAAAGAAGAAAGGAAGGAAGGAAGGAGGGAGGGAAGGATTGAGGGAGGGAAGGAAGAAGGAGGAAGGGAAGGAAGAAGGGGGGAAGAAGGAAGGAAGGAAGGAAGGAAGGAAGGAAGGAAAGAAGGAAGAAGGGAGAGCCAAATCCGTATTTATTAAAAAACACATGGAAGTTCCATTTTGGACTTTAAAAACATTAGCTGTGGTAGCCAGTTTTTAAGTCTGAACTATTCTATGATCTGGTTCTATTGTCAGTCGTGGATATGGCCAGAGAACCATAATCAAAGAGGAGCTTAGAAAGGAAGAAAAGAAAGACAGTGTTGTGTTTGTTAACAGTATTTTGTACCTCCATGAACGGTAGCATGCCATGGAGAGCCAGGCAGGGGAAATGCAGCGCACTAGTAGAAAGCAAAGTGTCACAGAGAATAAAGCAGACTTCAGTCTAGCTTCATAAATTCCACCGTGTTTGGGAACACAAAAATGTCCTCTTTTGTTAACTACCTGTATACAGAGAAAGGAGAGTGGGGTGATGAGATCATGCCAAATCTCTCAACATCTCTCCGTCTCTGTCTCTGTCTCTCTCATTGACCTTCATTCTAATTAACCTGCTTCCCGATCATTTCCCTCCTTTTCATTTCTGTCATTTCCATTTCACAGTATCACTGGCCCAGTGAAAAGAGACTCAGACACATTCTATTTAGAAAGTGAGTGTCTCACTAGGGGTGACAAGTCTTTCTTTGAGGTCATTTATCTAATTGCTCTTTGCAGATAAGAATTAATTAGCCCGATTATTTTTCTTAGTTTTTGGATGGGTTCCCCACCTGAAGAGAAGAAATTCCTTGGTGTCAGTGATTAATTGCTCAGCCAGAAGCTTACTGCCTCGCATTTGTAATAAATGCCGACTAGCTCTTTAGGTCACATTAAGAACCAGACAGGTTGCGGTATAATGTACAGGATAATAAAGCATGTGTATAAATAGGGGCAGCAGCATTTGATTTTGATTAAATATTTTAATACATGAAAGGGTAAAGGAGTTTCAAGATGCTGAAGGTAAGAGTCCCCATTTAGGGCAGCTTTCCTCTCTCCTTCATGAGGCCTAAAACATCTCCAGATCAATGATAGCAGGTGGCATTTTGGTGAAGGGTTTGTCTAACATGACCCCAGTGATCTGTGGGGTTTTGTTTTCTCTTTTTGACTCTCTCTTTTATTTTTTCTGTCAGAGAACACCTAAAAACACAGGCCCATTCAGATCCCAGATCCCTTTTATTTCTAGAATAGAAAGAAATGAGGTTCTTCTTGGTTTACTTCCAAATTAGTGATTTTTTCTTCTTAAATTGGTGTTGTTGCTAGATGTTTATGGAAGGTCTCCAGACCTCAAAGGTAAATGCAAAGGGATCTTTATCACAAAGATGTGATAAAGTGTGGCAATGTGAAGTAAGTCTGTAAAGAAGAAACTCAAATCCATGAGTGGATTTAGAGGCTGTCCTAGTTTGTTTGGTTGCTAGGACAAACTATCAAAGTCTAGGTGGCTTAAGTCAGCAACAGTTATTTCTCTGAGTTCTGGAGGCTGGGAAGTCCAAGATCAAGGCTCTAGAAAATTCAGTGTCTGGTGGGAACAACTTCCTGGTTCACAGAATTGCTCTCTTGCTGTGTCCTCACATGGTAGAAGTGGAGAGCAAGCTCTATGAGGTCTTTTTTATAAGGGCACTAATCTCATTCTCGAGGGCTCTACCCTCATGAACTAATTATCTCTCAAAGGACCCATATCCTAATACCATCACATTGGGGATTAAGGTTTCAATATATATATTTGTGGAGGACACAAATATTCAGTCCATCATAGGAGGCAAGATATATATTCTGTGGGCATTATAGTTTAAGGATATAGGGTTTCAAATAATCTAAGAGTATTGCTTCCTTTTCCATGTTTGTAGTAGAATTCTATAGATAGAGATATCTTAATTTTTGTGGTTATTTTACAAAAAAAAAAAGATAACAAGCCCAGGAGAAATTATGTACTTTATGAAAAGATCATGTTCATTGAGCAAGTTAAGCAGAGCCAGATCTACAACAGACTGCTTTTGATTCCCGGGCCAATTTGCTGTATTATTATTATTATTATTATATTTTTTTTACAAAATATATAATTACCTATAGTATTCATTAAGAAAGAAGTGTGAATTAGAACTATTTTTGAATAAAAATATTGTCTAAATAAAGCATATTTTCTTTAAAAAGAACCTCTTTATGAACCAGATGATCTGATTAGCAAAAAGGATGTTTTCTTTTTTCCCCCAAGAGGGTAAATCATAGAACATTTACTCTCATTAAGCAATGTTACTGAAAATAATCAAATCCAACATGTTTTCTTTCCTTTAGGGAGGCCCAACATGTAATTAAGAAACTTGCATGATGACCTATTTAGTCATTTTTATCCTATATTCTATTTTTCCAAGGCTCACATCTACTAAAAAACAAAGACCTGCACATAGTAGATCCTTAATCAGCATGTACTGAGTAAGCAAGTGAAGGAAACCATTAACTGTGACTATTTGGTGAAGGTAGGCAACCACAGCATTCTATCTTCTCTTATCTCTTATTTCCAGCTCTTCTTAAGTTAGACTAGAAACTAATATTTCAGAAGGCTTCCAGTTTACCAATTTTAATTAAAAACTTTTTGGGTGCAATGGTATGAATCTGTGATATCTGCCCTGTGTGATTCAATAACACAATGCAATGATCTCTTCTATGTCAAAGAAGGAAGTTCTCCTGTCACTCCTTTAACAAGCCAGGTTCACCCACTTACCAATTTCAGATTATTCAGGCCAGTGTAGAGAGATTTTTAAATGCCATTTATTGGTTATGCCTATCATCAAGAGCCTGTTTTTATATGTTCTTTTGTAAATCTTGCCATAATCTCGGATTTCTGGTTAATTGTAAAGAAGAGAGTTTTCTTCTTCAACCACCTGTCAAGATTTCTACGGCTATTCAACATGAGTGAATGCTTCTGTTTCCTTCCACTCTCTTTTCACAAAAATGATGAAATTAGCTACCAAGCTGTTGAGCATAGATATTTCATGCCGTATTCTCTTCCTCCTGGGTTGCTGTGAAAGGATTATGGGCAAGGGTGACATTGTTTACAGTTTACATCAACATGTTTCAAATTTCCTTATCTCATGAGAGAACTAATTGTTCTGCAATGATTGAAAATGGACATTTGTTCCTTTTTTTTTTTTTTAGTTTAAATTGATAATTTATTCAGAAGACAGTAGTCAAAATGCCTGAATTCAAAATACAGGCAAATCTGTTGTGGGTCTAAAAACACAAAAATAATATAATGCAAAGAAATTTCAGGAGTCTTTAGTGGTCAAAAAATGTGAAGCAGCTAATTTATCAAGCTAAGTTTCTATCCAAAGTTCAAAGAAAAGACATATCAACAAGGGCCACGTTTCTCTACCTGTGACCCTTTTCTCAATCCATTGCCTTTCTTCATTAAACATTAAATATGTTTTCAAGAAAAAAATTAGAAAATCATATTGGGTGAAATGTTGTGAATCTTCAAATAGAGGAGTTTATAAAGTGCTTTGAAAAGGCTTGGCATTTAGCAACCACTGTATATGCATGTGTTAGATAAAGTCAAGGTTCTTGCAGACCTCTCTTTTAAATTGTGTCTTAAACCTATAGGCCAAACTTGGAAACTAGATTTAATGTGTACACTAGATCATTCCAAATTTATATTTCACAATAATAATTAACTATGTAAATTGTATTCAACTTGAATACATACTTGAAGATCTATCCAAGAAAAATAAGCTATGCAAAAAAAGCCATCCATCACTATCAAACCAATCCAAACAATGTGTCAGACATACCTATGTCATGAAGATACCATATGACATTTTAGGGAGTCCTCTTTTGGGTTACTTGAGGCCTCATCCAAAAATTTGGCAAATCACAGAATGCTAGATACTTCTTTTTTGCAGAAATATAAGGTCTAAAATCTTCTTTGAATAGAAAATTTGCAAACACATTTTACTAATGTAATAGGCTTCTTAAAATCCAACTTAAAAACAAAAACATAGTTCATTAGTATAGAAGAACAATAATAATTTTCCCTCTACCCTTCTGAGTTCTTAGCTGTGACCCCTGTAACAAAAGACAGATTAACAAGAGAAAATAAATAGTTTATTAATAGATATACCTTATGTATACAGTTCACATAACCAGGGAAAACAAGTAACTCTCAGAGGTAGCTTAGAACTCCAGCTTTCGTCGTAGAGTGCAATATCATCTAACTAAAGACAAAAGGAAAAAGGTTTGGAGAGACGAGTAATGGGGAGGTTACCTGGAAAAGCAAGGTAAGCAAGAGTATTTTATGCATATTTAGGTGAGTATGTTCTCCATTGATAAGAACCTAAAGTTGTCTCCAGGAATTAACCTTTGTCTTTCCTGGTTGCCAAAAGGAGAGACACGTTTATAAATTTATATCCTGCTTTGGGGCAAAGAAGGAAAAGACAGGAGCTTTTCTTGTAACTGCTTCATCTCAATTGCCTTCAACTCAAAATAATCCTTATGCCAAATCGGCATATTTTGGAGTGGCATGTTCTGCTTCCTTCATTAAAATAAACTTTTAAAAAAAATCTATTAATTGTCAAATGGTGGCCTGTGTTCTGGTCAGGGCTGTTTCTCTTTTTCTAGAACTGAGAGGCCCAGAGGGGAGAAAGTTTTTCAAGAGGCAGAATGTTGTATTTCTCATCCAGAAATCCCACCCAGGCAGAGCTCACAGATAGGGTAAAAGCCTGTTCAGAGGAGAAAGCTCCTGCATATATCAAAGATATCTAACCTTTAGTGGTAAGCAAGGTCTGGAAAAATAAAACTCTTGAATACTTTCAGAAGACCTTTCCCAGGAACAGAACTTAACAGCAAACTCTGAGTAAGAGGGATAAATATTTTTATTTATGAGAAGATGAGATTTTCAAATCTTCTCATCAAATCAAGCTCTCCTTTGCTCTCTGCCACGGTTCATTTTTGTCTCATCTGCTTTGAAGCATCCTAACCTAATGCTATCTGATGATATTTTTCTGCTATGAAATTTCTTCCTTGAGTTTATCTGACACAATGTTTCTCTTCTGAGGCCATGTTGATGCAAGGTTGACCCATTTAGTACAGAGCAAGCAGAAACAGTATTGGCAGCCAGCAAGAAGGTTGAGAAGGATTAGATACACATTAAATGAGGGATATAGGATGCACAGCAAAAGTTTAAAACCAAAAATCTTGAATCTCCAATTGCAGGGGGTTCTCTATAGCCCCACCTCACACAATGACAGGCCCTGGTGAGTGAGGAACAGGTCCATCATCCAGAGCAGACCTCAGCCTTCTTACTGATAGTGTCTTCATTTAAATAAACTCAGACGTAGTGAATTTTGGCCTGCCGAGTGTTGTCATTGTCTCCTGCTCTTTCTGCTTCTGCCTGTGGTTTCTGGTTCTCTAGTCCTGAGACTTTCCAAAGACCCTTCTTCATAAACTTCCCTACCCCTCCCTTCCTCAAATTTCCTAATCCGATGAGGCCTCCAAGCAAAAAGTGAATGAATATCCACAGGGCTCCAGAGACCCTGCTGCGGTATCTCGTTCTCAGCCACTCAGTGTGAGAATCCTGCAGCTAAGGAGATTTTTAGCATTATTTTTCCAGACTGAAAAGATTGAGCTGATCAGATCACTGTTATCAGTACAGTGAACAGGATTAGGAAATATTTTATATATATCCCCACACATATATACAAACATATGCCTATAGATGTATATACATACACACAATGATCTCTCTATGTATATATCCCTGTTTCTTTCTCTATCCCCCTTTGCAATGGTTGTAAATATCTTCTCTGTAAATGAGAAACTTGTCCACATGATCTTCAATATATTTATTGTTTTGCTTAATCATTGTACGTACTTGTTTAATGGAACCACCCTTACAGATATTCTGGCTATTTCCTCTACTCACTACCAGCATCCCTACCCCTGTCCACCTCTTCCTTGCCCCTGCATACCCGTGTCACCCCTCACCTTTCCTTGTACACATCCACCCTGCTGTTTCCTGCATTTGGGAAAGGCAAGGGGAGGGATGGGGAGATTAGAAGTTCATGGAAGAGAAGATGTGAAGGGAAGATGTAAGGAAAAGGAGGAAGGAAGGGAAAACGGAAAGAAAGGGGTCCAATACTTTTGTAAAATATTGCAAAAATGTATTACTAAAAAGTGAAATAAAAAATACAATGTGTGATTTTTGATTGCTAGGTTCAACATTCCTCTGCCAAATTGCTATAAATACTTCTAAACGTTTTCTCTCAATTTCAGTATTTATCTCATTGCAAATAGTTCAGGGATAAGCTCATGGAAAGTTAGAAACTTCAAAATAATTTGTATGTGTCTAAGTCCAAATTAGACTTTTATCATGGTTACATTACTTTATGCATGTACATTAAATTAACTTATTTTTTTGAGTAGGTGTGTGGGTTACTCAAAAGCAAGTAGCTATTGAGTAATTATAGCAGAGGAAAATCATACAATGTTAGGTATACAGATCAAGTGATGTACCTGATTTTTTTTTTTTACCCACTTACCCATTTACTCACGCTTTGTAAGTTGCTTGCTAATATGATGGAAATCTTATATGAGGTTTCAAAAATTTGCATTTCTTTGCTAATGAGAGGATGTTTTATATTCATGATTACATTACTTTCTCTGTGGAGTGCTCTTTACCACTTTTTTTTTTTTTAAGGATAGATCTTTAAAAGTTGATCGGTAGGGATTCTTTCTATATCATGCATCAAATTTCTCTGCGGTCTTCTTTGCAAATGTTTTCCTAGTTTATTGTTTGTCTTAAAATAGAAGTTAAACATTTTTTATTTGGCCCAAGTCTACTGTGTTTTTTGTTATTGCTTCCTACCTTCCTAAAATGCTTTAAGAAGTCTTTTCTGTATCTAAATTATAAAAGATATTCTCGAAGGGCTTTTGTTATTGGTTTTCTCCCCCAGTTTACACAACTACTCTAGTAGGTGTATTTTTGTGTTTGATGTTACTTAAGAGGTTGTGGGTTATTCCTAATTTTATTTCCAAATGCCAAGCCAATTGTTGAATAATCTATCTTTCCCTCCTGGGATGGAAATTCAACCTTTACGAAATACATAATGTACACAAGCATGGATAAATCTTGGGAATTTCTAATCTTCTAATGATCTATCTGCTGATTCTCTATCTGCAAC
This sequence comes from Callorhinus ursinus, assembly GCF_003265705.2. NCBI lineage: Eukaryota > Metazoa > Chordata > Mammalia > Carnivora > Otariidae > Callorhinus > Callorhinus ursinus. The sequence goes on from NW_027397109.1 coordinate 584,629, forward strand.
ATGCTACTTTAATTACTGTAGCTTTACAGTAAATTTTGATACCTGACAGAGCAAGTCCTCTCTCATTATTCTTATTCACAATTTTCTTGCCTACCTTCATGTATTTATTATTTCAGTTAAAAGTTATTATCAAGTTGTCAAGGTTTAAAAAAATACATTAGGATTTTGATGTGAGTGGCACCATGTTTATAAGATGATTTGGGGGAAACTGACATCTTTACAATTTTTAGTTATCCCATCCAGGCAGGCAATATTTCGTCAACAATTCAGATCCTATTTTATGTCCTTCAGGAAAATTTTATTTTTTATGAGGCTTGTATATTCCTTATTTAATTATTTCTAGGTATTTCATAACTTTGGTTGCTATTCTAAATACGCTTTTAAAATGACATAACTAGTTGTTTATTGTAAAAAGAAAAGAAAGCTAACTTGTATCATATCTGGCTAGCTATAATATTCTTTTGATAGTAATAGTTTTAGTAATTTTTCAATTAATCCTCTTGGAAATTTTAGGTATGTGAATATAATATCATTAATTTCTAATTACTTTATTGTTTCCTGTCCAGTATATGCCTCATTTTTTTTCTTATTGCCATGTTCAAAAACTTCAAGATAATGTTGAATGGTACAATAAGTCAAATAAAAATGAAATCTCATAAATATGTATGATGCTCCACCAATGCTTTATAACAAAAAAATATTCTGTGGTTTAATGAGATGAATGAGTGGTGGACTAGTTCATCCAAATGCATTCAGGTGGCACTACACACTGCTTGAGTTGGGGTTCTTTCCCTGCACTAAGTTTGTAAGTGTTGAGGGTTAAGTGTCCGAAGTTTAAAGAAGAAATGAAAATGATCAGGATATTTTCTCCCCAAGTCTAAAATTGCATGAGGTGGAGGGTGACATGTATGTTAATAAATCAGCCTAGGTCCTTGTGTCCTTGAGTGATAATCTACTACACACAAACACCTTTTATATCCCTTTTATATTAATTTTTCTATTATAAAGTCTGCACTAATAGTCCTCCTCCTTGTTCCCACAGACTAATTCTGTGCCACTTTCTCAGAGTTAAATCCACTAAAATCTTCCAATAGTAAATTCACTTCTTCCCAATCCCCATCAGTCCTATGTCCATCATTCTATAAGCAAGAAATGTATAGAAAGTATTACAGCCAACACTGACTAGATTTTTTCAAGTCACAGTCTCACTCATATTTCTCAGCATCTCCCTCATAAGTGCCAGGTTCAAGGTTTGATTCCTGGAGAGTGAGGTCCTTGGGTATAGGTAGCTCAAAACCTCATATTCTCCCTGTATCCCTTTATTTCTGTCCCCCTCCATAGGTGCTGTGTGTATAGGAACATTTCTATAACATATCTGCTGAGATGCTCTCCTGCCTTTGTTTTAATCGGTTACCATATTATCACATTGGTAGCACTCATCCATTGTTCTGATTGTAGAGCCCGTTGCTGGTGGCATTACACACTCTGTGGACATCATGGATGTTTGGCTTGGTTCCTCCTGTAAATTAGCACCTTTAGATATTACTTCTCTCTCTTCTTTCTCTTTTATTTCTCTCTTCTCTTCAATGACTGTTTCTTTTCATAGGACAAGCCAGAGTTTCCTTCCCTTTGGTCTTAAGATATTGAGAATACACTATGTCTATACCTTTATTAGCCAGACCTAACAGGACCACCATAATTCTGGTTCTTCTAAATTTACAGCACACACACACATAGGCAGTATACATTATTGAAGAGCCACTCCTGCCATATCAGCATTCTAAGTATAAGAAATTTCATTTGTATATTAGTTAGATTTTTCTGTGTACCACAAAACTTTGTAGCTAAAACAGTAATCACTTTCTTTAGCTCATAATTCTGTGGGTCAGTTGGATGGCTCCTCTGGTCTGGGCCAGGGCTGTGGTGCTCTTGCCGATGGGTGGTTATCAGTTACTGAATTGACTGGAGGATGGGGTACCTCCATCCTCTACCATATGGCCTCCCATCCTCCAACAGGTTAACTTGGAGTCATTCACACAGTGGTCTCTCAGTTCTAAGTACAAGAGCACAAGTCTTGAAGTGCAAGTGCTTTTTAAGCTTGCATCATGTTTTCTAATATCCACTGGCCAAAGAAAGTCACATGGCCAATGCAGAATCAAGGGGTAAGTAAACAGATTCCACCTCTTGATGAGACGATTCACAACATCACGTCTCAATGGTATGGATCATAAGAGGGCAAGCATTTGGAGCCATTTTTGTCACCTATAATTGGCAATTGACTTTTATTTTTTCCCTGAAAAGATAGTCCAAATACAAGAAAGGAGGAAAATTCACAATTTATAAACACAATGTGAAAGGTACTTTGCTAGGCACTAAATTACATGCATGCAAATGATTCTTATAAAGTTGGCATTATTAATGCCACAATGAGAAGACTGAAGTAGCCCTTCAGGAAATACTTAACTGAGCAAGGATTTACACATAGGTCTTCCTGACTTCAAATTCCAGGCCTTTCCTACAATGAATACAATGTTCTCGATATTAGGTAGCGGCAAGATTTTTTTTTTTTTTTTTTAATATGTCCCAGAGGATCCCCATCCTGCTTGTATTTATCTCACTCAAAACTGGGAACTACTCTCTGGTTATTTTCCTTTTTGTAGTTCTGTGAGTAACAGTGAAGATGAAAACTCACAAATTTCCACTGTGAATGGAACTACATTAAGGGTTTATTGTAAATTAGAGTGAGCAGACATATTTTGACCCAAATTATAGATATGTGTTCCCAGGACCGTGAATTACAGGCAATTTGCTCACATTATAGTAATAAAGCTATATGCTTGGTGAGCACATAAATCACTGATAATGATGTGTAAAGCATGGTGTTTACAAATAAAGGGGTATTGTTGCATGACAGATTTTGTTCTTGATATCCTTCTTCTGTTCGTTTGATTTGGCCATCCTCTTTGGGCAACAGGCTTTGAGCAGGGAGGAAAAAAAAAGCAGAATATCACATGCAAATATGATCCCACAGATAGAAGCCAATGTATGTTAATAGAGAGCATGACTTCAAAGTCTAAGTATTGTAACACGAGTGTGCCTTATGTCAATCTTCTGGGGGTATTTAGCACATCTTCATCTTATATACTATCAATATGAAATGGGTTTTTTTATTATTATTGATATGACAGCAAATATTTATCTGACACCTTCCATGTGTCATAAGGGGTCATGACATTTTCACCCTAATCCAGAAAACTTATTTTTTACAATTACAATTTTAGCAAAATCAAAAATAGCCTGTCTTCTCAATTACCTAAGTGAAAAGGATAGATAACAAACTAACACATGATAATACATTAAGAAAAAAAAAAGAAGGTACACAGTGATATAAAATGGGCATTGAACTCCTAAAATAAAATATATATTTATTACACAACTTGGAATTTTTAAGAGGTCCCCTGTCTCTCCCCAAAGGCAGATACTTTTAAGATCTTGACTCAAACATTGGTGGTTGTGAGTCCCCATTTATCTGATCCATGTTGATGACCAGACAGGGAAACTACATGCAGGAGTCCTGAACTAATCATTTCTATAGGAAAGAATGGGAAGGAACATTGAACAGCTTCTGGGAATAATATATCTTCTGATAAACTATGTCACACATAAGTAATTAGTTATTCCAAAGATATACATGAGGATTGTAGATTAATGAGCCCCCCTATAATGGGAGAACTGAGCTACAGTTACCTTCTGAGTCTATATTCTTTGGGGATTAAATGCCAGAGGAAACTGATATGCAATGAAAGAGGACTACTACTACTACTACTACTACTACTACTACTACTACTGGACACTAAGAATCCAACAGTTAAAGAGATTAATAATTCTCCCTTCTAGGAGCAACGTTTTGTTATTTGGTCAGCGAGGAAGACCTTGACATTTTAATGGGATGAGGAAAATCATTTTCCTATTGTGTTTGTCCCTACTGAATGGGAGCAGAGGCTCAGCTTGAATAAGAGGAGCAAGCTAATCTTCAGTCATGGGTACAGCATTTAAATAAGATGTCCTTTATTAACCAAATTAAAATAAGGTTGCATACTACTGAGTATTGTTGACAAAATGAAAGTTTGTCTCAAACAAGATAATCTAGGTGCACATGTTAAAAAAAAGAATTGATATAAATAAAATTGCTTCTGAAATTAAAAGAAAATAAAAGAAGAAAAAGTTATCATTTACTTAAGCAATTTAAGTCAAATATCTGGGAAAAATCTCCCCAGTTTAGAGGTAACTACTGTCGCAGTAAGAGACAGATCACAGACTCAGATAGGATGACATGTGGAGTTTAACACAGGTAGTATTTACTGAGGTATGAGTAGGACTTAAGGAACCTACAAAGGATAACAATTTGTTCTAGAACTAGTAACATTTAGCCATTGCCATCCATAAGTCTAACCGGCGAGAAGAGGGAACAGTTACTTGAGTAAAGACAAAGTAAGCTGCATGGAGAGGACTTTTTGTTCAGGAAGCAGTGGTGTCATGGGGACAGGAACATAAATACTCTGATTTCTCATACTCTTCCTTACCTCCAATCTCTCCTCAGTGCCTCCTATTGTCTGAACCCAGCTGGAAGCCAGAAAGCCAGGGAGTCTCATTGATTTATCACATAGGAGTCAGTATCTCAATCCCAAAAGATTTACAAGCAGTGGAAAGTGGGTCTCGAGTGAGAAATGCAAACTATCCGGCATTCAGCTTTAATTCCGCCATTACAGTCACATGGTGGGCGCTATTGAGTTCAGTCAAGTACTCTCACTTCTCTAGACCCTCTTACACTTCTCGGCTCCAGACAATGAATTCTGAGTACACTTTCCTTTTGCTTTCTTCATGTGTCCCATCACTGCATCATAAAAGACAAACTACCCTTTGTTATCTACCTGGCTGCCCTTTTATCTTCTTGATCCCCAATTTCAGGACATTTTTAACAAAAAGACCTTGACTTTTTGAAAGATGATGTTTGCCATCCTCCATCTTCAGGATCCCTTGGACCATGGCTCTAGAGGTCTATCCCATCACAATCCGGTCTGTCGAGTGTATTGCCCTATTTTGGATATTGCTCTTTGCTCTCTACTTGTTTAGGATGAAGAGCCAGCACATTCCAGAGCCTGGGAAGACTGCCAGGAGACCCATCTTGTAGCTTTGGTAGGCCTGTTGTTAATTGCCTTGTGACTGTTCCAATTTATTCCCACTCTGTTAACTTGATTTTTTTAAATCTTTGAAATGGGCATAATAATACCTACTTTATTTCCCTTGCATAGAAAAAATAAAGTACTTTGTGCAAAGTTCCTTTAGAAACCATAATTAAATGTAAAATATAAACAGACATCTTAGATTATTTTTTACAGCAAGCAGGAATAATTACTGCAAACCAGTTAACCATGGATCATTCATAAAATCATAACATGTTGCTATTGAGTGGGTCAACTTTAACTGTCCTTTTCAGAATAACCATCCCTCCTCATGTAAAATGTCATAGGACCTGACTCCATCTGTTTATTATTTATTTATAGCTAACTGCTCAATCTCCAAGAAACTGGAGATTCTGGAATGAAAAATGACATTCAACTCATGTGTCACTTTTCTCTTTTGCTGACTCCTCCACAAATTATAAACTTCCCAACAATCCCTTGGTGTTCTACACAGCTTTCATGGCAAGTTCCAATAACAGTGATATGCACATGATTCCTACATTTATATATCTTTCTCACATTTTGAACAGTGTAGTTGACATCTCTTTCTGGATACCCTGGCACTTTGAGCTCTCCAGTTCCCAAACTACTCATCCTCTCTCCCTTATTCTCCAACTAGCTTCTTCTGGATTCTTGTTCCAATGGACTATAACATCAGTTGCCAAGATAGGAAATTCCTTCTCCCTCACCCTCCACATCCATTCACTCATTAATTTTTTTTCTTTTTTTAGGATTTTTTAAATTTAGGGTGCCTGAGTGGCTCAGTCAGTTAAGTGTCTGCCTTCAGCTCAGGTCATGATCCCAGGGTCCTGAGATCGAGCCCCGTGTCAGGCTCCCTGCTCAGTGGGGTGCCTGCTGCTCCCTCTCCCTCCCGCTCCTGCTCTTTCTCGCCATGGTCCAAGAGATCCTGAAGGCAGAGAAAGGCAAACATCTTTCATATCTCTATATCTCTGTAACTATTTCTGTGTCTCTCAAATAAATAAATAAAATCTTTTTTTTAAATTTTTTATTGTTATGTTAATCACCATATATTACATCATTAGTTTTTGATGCAGTGTTCCATGATTCATTGTTTGTTTAAATAAATAAAATCTTTAAAGAAAGAGAAAAAAATAGAAAAACAAAGAAAAAAATATCTTTTATTTATTCATTTGAGAAAGAGAGAGAGAGAACACGCATGCAGGAGCAGAGGGGAGGGTCAAAGGGAGAGAAGAAGGAGAAGCAGACTCCCTGCTGAACAGGGTGCCCTACACTGGCCTCAATCCCAGGACCCCGGGATCATGACCTGAGCCGAAGGCAGATGCTTAACTGACTGAGTCACAAGGCACCCCTTTAAATCTTATTTTTAAGGTCAGTTTTGCCTGTGTTTTTTTTTAAAGATTTATTTATTTATTTTGGAGGGAGCAGGGGAGGGAGAGGGAGAAAGTATCTCAAGCAGACTCCAAACAGAGTGCAGAGCCCGGGGTGGGGCTTGATCCTACAACCCTGAGATCACGACCCTAGCCAAAAACAAGAGTCAGAAGTTGAACTGACTGTGCCACCCAGGCGTCCCTAAAGTCAGGGTTTTTTTGAAATACCGTTTATGTACAACAATACACACCCATTTTATTTTTTTAGCTTTTATTTTATTATTTTTTTTATAGTTCTTGGTTCTTTTTTTTTTAAGATTTTATTCATTTACTTGTGAGAGACAATGAGAGAGAGAGAGCAGGAGAGGGGGGAAGGTCAGAGGGAGAAGCAGACTCCTCGCCGAGCAGGGAGCCCGATGTGGGACTTGATCCTAGGACTCCAGGATCATGACCTGAGCAGAAGGCACTAGCCTAACCAACTGAGCCACCCAGGCGCCCAATACGCACCCATTTTAAATGTATGGTTTAGTTTTGATGTACATGTACATCCAGGTAATTATGTCCCTAATTAAGATAATAAAACATTTCCATCATTCCATAAAGTTCTCTTTTAACCCATTATAGTCAATCTACCCCTGCCTTCAGTACAGGCAACTACTGATCTCCTTTCTGTCACTATTGATTAGTTTTTTCATTATATATATATATATATATGTATATGTATATATATATATAATTGTACAGGATGTAATCTTTTATGTGGTTGTGACTTCTTTTGCTCTGAAAAATGTTTTTGAGATTCTTGCATGTTATTGTGTATATCAGTAGTTCATTTCTTTTAAATGCTAGGTGGTATTCCATTCTAAGATTATATAACAACAGTTTATTCCTTGGCTGATACACAATTCGAATGTTTCTAGTATGGATAATATAAATAAAACTGTTGCAAATATTTGCATCCAGATTTTTTTGTAGACATATTTTCATTTTGGGGGGTAAATATCTAGAAGTGAAATTTCTGTGTCCTATGTTAAATATATGTTTACCTTTGTAAGAAATGATCAACATGTGTCCCAGAATAGATGAATCATTTACACTCCCATCAGCAATTAAGAATTTCAGTTGTTCATAACCTCACCAATATACTTGCTTCTATAGCCTTTTTAATTTTCACCATTCTAGTAGATGGATAATAGTACCTCACTGCGATTTTAAATTTGAATTTCCTTGTCACTAATGAAGTTGAGCATTTACCTTTTGTTTATTGATCATTCCTCTTGTTTGTTTGTTTTTTTCTGGTGTCTGTTCAACTGTATGCCCCACATTTTACTGGGTTGTCTTATAATTTAGTTTCAAGAGCAACCAAAACAATTTGGATACAGAATGCAAATATTTTCTCTCAGCCTATGGCTTTACTTTACATTTTCTTAATGGTGTCTTTTGAAGAACAGTTTCCTTTCCTTCCTCTTTGTCTCCTTTTTTTTCCCTTTCTTCCATTCTTTTTAATTACTTGGAATTTAAAAGTATAGAATAATGTTATCATCTAAAAAGATAGTTTGATTCTAATATACATGTATTTTATTTCTTTTTATTACCTTATTGCATTGGTTAGGACTTCCAGTAAAATGCTGATCATAAATGGTAAGAACAGACATCCTTGCTTTGTTCTCAATTTAAAGGAAAATGTTCTCAGTTTTAGCATAAGTTATGATGACAGCTATAGATCTATCATGTACGTTCTTTATCAAGTTGGGGAACTAACCCTAGTATGTAGAAACTATCATGAATGAGCATTGAATTTTGTCAGGCAATTTTTCCTGCACCTACTGAAATAAATATGTTTTTATTTATTTTATTAAAATGGAGAATTAGGGGTGCTTGGGTGGCTCAGTCCATTAAGTGTCCGATTCTTCCTTTTGGCACAGGTCATGATCTGAAGGTTGTAAGATCGAGCCCTGCATCAGGCTTCACGCAGCATGGAGCCTGCTTAAGATTCTTAAGATTCTCTCTCTTCCCGTCCCTCTGTCCCTCGCTTTCCTGCTCTGCTCACACTCTCTCTAAAATAAAAAAATAAAATGGAGAATTACATTGATTTATTCCAGAAGACAAACGAAACTTGTGGCCCTGGAATAAAATGTAATTGATATTGATGGTACTTTTTATATATTGCTGGATTGGATTTGCAAGTCTTTTCTTAAAGATTTTAAATCCATATTGATGAGGGATGTTGATCTCTAATTGTTTTGTCTGGTAATGTCATTGTCTGGTTGTAAAATCAGGATAGTTCTGGCGCATACAAGGAGTTAATCACTTTGATTTTACTTTTTCCTCTTCGAAGTGGAAATTAAGGAATCAAAACTATGAACATTTTTAAGGCTTTTGATATATATTACCAAATTGCCCTCCAGAAAAACATACCAATTACCTTCCCACAGCAATATATAACATCTCTCTTCCTATATCTTCCATAACACCAGGAAATATCATTAATTTTTTTAAATGAAAGATGAAAATCATCTCTTATTAATTTGAATTTCTTTGATCACTAGTAAAGGAGATTTTATATATTTATTGTGGTCATTTGCATTCTTTTGAGAATTGAGTGTACACAATCTTTATACTTTTTCTCATGGGTATTCCTCCTTTTCTTTCTGATTTAAAAGAGCTCTTTATAGATTAAGCATATTAATAATATGTAGCAAATATTTTCCCTGCTTGTTATTTTCTCAACCACAACCACTAAGAACACAGATAGAAGTAATCTAAAAATAGCTAATATGGTGGTAAATGGTCTCTACATATAGGGACCCTTTCAAAATCAGAATCTTAGCTTCAACATTTGCATCCTTGGATGCATAGCTTAATTTTTCCCTGTGAAAATAAAAGTAATGGGTATGCATTTGGAGAAGAGATATGAAGTCCCCCTTATAGGACTTGGCCTCAGATAATTTAAGGAGATAGGGTTTATCTTTGACAGCCCCACCGCATCCCACCCTTACTCTTCCTAGTCCCTTTTTATCAGTGTCTTCTTGTCAGTATCACCATCCACCCCAGCCAAGACCCTCCACACCTGTCTTTTATGGCATACATCTTGCAAATCACCACTCACCTACTCTGTCACCTCTGTGACTACTGTATGGACCAAGGACCATGCACAATAAATGACTCCAGGTGAACATGTTAAACAAGTTTCCTTCCAGGTAGCATCCATAGTTTCACAGCAAAATGCCTCAGGAACAGTATGGTATCCCTAAAAGGGAGCTGGACTTAGCACAAGAAGGTTGGAGTTTCACAATAATGGCTCCTCATTTACTCTTGAGATCTTAGATAAATAATTTAGAAACTCTAGGTCTCAGTTTCCTTAATGTAAAGTGAGGAACGTTAACACCTGTCTTGCCTACTTTATAAGTTTGTTGGGAACATAAAATAATATCATATGAATACAGTTTATCAAAAAAAATGCAATGGGATTGTAATCACATCTCTCAATCCATCAACATCCTCCTTAACACTCTAAGAACTGGAAAATACATACAAAGCCAAAACAAGGCAAAAGGATTTAGAGTCACGCAGGTTTCCACTACTAATTTTTGATAGCCTTAAAATCTGAGTTGAATAAGTCAGTTATTACTTTCTGAGGAATATTATTTCACCATAGCAAATTCTGACTTCTTGTTGACTAAATCTATATGCACAGTTTCCACCTGTACATTTCAATGGGAGTTTCTCACCCAGCCCAGTTTTCTGGCACAGTGGGAAGCTATCTTGTTAGACTTCTTTTGCTTTCCCAGATAATATTTCATGAGCACAGGGCAAGACAGGAAACCTCTGACATTAATTCAAGAGGACTGTTAACTACTTGGAAGTACCGCTGTCCAAATAACTACATGGGTTAGTTGGCTAGAGGTCACTTTCTGGTTATTTAAAGAAAGGCAGTGGTCCAGAAGCAAAACTCAAATCTTCCCATGTTACTTACCAAGTTGATATTTGAAATCTGTTCCTTCCCTGTCTTGCCTAGTTGACTCACGCTCAGAGCTGCAGCATCACTATGACTGGTTTCTAAAATACTCTCACCATTCAGGTGTTAGTCCTTAACTGCCCAACACAAATCAGTATGGGAGCTTTACTCTCAAGTGTTCCTTAGGGCACCTGGCTGGCTTACATCAAGAGCATGTGACTCCTGATCTTAGGGTCATGAGTTCAAGACCCGCATTGGGCAGAGAGCTTACTTAAACAAATAAATAAATAGTGACATCACTATTTATCACCTCATTGATAACTCTTGATCTTAGGGTCATAAGTTCAAGCCCCATGTTGGGCAGAGAGCTTAAATTAATAAATAAATGGTGACATCACTATTTATTACCTCATTTATGGTCTTAGCTCACATTTCATCCCTGGTGAAGTCCTTTTCTTTTGCTCTTTTCCTACAATAAAGTCCTTACCCCTGGCTACAATGTCTTAAACAGCCTCAGTCAGTTTTCAAATATCGCCAATTGCAGTTTTCTTTTGATTTCCCTGAATGTTAATGACATTGAGCACATTTTTTCCTATATTCGCTGGTCATGTGGATTTTCTAGTTTGGAATGTGCCATTGAAGGCTTTTTCTAGGGTTGACTGTCATTTTCTTATTGATTTGTAAAGTTTTAAAAATATATATTCTAGATAATAGATTCTCTGGCTCTATGCATTGACAACAACTTCTGCCTGCTTGTGGCTTGTTTTCTCGCTGTTTATGGCATCTTTTGATAGACAAAGTTTTCAATTATAATTTCGTTGAATTCAGTAAAATTTCCCTTTATGATTACTGCTTTCTGTATTTTTTGTTTTAATTAAGGACTGATGAGTTTTGAAAGTTTGTACAGTTAAGAAGCTTGGTTCCATGACCCATATGAAAGAAGCAGGGAAAATACTTTCTCTGTGTTTTCATCCTTTGTCTTTGTAGCTGTGAACTTCCCTCTTGCTCACCATAGCAACACTCATGTGGTCCAAAGCCTGAGGATCCATGGCACAGTCATCGTCCTCCTCAGCTCATGCATCTTGAGGTATTTTGCCCCTCTGCTTCTTCTGTCTTAGAGCTTGCTCATAGTAGTTGGCTGGTCATCCTCCATTCCTTAAGGATCTTCACTTGGAGCCTTTGGACTGGCAGATAGTTTTCATCTTCTCGTTCCTTTTTTACATCCTGCTTCCTCAACACCAAGGACTTGTCTCTCTTGTTGAGGTTGACATTGTTGATCCATAATACATCCTTCTCTCTTGGCTTCTAGTAGGCCAGATTTTTTCTCCTAGCTTCCTATTCATTTTTTTTTTCTTTTTCTCTGTATCTAACAATTTTAAAATCAGTGGTATGTTACCTTTTGGGGATTCCTGAACTTTAGAAATCTGATGCTCATCCCAAGAAAAATACATATATGAAAATAAGTGTGCTTTATAGAGGGTGCACTTCCATTATTTCACTTGGTCCTCACAGTTGTGAGTCTTGTTAAACACTGACATCCTATTCATTCTATAGATGGAATCAAGGCTCAGGGATTTTAAATGACACAGAGATGAAAACTGGGTTGGCAAGTTGTATGGTATGAGGTTGACCATGAGGTATCACTAATCGAATCTTGTGGTTCCGCTGTTAATCACAGAAGTGCCGATGTGGCAAAATGGCAGATGATAGATCACAGTGATGATGAGCCTCACCAACAAACTGTGTTTAATTGCACTCAAGAGACAACTGGATGTGATTCCTGGAGCAATAGCATCAACTTACACACCATATTTCAGCATCGATTTTCCCATCATAGTACGTGTGGCTGTTAATGACATTGTTTTCTGCCACTAATGACATTGTTTTCTGTCTATTTGCATATATAATCTTAAGCTTCTTTTGCTTATAAAACCAACCTAGCTCATTCCTGTTCAAATATTCTTATGTTAATCAAAGAAGCATGTTTTTATGGGGAAGGATTTGAATCAGATGTAGTATTATCTTTCACTCAGACCCTCATTCATTTGCTGTTGGAGCAACTTGTTTACCTGGATTATTTATATATGATATACTCATTAGTTAACTCATACAAAAAAGGTGTAAAAAATCTCTTTTGAGATTCAATGTATGTAAAAAAAGTGAAAGAACGTTTAAAGAAAAAACAAAATATAATACATTTCCCTGAGATCATAAAATCTTGAGAACTAGTCAATGGAATTTCCCTGGGAAATCAGGGTTAAGGCTCATAAACTCGCTTCTAATCTATTTACTTTTACTTTCATTTGAGATTTTATATTGTGTTATAGATATGCTTCGCTTTGAGGATGCTGATGAAGCAGTAAGACAAGCCCTGGGAAGTTTCTGGCAGTGGTGCAGGGTTTAGATTATAAAAGTGAGGAAGGCTGGATGCTTTCTGTTGAAATAGACTGTTAAGAACTTTGTCAAAGAATGAACTCTTACTGTAACCCACACCTCATTTGTCACCCTGATGGGCTGAGGAAAAGTGACATTTACAAACTGAGAATGAAAGCACATCCATTTCACCGGTCTGACACCCTGATATAATAACTATTTACCTTGAGAAAGAGGCACGGAGATTTCCGATTCTTGTGAATCTTCTCACTTTGGCACTTATTTTCTCACTCTGTCAAACAGCCCCAGATTAATGGAACAATTTGTTCAACAAATCATATTAGTAGAATGCGCAGAGGGTAAAGAGAAAGAGGCGGGGGAGCAGAAAATTTTTACTCATTCATAGCAGTGGTATCTCTGCAAATACAAATGTAGTTATGCCTGACATTTACAGAGGGACAATGTGAAAGGGAAAGAATGTAATGACTCTGGGCAGTGGCGAGATCATTTTGTAAGAACAGTAGTGCTCAAAGGGGAATAAGATAAAGTTACACATAACATCTAGATTGAGTTTTCTTCTAGAACATATTTGTCAAACACAGCAGGATCTGCCTCTGTCAAAAAGAAAAGAAAGAAAAGGAGAGATTTCCATTAAAATTAAGTACCTTATGCTTTCTATGCTACACAGATATGTTCCTTCCCAGCCCATATTTGGGAAGTCTCAAAAAGTTCCAGGAGCATCATATTACAAAAGAGATGATTCAGTACCTCAGAAAAGACCGTAAGTACAGGGTTTCACAAAGGGACGTGGAATTAGGATGGAGTTTGTTAATTCTGGTAGGCAGAAATTCACATTTCAAAGGCAAAACATAAAGATAGAATAATCAGTCAGGATTCCACAATTCATATGTTTCATGCCTTTGTGCCAGAAGTTCGAATGAATATTTAGAATCGAGAGCCAATGAATATTGGCTACAACAAATATGTTTATTGAAATATATGTTGCTTATTGCTGTTCTTTGCACACACACACAAATTTATATAATGCCACATTTTTCCACTAACTTTTAAAGGACGTTCAAAGTTCATTGAAAAATGATGTTCATTTATTTGCATTAAGGTTGTCACACTGCTATTATACCTTGTATCTGCAACAGAAATTGACACTCACTTGTCCCCCGTTTCGTACACTGTGGCCTTGGGTGTCAAGGGAAAATATAGCTCTGCATTTTTGTTCCTTTGATTTCGCTTTTCTTTCCCCCCTTCCCTCTTCTCTCTCTCTCTCTTTCTCTTTTAAGTTTCTAGACATATTTTTGAGTCACAGGAAAGATCCCAAACACCTCCTGACACAAAATTAGTTCCTGGGAACCCCTAACTTGGGAAGAATATTTTCTCTTTCCTGAGTTGGAAGTTTCAACTGGCTAATGCCCTCCCCTTTTTTAATCCCAAGCTTATTCTAGAAACAGTTCAGTGTAAAAGTGACACGTTCAAATCATTAAGGAATGACGCTAGCTCAACAAAAGACTCATTTCCAGTCATGTTTCAGTAATAAATAACAATAGGTAGCCTCTCAGCATATCATTGACATGACAGTCTCCAGGGAAAACAAGAACCCTAGTTATTCATTTTATAGGAAAATATTTTGTTTCAGCAAGTTCAGGAACTCTTTTACTGCTTATTTGCCCCACTTTTAATATAGTAAGTATTTTATCAAGGAGGATCAAGATATTGCATATTACTTATCAGGAATGTTAGGGCCTCAATACGAAAAGACTCGCTACACCAGATATAGAGTGACTGTTTGTATTTGTATGTATGGGTGCATGCCCATATTTGTTTTATAGAAAACATATGTTCATGTTAGAAAATTTGAAATGTAAAAAATAAAAATTATAAGTCCCTTCTAAGTGCATAAGTGTGTGTGTGTGTGTGTGTGTGTGTGTGTGTGTGTGTATAGGTCTATCTATCTATCCATCTATCTGTCTTTCCATAAATATAAGGGTCAGAGATGATTGTCTCGAGTCACCTCAAATAAGTGGAGATACGTTTTAGGGATACACGTGGCCTAGAACTTGGGACAGTAAGCCCTCACAGGCCACAGACGTGAAGGCGACTTACTGCAGTAGAGGTGCGCTACTCACTCGAGAAACAGTCCCATGCAGGAATTCCAGTCAGTGAGCAGCTCCCAACAGGATTTAGGGATCCAGGCTCCTTCTGTCTAGTGGCTCTTCGGTTCCTTAGAGCTTTGAGCTCTTCTGCATCTACCAGTGTAAAAGGAAGAGAGATGAATCAACTCTTTTATCCTAAAGTTCACAACCCAGGGGCTACCACATATAATTTCTATGGATACACAGAGGACTGGGAAATGTCCCTGGCTGGGCAGCTGCCTTCCAGGGACAACTGCCCCTTCTGGAAAAGGAGGTGCACAGCCAGTAACCTCTGCCACATAACACTCTGGCTTATTTGTTTGCTCGGCTCTCTGTTCTCTACTAATATATCCACTTACTTATTGTTGATGCTAACTCATAATTTGGATTCAGCCTGACGTATTAGTTTCCTGACACCTCTCGGTGCCTCTCTACATTTCTGTAGAACTTTAGATTTTACTCTCAACTGCTTGACACTTCTGTTTTCCGATTTGAATTTCAGAAAGAGAATCTTGTTGATATCATCCATGAGAGGCTACTTGAGGGGTCTGTCAATTGGTGCTTTTATGTTTGCCGTACACCTTTAATCTAACCAGCTGTGCCGTTAGTTTATGGTGCAGGGTAGGGGTTTGGGAGTTGGGTGACCATTTAGTGGCTGCATTTGATGAAGTTTTGCTTAGAAGTAATTCTGACCACCCTTGATTTTACTTGTCTACTACATGTTGTATTATAGCTTCCTCTCCCCTAACCACCGCTTATCAAATATCAGACACAGTGTACTGAAGACTTTATGTGGCTTCCCACAAACTGCAAACATTCCACATTCCATGTCACCTTAAGGAACCACTAAACCACATGGATATTTCTATTTGGTTCCTGAAGCTCCTGATTCCTTATACCCCAGTGGTGGTCCTGGTTACAGATGACAAATAAACATCCCTTTCTCCATGTAGAAACAGATTTGCTATTTTACTTTTTTTAAAAAATATTTTATTTATTTATTTGAGAGAGAGAGAGGGAGAGAGAGAGAGAGAGAGGATGAGTGGTGGGGAGGGCAGAGGGCAGAGGGAGAGGGAGAAGCAGACTCCCTGCTGAGCAGGGATCCCGATGGGGACTAGATCCTCGGACCCTGAGATCATGACCTGAGCCGAAGGTAGATACTTAACCAACTGAGCCACCCAAGCACCTGCTATTTTAATTCTCAAAATATAGTTCCCTTCTTCAGTCTTCAGCCACTTCAGGAAATAGAGTATGGTCAATTTGGAAGGAACACTTTTGATTAATTGGTGGTTTCTTTGAAAAGAAGGAATACAGCATTTGGCTTGTCCATGAAATATGTTGTTGCAAATCAGAAATTATGATCATAATTAGAGAGATGTTGAGTTTGATTATTTGGATACACCTTATTGATAGGTATATTTTACAGAGTGTTCTTTCTGCTGGGCACTGTCCCAACCCACATTTTGTACTCCTGGTCTCACTTCTGACAACTATCCCAGGTAGACATTTTAATCTCTGTTCAGATGAAGAAGTGGTGGTTCAGAGAGATTATTTTACTTGTTGAAGGTCCACTGCTAAACACAAGATATGAATGTTAAATTAAGCTCTGCCTCTGGGGCACCTGGGTGGTCAGTCTGTTGAGCATCTGATTCTTGATTTCGATTCAGGTCATGATGTCAGGGTCCTGAGATTGAGCCCCTGTGACCCCGCTTCAGGCTCTGCACTCAGTGGGGAGTCTGCTTCAGATTTTTCTCTCTCCCTCTCCCTCTGCCCCTCCCCACTGCCCCCTCTAAATAAATAAATAGGTAAAATTTAAAAAATAAAAAGAAAGGAAAGGGATTAAAAAGAAGTATTTCTGCCTCCAATTCTTATTTCCACCCTATGTTGATAGCTCCTCAATTTGAGGATCTTGTACTATATTGTTATTTCCTGTATCTGTACCCAAAATAACTAGCAGAATGCAACAGAGTATGGAGTCAACCAACATTTCGGGAACATCAGACCCAGTAGCAGCACTGTCACAAAGACTACTTCATTTATCTCTTCAACAGCCCCAGGGGTAAATATTTGGCCCATTTTATGGAATAGAAAACTGAAGTTCAAAGTTTTAAGTAACTTGCTTGGGCCGCACACTTTAAGTGGTAGCATCCAGGATTTGAATACAGATATTTTGTCCCCAATTCTGGGACTCTTTCTACCTCTGCTCAACTTCTTCACTGATTAATAAAAACAATTCAGCAAGATAATAATTCCTTCACATTTGCCTCCCGTTCTAATAAGCTCTCAGGTAGTGCTCCATATATATATATATACAGTGAACAAATTAATGAATTTAGCTTCTGCATCTAATGGTGAACTAAAGCTGTCACTATTTTATTTATTTATTTATTTATTTATTTATTTATTTATTTATTTATTGACTGCTTTTCCTTCATGTGTTCCTTTTGACCTGTGCTACTCTTAATTGGGAGGCTTGATTAAAAGTAGTTTTCAGAAATAGCTAAAATCATGATCCTCATACAGATACAAATATGAAAACATACAAAAGAATGTATTATTCTCCTATGATATGAAGGAATCAGGCAGATTTTATAACCAATTCAAAGGGAAAGTCAAAAGACCACAAAGGTATATGGCACATATACAACATACACGGATCCATAAAAGGATGTTGAATTGGATTTGCAAAAGGAAACTAACCTGGTTTTTCCACAAATGAGGTGGTAGTGAGGAAGGAGTGGAAGACCAGCTGAGGTGTGTATATGGCCCTGTCCCTGTGCTTTAATAACACCACCTTTTTTTTGCACCAAAGACGTCTCAAGAATTCTTTCTTGGCAATTGGCTCTGGACCTCATCCCACCAAACTTCACCTATATTCTTTTTCTAAAAAATTTTTTTTTGTTATGTTAATCACCATACATTACATCATTAGTTTTTGATGTAGTGTTCCATGATTCATTGTTTGTGCATAACACCCAGTGCTCCTCGCAGAACATGCCCTCTTTAATACCCAACACCGGGCTAACCCATCCCCCCACCCCCCTCCCCTCTAGAACCCTCGGTTTGTTTTTCAGTGTCCATCGTCTCTCATGGTTCGTCTCTCCCTCCGATTTCGCCCCCCTTCATTCTTCCCCTCCTGCTATCTTCTTCTTTTTTTCTTAACATATATTGCATTATTTATTTCAGAGGTACAGATCTGTGATTCAACAGTCTTGCACAATTCACAGCGCTCACCATAGCACATATATATTCTAAAACCACATCACTAGTGTTCAATGAAATCTTACCAGATAGGACAGAATTTACATTACTATCAGTAACCTACGATTCATAAAGAGTTGCCAGATAATTCAAAGAGGACGAACAGGGCTGGAAGGGTGGGCTATACATGATGCATATTTTTCTTTATTGAAGCGCATTTTGTTTTCCATCTGGCTCTTGGTGTGGTATTGAGTAGCTCATTTAGAGCATTATATGTAGTCAAAGATAAGCAGGTAGTTTGAAAGAAACACAATGCGACATTTTCATACATAATAGTTTCCGAATGAATGGCATGTTCTTTTCTATGGTATTCCCTGATTCTGTGTGGTGGTCTCTGTAATTAATATCCCCGTAGGTTTGGCAAAAGGCAAACGCAGAGAAGCTTACCAAAGCAGAGAAAATGGGCTTGAAATGCTTTCTTCCTGGAGAGGACAAGGGTTCAGACCATCTTGGCTTTGCCTGAGAAAGATAGTAGAGTAGGAGGGCTCCGGCCCGCCTTCTGGAGAGGGTCTCACATTTACACTTTTGAAATCCCAGTGGTCTCCAAATGAGGTTGAACAGTCACAACTATACACCGAATGTACTGAAGAAAGAAAAATTTCATCATACAACTTTCAACGGTGCGGTATCATTTCCAACCACAATCGCTTAGTTTTTTAAAAAAAATGTTATTTTTTGAACTCCTGTAATTATTTTGTAAATAGCAACCTTTTATCCATGTGTGCCCCCTTGTGTGTGTATATAAAACACGCGAATTTGTAGAAATTAACACTTTTGCTTTCAGCGTTGCATTTTTCTTTTTTCTTTCTGTTTCTCTTTTCTTATTGACCAGGAGGTTTATCAGTGCAAGTAGCCTGGGCTCTCCCAGAAATGAGAACTGATAGGTCCTACGTTGGCCCCAGACCAAGGGCATTTTCCCTGGCAAACCGCTGGACATGCGATCAGTCTCATAGGGTTCCCTTAAAAGTCCACTGGAGTGCACTGGCCGGCGACACTCGGGGTGCGGCCCCTCCACCCTCGCGGTTTGGCAGCGTAGGGGGGTGGTCACCCGGGGCAGAGTTCCCCCGCAGGGTGCGGCGCGCAGGTGCCGGCGGCGCTGCGCATCCCGCCAGGCCCGGGGAACTTTCACTGGGCGTCCGCGGCGCGCAGACAATGGGCCGGGGCAGGGCCTTATCGCGCCGCGCAGGCCTTCCCCGAGCGCGGCGGGCGGCGGCGGCACTTCCGCGGGCCCCGGGCCGCCAGCCCCCGGCTGCCCGCCGGCCCCCGGCCGGCCCCCGCCGCCGCCGCCCGCCGCCCTCCGCTTCCTCCCGCGCTTCCTCCCCGCGACCCCCCGACCCCCGGGCGAGGCGCGGCCGGCGGAAAAGCTTGGTGGGGTGGCCGCGGCAGCGACACGCGCGGCCGGGCCCGGGAAAACAAAGGGGGGATGTGTGCGGCCGAAAGTCCGGAAACGGGGCGCCGGTGGGGGCCGGGGGCCCGGGGGCCGGGCGCAGTTCTCCCTCTCGGAGCCTATTGTTTGCCGGGCGCACATCCACACGCGCTTGACAAGAAATTAACACATCCTGCCGCCGCTTATCAACCCATCGACAGCCAAACAAACAGCACGGGGCTTTTGCGCCCGGGAGGGTTTCTAATGTGATGGCCAGGCCCAGGAATTCTATCCCAAGCCCATCCTACAATTACCCCCTTTGTTTCAACACTGCCTTTGATATCTTTTATGATTCTCACGCTACGACTGAGCTTTTAAAAAATGTATTATTATTATTATTTTGGGAGGGAGTATTCTTTAAATTTCCTAAGAGGGAAAATTCTGATTATCCTCGGAGTAATTTGATGATGATGACGATGATGATTTTGATACCAACATTCATTTGGTTTTAAAATGTGCCAGGCACTATTCTAAGCACTTCGTACGTATTAATTCTTTACTCTATAACAACCCTGTGAGTTCGTCATATTCTAGATGAGGAGAGGAAGACACAGAGGAAACCCAAGAGCACACAGAACTAATAGATGGGGTAGCTGGGGTAGCAACTGAGTCGGCTAGTTCCAGAATCCATACTCCTAACTTCTGGAATGATGTCTTGCAACTCTTTTTTCACTTAGGCCTTGCCATGGTTTTGATTTTAATTTTATTTTGATTCCTAAAATAAAGGACATTTCTCAAGACCATGCTCTTTTCCAACTGGAAGCTGGTTATCTAGGAAATCTGGTAACAGCAAAAATTCACAAATCAGAGGAGCAAGGAACTTCATTAAGTATGTTTTTCCTTATTAATGATTGCCTACACTTTTTAGGACTTAGGCTTTCCCTGGGGTTTTAATGAAGGGTTGTCAAATTGAAATGGAATTTGTCCCTTCTGTGAAAAGCACGTGTCATTTCTATGGTAAGTGTTCAACTGGAAATCAAAGCAAAAGGAGCACCAATAAATTTGAAGCCAATTTATTAATCAACCTGGATAATGAGGCTGGAGTTTCAACTTTCTGATTTATCCAAGTTGGGTGAATGTGGTCTAAATTCCCCTCTGAAGAGTGACTGAGTCTGTTTTGTATAAATCTGGCCTCTGTTGTGTTTTATTTATTTTTTTTAATTTTTTATTTATTTGACAGAGAGAGACACAGCTAGAGAAGGAACACAAGCAGGGGGAGTGGGAGAGGGAGAAGCAGGCTTCCCGCAGAGCAGGGAGCCCGATGTGGAGCTCGATCCCAGGACCCTGGGATCATGACCCGAGCTGAAGGCAGACGCTTAACGACTGAGCCACCCAGGTGCCCCAACCTCTGTTGTGTTGTTACAGAAAAATGGCAACCCCTTCTTCTACATTGTTTGAGCCACAGAGGTCACCCCAATTACCTTGTGCTGAGTTCTCACTAAGGTTCAGTGCTATTTGGGGACAGAGGATGCACAAATGAATAAGACACTCTTCATACCCAAAGCAATAAGTCACTGGCTTGCCAGGAAAGATAATAACCAGTAACTAAAAATTGATGTGATAAGTGTTATATAATATGAAAGAAGAACACAGATGAGGGATCAATACTTCCACCTTGGGGTCAGAATGCTATGGAGTTCAAATGTTTCAAAACGCTTTTTTTTTTTTTTAAGATTTTATTTTTTTATTTGTCAGAGAGAGAGAGAGAGAGAGAGAGCAGGAGCAAGCACAAGCAGGGGGAGTGGCAGACAGAAGAAGCAGCAGGCTCCCCGCTGAGCAAGGAGCCCAATATGGGACTCAGTCCCAGGACCTGGGATCATGACCTGAGCCGAAGGCAAATGCTTTAAGCGAGCCACCCAGGCGTCCCAGGAGCATGGTGCATCTTAAGGGAGAACGGAAGGAGGCCAGGGTGGCTGCAGCTAGTGGAGTGAGGGGGACAGTGTGGTGGAAGATGAGGCTAGGGTGTGGGCAGGGCAATGCTATGCACACTCTATGGACCATGCTACACCTTTGGGTCTTTTTTTTTTTTAGAGAGAGAGAGAGAGAAGATGTGCATGTGGGAGGGTTGTTAAGAGGGGAGGGAGAGAGAATCTTAAGCAGGCACCATGCTCAGCACAGAGCTCAAGGTGGGGCTCAGTCTCACAACCCTGAGATCATGACCTGAGCCAAAATCAAGAGTTGGCTTCTTAACCGACTGAGCCACCCAGGTGCCCCTAGACCTTTGTGTCTTTATCTCATGATAAATAAATGCCATTTAAAGATTTAGAAAGGATTGAAATACATATATATATATATATATATGGTATATATATATATACAACATATATATATATATATATCCCCCTCCCTACTAGGCGGTTTTGCTATATGGAGAACAGATTTGCGAGATGCTCTATTGTATTAGTTCAGTTCCAAGAGGACAGTTGATTCAATGGCAATGGAAGGAAGGGACAGGATGGAGCTATAGGCATTCAGGAAGTTAAGATGAGAACATGAAGAGAGATGGAAGGGAAAGAGAGGTGACAAAGAGGACCTCAACTATCCAGCTTATGAACCTAGATGGAGGAGGGAACCACTCGTGAGTGCAGGCAATGTGGAAAATTGTCAAGAGTTGTGGAGGGAGGTATAGTGATGAGTTCAGTGTTAGGTATATTGAGTTTCAGGTGCCTTTGAGTCATCGAGATATCATCAAGTAGATGTGGCAGGCTATTTTTGCTTGGAATATGACTTGCTTCTTTTCCAAGTATACCAATTCTTCAAGGTTCCATTAAAATTCCACTTCACCAGTTCTTTTGAACCTCAAAAATCTTGCCTTTGTCTGAATACATGTGAGACACTTCCTACCCACAAATAACCCCTTATTTGTTACAGAAGAACCTGAAGGTAGGTCCACACTAGGAAATAAGGAACCCAGTCTTTATGCCAAATGTTGCTTTTTGTGGAACATTTTTCATATTCCTGGTGTATATTTTAGGTACTTGATATCTGAATAATAGTTAAAATATGTCTCAAGAGGCAGCTGGGTGGCTCATTCGGTTAAGCATCCAACTCTTGATTTTGGCTCGTGTCATGATCTCTGGATTGTGAGACTGAGCCCCTTTTCGGGCTCCGTGCTGGGTGTTGAGTCTGCTTGAGATTCTCTTTCTCCCTCTTCCTCTGCCCCTCCCCCCTGCCCCACTCTCTTCCTCTCTCTCTCTCTCTATATATATACATATATATATATATATTTCAAAATAAATAAAAGGGTAAGATGTAAAGACAGAGAAAGAGAGCCACACAGATGGAAAATTTTGCTGATGATTATAACTATCACTTACTGAGTTTACTACTGGACAGTCATTTTTGTTTGTCTAATCCATCCCCATATTCACAATAGCCCTTTTCAATTAAGAAATAAAGACCCAGAATGCTAATACAGAAGTGAAAGTCTATTCATCTTAAATTGCTTCTGTGCAGTATGTATGTGATGTGTGATGTGTGATGTGTGGTATGTGTGTGTGTGTGTGTGTGTGTGTGTGTCTATGATGTGTTGATGGGGCTGGAGATGATACCTCTACTTAGGACATTTTCTCTCTCAGGTAAGGATATACTGGGTGGATAGAACTAGCCTCCTTTCTTTATTCCTGTGTGTCATTGTTGTTCTTTCAACGGTAGAACTCCCGTATGGGTGCAGACATTAGCAACCAATATTCTTTGAACTCTGCATCTCCTTTTATGCTTTCTGAGTAGTATCAGTAGAAAGGTAAAGAGGGAAAAATAAGAATTCATAGTTTTCTGTTCATAACCCAAACGTGACCTCACTAGTTTTGAAGCAATCTATTTCCTATTATTTCTTAAGACCTGAAGAGTATTAGGGTTAAAACATGATCACCAACATTAATTCATCACCCAGTGAAGACTTTCCTTTTTATAACATGGCAGATACACCTCATAAAGTTCTGGGTTGATAGGAAACCTAAAAGTCATCTCGGTGAAACTTCCAACTGAGATTCTTAAGAATTCATGTGAAGACGAGTTCACTATTTTTCAAGACACCCATCTCATCAATAGAAATCCAATTCAAATTCAAGAATGTGAGGAATGTGAAGGGACTACAATAGCTTTCAAGTACTATTATGTACCCTTTTCATAAGATCTCTGATATTCATCATGTATTCTCTTTGAACTCCTTCAAAAATGTGAGGTGAGCCCAATTATTTTTTGTTTATTTGTTTTGTGAATCTCTCAAATCACTGAAAACTGTTCTTTAGACCTCCTCTCATAGACCACGTGTAACAATTTCATTGTGTTACACCTGTGATAGATTTCAAGATCTCTCACTATCAAAATTGCCCTTCTCTGGATGATTCCTGTAAGATACAGGAAAAAAAAAAAACAGACACAGTACTTCAGGTGTGACTGACAAATACCAAATAAGGACACTGAGCAGAGTCAGGGCTGATCTACTTACCAACTGTACATCTTTGAAAGCATTATTTAGTTATCCTCAAGTGCAGATAGTTCCTTGGGAGTTAGATGAACTATTTGCTGGCACCCAAGTAAGCTAAAAAAAAAAGTTCTAGAACCTCACTACTAAATTTGTTAATCTGGATATTCAAGTTTTTACAACACAGGAAAATGTGTGTGATTAATTTGTTTGACTCTTGCTATTTTGTGTGTTTATTTTCATTCCGTGTCCATGGAAACTGTAGACATACATATTTCTGGTTAACCAACAGTCTTGCCTAGTTTTGTTTTTTATTGAGGTATAATTGACATACAACATTATATTATAGTTTGAAGTGAACAACATAATGTATATAACATATATTTTGTATATATTGAGAAATGATCACTACAATAATTCTGGCTAACATCTGTCACCATACATGGTTACTGACTTTTCTTGTGATGAGAACTTTTAAGACCTACTCTCTTAGGAACTACTAAATATGCAATACCTTATTTTTAACTATAGTTGCCATGCTGTACATTCCATCCCATGATTTATTTATTTTATAACTGGAAGTTTGTACTTTTTGACCCCCTTCACCCTTTTCACTCACTCCCAACCCGGGCTATGGCAACCACCAAACTCTTCTTTGTATCTATGACCTTGTGTGAATTTGGGATTTTTGGTTTTGTTTGTTTTCGATTCCACATATACAGGAGATCATACAGTAGTTGTCTTTTTCTCTCTGACTTATTTCACTTAGCATAATGCCCTCAAGGTTTCTTCTTTTGTTGTTGTTGTTTTTGTATTTTGTTTTTGTTTTAGATAATTTTCTCGAGAACTTGATTCAGCAAAGAATCCCCCCACATGATTTAAACAGCTACATATATTCCCTCTCTCTATGGGGTATATGGAAATATGGATATATATAAATTATAGTTATATAGATACAAACACTATACTAGAAATTTAGAATATTTCCTGAGCTGCCTCTCTCCTTGTTGACTTGTGTTTTAACCAAACTTTATACAGAAAAAAAGAATGAAATCTTGCTCTTGCCAACAACATGGATGGACCTTGGATTTCTTTTTTAATTCACTTGAAAAAATTAATTACAGAAAATGTCACTCTTTTTGATACACAGTTCCATTAGTTTTCATAAATGTAAACAGTCAAATAACAATCAACACAATGAAGGTACAAAATAGTCTATTATCACAAGCATCCCCCTGTGCCTCTTAGTAGCAAATACCCCACCCCTCACCTCCATAGCTTCTGGAAACCTCTGGTATACTGTTTTTCCTATAACTGTTCTTTTCTAGAATGTTATGTTAACAGTTATGTCCATGTCTTAGCAATTATGGATAAAGCTGCTATAAACGTTGTGTACAGGGTTTGTGTGAACCTAAGTTTACATGTCTTTCTGGTAAATACCATAGAGCAGTGAGGGGCTGATGGATCATATGGATAAGAGATGAGTAACTGATTAAGAAACTGCCAAACTCATTTCCAAAGTGACAGTATCATTTTTCATTCCTACCAGCAACATATGGAAAGATATTCCATATATTCTTTATTATCTTTTCATTGTCCATGGTATCAATAGTTATGACCCTCTATTCTGACGGTGGGGTAATTTATGTCTTCTCTCTCTTTTGTGGTTAGCTTGGCTAGAAAGTGATACATTTGCTGCTACTTTCAAGGAAATCACTTTCAATATTTTTGATTTCCCCTTTTGCTTCCTTGTTTTCAATTTCTTTGATTTATTTCCAAATGGGTATTTCCTTTCTGCTTGTTTTAGGTTTGGTTTGCTCTTCTTTCTCTAATTTCTTAAGAAGAAAGCTTACATTATTGATTTTAGACCTTTCTTCTTGGAGAAATGACCACCTTATCATTATGTAAATCCCACCTTTATTCCTGATCATCTTACTTGTTCTAGAGTTCTCTTTGTTTAAAATTAATACAGCTCCTCTGACTTTCTTTTTTTTTTTGTATTTTGCTTTATTTATTTATTTATTTATTATGTTATGTTAATCACCATACATTACATCATTAGTTTTTGATGTAGTGTTCCATGATTCATTGTTTGCATATAATACCCAGTGCTCCATGCAGAATGTGCCCTCCTTAATACCCATCACCAGGCTAACCCATCCCCCCACCCCCCTCCCCTCTAGAACCCTCAGTTTGTTTTTTCAGAGTCCATAGTCTCTCATGGTTTGTCTCCCCCTCCGATTTCCTCCCTGCTTTCTTTTTGATTAGTATTAGCATGACATTTCCCTTTCTGTCCCCTTACATTTAACCTATTTGAGTCATTATATTTAAAGTTGGGTTCTTGTAGATAGCACATAGTTGGGTCTTTTTTTCATCCAATTGGACAAGCTCTTTCTTTTAATTGGTATGTTTGGACAATTCAAATTTAAAGTGTTTATTGATATAGTTAGATTAAAATTTACCATCTTTATAACTGTTTTCTATCTGTGGCCTTTGTATTTTGTTTCTTCCTCTCTCCTAGACTTCTTTTTCTGCATATTCTGGTTTTACATAAGCAGCTTATACGATGATTCCAATTTATCTTCTCCCTTGACATATCATTTGTATTTAAATTTTTTGAGGAATTACCCTCTAGTTGTAAGATATATTTTTAATTAATCTAAGTCTACCTTCAAATGACAATATATCACTTCACAGGGAGTACAGGTAACATAAAGGACTCTTCAAAATTCCTCTCTCCCATTCCTATGACATTGCTGTTATTTATTTTACTTTTCCATATGATATGAATACCCAAATACATTGTTACTGCTATCATCTTAAACAGCAGTTACATTTTAAATCAGTCAAGACAAAGAAAAAAAAGGAATAATATTCTTTTCTGTCTGAAAAATATTTTTTTACATTTCTTATGGGACGGCTCTACTGATAAGGAATTCCCTCAGTTTTTGTTGCCAAGAAAGTCTTTGATTATCGTTCATTTTTTGAAGGATACTTTTGTTGGGTATAGAATTCTAGGTTGGTAGGGTTTTCTTTTTCTTTTATTTCCCTTTCAATACTTGATAGATTTTACTGAGATTTCTTTCTGCTTGCATGGTTTCTGATGAGCACTGGCTCTACCTTGTATCCTTACTCCTCTGCAGGTCAGGTTCCCATCCACCACCCCACCCCCCCCAGCTTCCTTGGAGATTTTCACTTTTTCTTTGGTTTTCTGAGTTTAATATCATATGTCTAGGGTATGAATTTTTTGTTATCCTTCTCGGTGTTCTCTGAGCATCTTAGATCTGTGGTTTGGTGTCTGTCATTAATCTTTTAAAGTTCTTGGCTATTATTTCTTTAAGTATTTTTTCTTCCCTACTGTTTCATTTCTTTTTGATATACCAGTTGCATATATGTTATACCTTTTAATATTATTGCATAAGTCTTAGATGTTCTGCAATGTTTGTTTCATTCCTTAATTTTCTCTTTGTGTTTCAGTTGGGAAGTTTCTATCAACCTATTTGCAAGTTAGCTGATTCTTTCTATGGCTGTGTCAATTGTATTGATGAGCCTCTTGATGGCATCTTCATTTCTGTTACTGTGTTTTGTTTTGTTTTGTTTTAATTTCTAGCATTTCTTTTGATTCTTTCTTAGAGTTGCCATCTCACTGCTTGCATTATCCATCTGATCTTACATTTTGCCTAATTATTTTCATTAAATCCTTTAACACATTAATTGTGCTTATTTTAAATTCCTTGTCAGACAATGTTGGTATCTGTTCCATGCCCGAGCCTTGTTCTGATGATTACTCTGTCTTTTCACAGTGTTTTTCTTTCCTTTTGTGATTTTTTGCACCTGTTGTTGAAATTTGGGGATAACAGGAACTGAGGTTAAAAAAAAAAAAAGGCTTTAGAGTGAGGATTTAAATTAATCTAGCTAGGGAGTGGATTGTGTTTAATGGTTGTAGCTACAGGTGCCAGAGGCTTCTATTACCTTCAATGACCTTGTTTTTATCTGCTCTTGCTTTGTGGTTTCCCTTTTTACTGTTTCTCAGAAACACTCTGTGTCCTGAAGCACTTTCTGTCATAACTTACTATTTTTATTACTGGAGGTTTGTTAATGTGGTGGTAGAGTGTAGCGGAGGGAGTTAACATTTTTATCAAGTCTCAGTCTTTTAGTGGGCTCATTTCTTTTTTTTTTTTTTGTAAGATTCATTTACTTTAGAGAGAGGGAGGGAGACGGAGAGTGAGAGAGAGAGAACACACAAGTTGGGGAGGGGCAGAGGGAGAGGGAGAAAGAGTCTTAAGCAGACCACGCTGAGTGTGCAGAGCTTGATGCCAGGGCTTGATCTCACGACTTGAGCCAAAACCAAGAGTTGGCTGTGTAACCAACTGCACCACCCAGGTGTCCCTAGTAGGTTCACTTCTTAGAAGTGTAGACTTCAGAGGTATTTTGTCCCTTCTCCTGGAGTAGAGCTATTTCTCTACCTTTTACCTCTTGTCCATTCCCTAGCTACCCCAATCCCAATCTATTTCCTAGAAGCCTTCTCCTCTGTTAATTATGGTTCTTGTTTATTTATTTTCCTGAGATGTGATAAAGAAGCAGATGTGGGCTGGTGTGGGGCAGAGCTCTCTTCCCTCAACTGGGATAAAGTTTCAGAAGTGCCCTTTGGAAATGTCCTACCCCAGGTAGACCAGGCTTTTTTAGGTAGAAAAGTCTGGAAGGGTTTCACTATGGCTCCTCTTCCTCTTCATTGACAGGGCAGCTTGGGGAACTTTTACCTGTATTCACCATGAAAAGGTGGTGGGGTTCATGGAAAGATAGTCCACAAAAGTTTGAGATTCCATCTGTGACTGTGACCCCCAGGGGCTTCTCCCTTTCATACTTGTCTGCACTCAATCTCCTTATTTTATCCAGTCCACTCAAACACCCTTGAGATATTAATTACTGTCAGCTCTATTGAGATCAAGCACAGAGATGCTAGAGCAGATATGCCCTAGCATTGAGATCTCTTTGCACAGCAAACTCCAGCTACTCCTTCTCTCCCCTTGAACAACTCAAATGAAGTCTTACTCTCAGTCCCTTACAACAGTAGAAACTAACTATATTGTAGTCAACCTATCTTATATGGCTTTGAAGGAGTAGGGGAAAGAGAGACTTTCCAAGGCTATTTAACCCATAACTTTCTCACTTTGTTGCTCTCCTAAACAAGTTTATGGGCTGCCATATTTTACTTTTGAAGATACCATCACCAGAATTTTGGAGACAGGCATTTGTTGTTTCTAACAATGTGGGGATGAAGCAGAAGTTGACTCTCAAAAGTTTTTTTTTTTTTCCTGTATTATCCCACCACAGCTTTCCATGTGCCTCATGTACCATCCTCTATACACAAAAGGTAAAACAGAGTTCTATTTCTCCTCTGGTTTTGCATAGTTTCCATACTGCTGTCTTGTCTCCATTGTTCCTCTGAGGGATTGATTTTCCAGAAGGGAGCAAACACTTTTAAGAACCATTTGGTTAAACAATAGTTGCCATGTTTACAGATGTATATCAAGAACTCTTATGTGTTGGGCAGTCTTTTACAGTGTGAAGACAAAGGGAAAATGAAGATGTGATCCACTCCTAACTCCTAGAAAGTTTGCCACCTGTTGGAGGAGAGACATAGATAAATACACAATTGCTATAGTTATCTGCAAAGTTTTATGAAAACACAATACTGTCTTCTTCCAAGACAGTAATATTGTTTGGGAAAATCTGAATTTTGTCAAATCTCGGTGACACCTGCTTACTTTGCTTATTATTCTAAGTATCAATACATAAACATCTGAGGTTGTTCTCATCCATAACTATGATTCATTGGTTCTCAAATTTGGCTTCACATTATAATCACCAAGAAGTCTTTAAGAGAAAGAAGAAAAAAAAAAAGGAAAAAACAAAACAAAACACAACACTTTCCAATTTCAAACATTCTGCCTGGATAATTCATATTCTTAAAAGCTCCCCAGGTAAATTTCTCTCCAGTTGAGAATCATAGTTACAGATCTTTTCATGTCTCACCTGTTATTTTTGCTAATATTAGATTCTTCTATTTTGTATAATGGCATTCTCTTTTTCAAATTTCAGTGTAAATCATTCTTATCCAACTTAGCAAATTACCTGCCAAACATTGCCATTCTTGCTGGTTTTTCTGAGATGTGCTCTATTTCCCTGTTGGGAGGTAGTATCTAAGTGCATCCATAATGAGT
The DNA here is from genome assembly GCF_003265705.2 of Callorhinus ursinus. NCBI lineage: Eukaryota > Metazoa > Chordata > Mammalia > Carnivora > Otariidae > Callorhinus > Callorhinus ursinus. Next base: position 615,036 of record NW_027397109.1, read on the forward strand.
GCAGATTGGTTATGCAAATCATTGTTAGAAAAATCTTGTAGAGCAAATATGTACTGAAAAATAATCAAACAAGAATTAGAAAGTAATAATATAATAATTAATAATAATAA
>NW_027397109.1:615155-661248 GCF_003265705.2 Callorhinus ursinus
ATCAAACAAGAATTAGAAAGTAATAATATAATAATTAATAATAATAAAATGATGAGCTGTGTTGTACCAATACAGCTATTTCAGTGATAGCTAGGTTCAAGAATAACTTTTTTAAAAAAAAAATGTATGTGTCGTGATATTTGTTTCTGTGGGGAGAGATATATCAAAGTTTCATCTTAGTATATTTTAAGCTAGACAACTATAAGAGCTCATCTAGCAAAAAATACTATTCATATTAAATTTAACAGCTTGTAAAATCTTCAATTTAACACTAAAAGTAGTGTGTGAATATTTGTGTATTTTGACTTCTGGATTTCTCACTTATTTTTATTTAGTTAATAGTAATAGTGGTGGGAGATACTTTATTTGAATTTATGACAACTTGCTTGACTTTTCTTCTTGGAACAGGAAAGACTTCTATGTTTAAGATTATAAAAAAAAGCAGTAGTTGTTCAGATGATAAGCCCTTATTTGTGATACAGCAGGTCAAAACTAGCCATACACAATAAGGCAGCAATATATTGGAAGTTCTTGTATTTTCTGATGAGGTGAAGCAAGGTTTATTTGAAAGCTCTTTGGGATCATTTACTTTCATTGCCTCTCCATCTGTTTCAGTTTGTTTGTCATCTTTAGCACAATGGAATGGCAGCCTATCTAATTTAACCTGCAGTCCTCACTTCATTCAACTAGGTCAATGACTGGTTATGAAAGATTTTATTCATTTTTTTATCTTTTTTTTTAATATTCACTGAGATATAACTGGTCAACTAGTAAGAAGTAAATATGTCTCATAGAAAAAGTGTTCTTTATAAATCCTTGGTAAGACTCAGATGATTTAGTAGGTTTTTGTGAAAGTGTCATTAATATTAAACTATGATGTTGTTTTCCTAAGTAAGACCTAGATCCTCCAGACAATCACTTTTCACTAAATGAAAACAAAAAACAAACCAAAAAACAATCATGGATAATAACTGTTAACAGCAGGTAATACTGAGGTGTGGAAACGGGGGAATACTGTCTTTTACTATTTTATGCCCTACTATATTGTTTGAACTTTTAAGCAATGAGACTTCTTACCCTTGAATTATACAATAAAACAGAGGGGTGCCTGGGTGGCTCAGTGGGTTAAGCATCTGCCTTGTCTGCCTTTGGCTCAGGTCATGATCTCAGAGTCCTGAATTTGAGCCCCGCATTGGGCTCCAAGCTCAGTGGGGAGTCTGCTTCTCCCTCTCCCTCTGCCCCCACTTGTGTACACTCTCTCACAAATAAATAAATAAAATCTTTAAAAAATAAATAAAATAAAATAGAAAAGATAGTTCAGGAGAGATATGGCTTTATGATGATTCTGTGTAATAGACATGGAGGCAGTGCCCATGACAGTGGAACCGAAGGGGGCCATGGACATACAGCTTCCGTTCTGTTCCACTTTTATTGAAAAGTTGTAAGAAACCCTGAACCATTCACTTCCTGCCTTTTACTAATTTGCCTTTCTTTCCTTTGTTACTCCTTCTATTTACTAAGGAGAATCCACATAACAGAATTATTCATTTTAAAATGAACAGTTCAGTGCCATTTAGTACATTCACAATGGTGTGCAACCACTGCCTCGATCAAGTTTCAAAACATTTTCACCACCTCAAAAGTAAATCCTGTATCAAATAAACAGTTACTCCCCGTTCCTCCTTCTCTTCAGCCCTCAGAAACTGCCAATCTGCTTCCTTGCTCGATGGATTTCCCTCATGCAGAAATTTTCTACAAATCGAACTACTCCATATATGGCCCTTTGTCTCTGGCTCTTTCACTTAATGTAATGTTTCCAAGTTTCATGCATGTTGTAACATGTATCAGTACTTCATTCTTTTTATGGTGGAGTTATATTTCATTGTATGGATATACCACAATTTGTTTTATTGATTCTACCTTTTGACTCTTGTGAGTAGTTCCTTATAAAAAATTAATGTATATATCTATTGAATATCTATTTTCAGTTCCTTTGGGTATATACCAGAGTGGAATTGCAGGCTCAGATCATAATTGTATGCTTAACTTTTGAGAAACCACCAAGCTCTTTTCTACATCATGTTACTCATTTTTAATTCTTCATGTTTTCTTTTCCATTCACTTCTACTTAACACTGCTTTTGCTAAGGGAGGCAGTTGTAGAGAGGGCACCTGACTCATGCTTCAGGACTGCCTCTTACTAATCATGAACTTGAGCAAGTCACATAGTTCTTGAAGGCTCATTTCCCTCACCTTATTATATGGGCACACTGTAATGTAGGATAATGTTTACTTCACAGGGTGTTCGAAAGAGTAAATGCTATAACGTAAGTAAAGTGCTTGGACATTTAAGCGTTCAATACTTGCCAAAACATGAGTAGAGTCAATTTTTAAAGGTGTGGGAGAGCATTCTGCAATCTCTTGAACACCTCCCTCCTTATCCAGTTCTGCACTGGAAGTCCACATCAGCTAAAGCACAATCATGTAATTATAAGCATATTCAAATTTAGGTGAGAAAGATGTAAATGAAGAAGAATGTCTACATCAGTTCAGTAGTTATGCTTTATTCAACTTTATTGCTTCTAGGACTAAAACATCAGTCTGTTAGGAGAGAAAGCTCAATTTGGAAATTCTGCAAGTTCTGAATGATGAACATTTGCTTTCTAGGGATTGCACTCTGTATTCATATAAAACCATCACCACTCCCCGCTCACAATCCTCAAAGGGTACCACATCTCTTTGGGAGGAAAATAGGATCATAACAATGGCCTCAGAGGCTTCCATGATTTGGTTGATACCCAATCTCTGTCTTCACCTTCAGTCACTGGCCTCCAAGGTCATCCTGCTTTCATGACACTGCCTTTCCTACCCCACCTTCATGTACATGCCAAAACAGCCTTTGCATTTCTTCTTTCTGGAATATTCCATCTGTAGATGTCAACATAACTAGTTCTTGAGTTCTTTCAAATCAACAGTGAATTAGTACCTTAAAAGAGTTTTCTCTGAACATCTTATATAAAACCATTTCCCTACCTTACTGCTACTTTCTATTTTCTTGAATTATTTTTTTGCTTTTGTCATAGCGGTGGATATTGTCTGCAGTTTTATGTGTCCATTTATTTACTTTTTTTTATTGCGTATCTTTACCCCTTCGTATATAAGTTTATGAGGACAACCCCCCTCCTCTGCTTTTTCTTTTGTTCACTGCTTTTCACTCAACATCTAAAACAATGCCTGGTCCAAAGCATCTCAATAAATATTTGTGCAAAATGACCATTTATATAATTAATAATACTGCAAAATCTTAAATTGCTTTCTCAGAAACATTACCATCATTATGCAAAAATAAATTGCTCATTGATGCCAAATTAAAACTTTTGTCAAACTCTCCCCTTATTTTCCAAGGAAATACGAAAGATTTAAATGTAGAATATGTGTTTATGTAAGTTATAAACTCCCACAAGGCTGAGATTCTGTCCTTTTACATTTGTTATAGGAAATAGCCTATTATGAGTGCTGAATTAATATAGATCATGATTGATTTAAAATGCATGGTGTTTTGCCCTGGTATTCAGCCAACCTCTATATTCAATTAAATAATCATTACAGTTGCCTGTGTTTGTGCATTACACTAATATAAGAACTATACTTGCAAAGGCTGGATTTTATTCTGGGATGATGTAGGCACCATCCCAAGTTTGGGTAAGATGCAGAAATGTTCAATTCTGTCCTCAAAAATTGGTCTGTGCAGAGTAAGGGTCAACTCACACGAGCACCTACTTTTTAAAATCTCCTTGTGCACATAAAAGAAAACAAAGAGATCCTTAATTTCTATCGAGTTTGGGGGATAATTTGGAGATCTGGTTTGCATTAAATTTAACTGTAAAATGTGTCACTTCTCCTCATAGTTGAATCTGCAGGCAGCATACCGTTCTGTAGCTGATTCACCTGCTCTGCCAGGTGTCCTCACCCACCATATGTATAAATATTTGTCTAAATTCTTCCTTTTTTATCATTCTGTTTTTGTGTATATTAGAAGAACCAGAGCCAATTTGCTAGAGAAGAACAACTTTTCCAGTTTTCTTTGGCTGTTAATGACTTGGGTCTCTCTGAATAGTCCCTCTTGTACTTGGCTGATATGAGACAAATTTCTCTCAGCTAAAAGCAGGATCAGTACATTAAAAAATAAAATAAAAAGGTAGCCTATTTTCTTTCTAAGTGTCTCAAGTTGGGTAGATGTGTGAGCTTCTTCTCCACATGTCTGTTTCTCTGAGAATCATTTCACGCTTACCTTTTGTATGTGGTGACAAGGTTATTGGCTTTGAAGTTGGATGGACTTGGATTTGAATTTCACCTTTTTCACTCCATACTTTTGGGACCTTGAACAAATTGCTTGATCTCTCTGGACCTCAGCTTGCTCATCTATCAAATGTGAGAAAATGCAGTGCAGAGTTGCCGTGAAGCATTTCCTTCGGATCACAGGTTGGAGAGACCTTCCCTGACGACCCAGCGCAAAAGCATAACCCTGCTCCACTTCATGGAAAACATGTGACATGGTGTCTGCTCCCCAATGGTGGCTGAACTCGTAAATCCACCTTTATTTTGAAAAGCTCACAAAAGGGGGTGCTGAGACCCCAGAGCCTCATTGGTTAGTCATGTGTTTTGCTAGATTAATGAATTCAGACAGCCGTGGATCTAAAATGGACATCCATATTCTTGAAAATAAGATAGAGTTCTCCATTTGGACAGGGCTTAGCAAAAAAGTAGACCCCAAAAACTTAACAAGCAAACGAACAAAAACAAAACAAACCAAAACACAAGCACACACACAAAGCAAACTCAACAGAAGTCAAAAAGTTGAATCTAATCCTCCAGTATTCAAATAAAATCACTAAATAGTTCCTGATTTCCTGTTTATTTTTTTGTAAGGAAGGAAAGAATCTCACCTACCACATTACTGATTATTTTTTTTGTCAGTGAATTTGGTTTTCATATGGATTTTGTCTAGAATCAGTTTGGCACGGTGAGCATCTAAAAATGAGAAGTTTCGTTCCTTCTTCCACTAATTAGCTGAATGAAATTAATAGGGTTTGTAAGTCATGTCCTTGAAAAATAACCTTGCCTCATTTAATTTTTAATCATTATTATTATTTGGGAGAGACAGATGGATGTTTATTAGACTGTTTCATCTCGTAGGTTCCCAGCAATTCATGATTTCCCTGCTTATTTGGGCCTTACAAGTTGGGGGAAAAAAATCCAAAAAGGGTATGGTTGTTTTTCAGCCAGCTTGGCCGGTCCTGTGTAAATTGGATAGAAAAGTTTGGGGGATATTTTCTGAGGTTCTTATGGCAGCTCTTCTAAAAATGTAACTTATTAACATTGAACTACATTTGCAAGTTAAGTGAAAATGTCTACAGAGGCAGGTAGGACATTTGAAAAATCATAGGTTTATTTGTATGGACTTGGAAGTCACTTAATATTTCTGAGTTTTGTTTTTCTCCTCTGTAAAATAGACATAAAAATGTCTAACTTTCAGATTACACACAGGATTAAGCTAACTAATGTACACAATGTATTCATCCCAAGGTTTCTGGGCTATTTCTACCTTATTCTTTTTTAAAAGAAAGAAAGAAGTTGCTACAACTATCTATTACATTATATTGGAACTATAACCTAGTACTTTGGTTTCCTATAGATTTTGGCTCTTGATGCCTTATAAGACACTACTTGATTGTCTTATTTAACTTTTACAACAAAATGCCAATCTATGCACATGTGTTCAAGTCATAGAAACTTGATAGTAAAATAAGAATAACATAATCTTGCAGGCAGGCCAGACACCATGCTGGAATTCTTCCTGTATCACCTAATTGTCAAGAGAGATTTGTTAGTATTTGCTAATATAAGGGGGATTATTTGAACATCCTTTTTTTTTTTAAGATTTTTATTTATTTATTTGACAGAGAGAGAAGAGAGCACAAACAGGGGGAGTGGCAAGCAGAAGGAGAGGGATGAGCAGGCACCCCGCCTAGAAGGGAGCCTGACGTGGGGCTTGATCCCAGAAACCCAGGATCATGACCTGAGCTGAAGGCAGACACCCAACCGACTGAGCCACCCGGGCACCCTGATTTAAACATCCTAATATTGCATATAGACTTTCCTTTTATTCCTTTCTATAGTCTAACGAGTATTCTCAAGCTTCATGTGCGTAAGAATGCTTCTTTAAATTGTATATAGGAGATTTGTGAGACTCTCTCAACTGTTTTCTTTATAATAGCTGGTTTTCACCCTTTATACAGATTTCAGAATTTAATGCTGCTATAAGATGTAACATTACATCCAAATAATGGCAGCAAATAATTCCAAGTAAATTAACTCTAATGCCATGGGAATAAGTATTTAGCATTTGTTAAAGAGTCTCACAGCACAGGCTTCAGTTAGCAAAAGTTCTTTTTGAGGTTAAGCCCAATTGACTTTTTTTCCATTTGGCCAAGTTGGCTCCTTCTGGTATTAAGTCATTACTCAATCTTGGTTACCCTTTCTTCTCAGCTCTTGCAAATGTTTCCTCTTCTTTTCTCCTTGCATTTAATTCCTTATCTTAATACCCTTCACAGATTCCTGGAGACTTATCTTGATTTTGCAGCTACTCACTGGTCCCAGGACTGTGCCCTCCACTTACTGTCCCTTAGGCTGGCACCTACCTGACTGGACTTAGCTCCATCTCTACTGTCAGGCTTTCTGGAACTCTGCATATTCTTGTTTCTGGCTTCCCTGTTGATCCCATTAGCTCTGCGAGAATGTCTCTGAGGTGATGCCAACCTCCTGCCTGGCCTACACACATACTCACCTCTATTCCTCATACTTGAGAGAAGAGGACAGATCCCAGAGAATGTTTTAATTCTCTTGTAGGCTCATCTTTTCAGTAATTCTACTTACAAGTGGAGTGAGGGAACCCTACTAGAGAGCTTTGCAAAAGAGTAAACATCTGACAGTTTCAGTAATGTAACATGAGTGACTGAAGCAGCCAAATTCCAAAAAGAAATATATTTGACTCTGATTCTCTTAAATCCATCTGTTCAAACTGGCTGTAATACAGCCAGCCGCATGTAGTTTTAAGTTGGAGCACATTAGGAAATGCAGCTTTATGGCTAGAGATGGGCATGATACTAATGAAAAAAAATATTCACAGTTTCCCATAACCCCTCTGTTACAGTAATCTGGGCTCCTGGGGTAGGAGAATCACAGTCTAAAAGCTCCTTGGGAAATTACTTTGGTTAGAAATGGAGTAATACCCACCCAGGTCCATTTCTCAAAAGTCTCAAACAGGATCTACATAGGCTGTTACCTTTACGATGACTAACCAAGATGCACTGGTTACAGTTCTTTAGTTACTCTCTGTTTTCACATTTAGATGTCTTCCTTTGCCAAGTTTAAAAAGGAGGAAAAAATAAATTAATCCTCTGGAGCTGAAACAGAAACATTTCGTCTTCTGTAATCCTTAGTTCTTAACCTAATGTGGCAGCTCATGGGGAAAGTGTCGGATCTGCAATCCTAATTACACAAAGTTGCCTCCCATGTGTACACATGTAACCATGAGGAGTGAATGTACATCGACAACTCGTCTTCTCTGTTGTATGCCTCCAAACATCCTTACTGCGTATGGGGCTTTATCTCTGTGACTCTCCAGTAGGCTACATATGGATGCTTAAGTAGTTGTTGCCAGAGTAGATAGAAACTAGTCCATTCTGAGAATGTCCCTAAAGGGTGTTGAGATAAGCATGAATCTATGGCACTAAAATATTTTGTGAAACTTGGGGTGGCATGAGTTTAGTTGAATGTGGCTTCTCCAAGACCACATTCACTGAGATTGTGAAACCCAAAAGCAAGGGACCCCGCTATATATGTTGCACTAAAAAAAAAAACAACTCTATTGACTTCTTAAGAAAGAAAAAAACAACTAAGGAATGTTCTCATTAACAACTGCTCCCATGATAATCTAGTATGCTCTTTTATTCTTACCTTGAAAAATTCATATGATGTGTGTATGTGTACAGATGTAGACACATATGCATATATACATAGACACACTACAGGTACTGCTACTAAATCAATGTGGGTAGATTTTAAGTCATCAATCAAAGCTTGCTGGACTGAAAATGATACCACGTATAATTGATCTGCTAAAACAAACATTTTCTTATTTTACTCTAATTATAATTGGTGGAGGGATTTTAATAAAACTGACACAGTCAATCACATTGGGGAAGAAAACCTTCCGAATCTAAAGTATTGGTAATAGGTAAGGAATTTAACATTTATTGCAGAAGAATTTGGACTTTATGTTCATTATATCCTTGAAAAGTTGTGATTTGGAAGACAGGGGCCTTTCATTTTCTAATCAAAAGCTGATTCTTTATTGGCAGTAATAAACTTAGCAGGTCTCCTTCATAACATGGCAAAGTACTAATAAGGCCACCAGCTCTGGAAGTATTTAAAATCAGATGGAGGGGCGCCTGGGTGGCCCAGTTGGTTAAGAGTCTGCCTTCAGCTCAGGTCATGATCCCAGGGTCCTGGGATCGAGCCCCACATTGGGCTCCCTGCTCAACAGGGAGTCTGCTATTCCTTCTGCACCTGCTCATGCTCTCTCTCTCTCTTTCTCTGACAAATAAATAAATAAAATCTTTTTTAAAAAATAAAATAAAATCAGATGGAGAGGCAGCTCCTTTCTCAACATTTCTGCCATTTTCTTCTCCAGATCTCATACTCAATCCTTGCAGAAAGCAAATGTTCTTCACGGGACCATCTCAGTCTTTTCTACTAATTCTTCTAATAGCAGAGGAAACCAACCTTATCCTCTAGGAGGCAGGGAGGCAGGGAGGCAGGGAGGGTGTGGGCAGGTCCTGCATGTATCTTACCATAGAAAAAAATTATCTCAAGTCTTATGTATGATTTTAATCACATAATTCATGTACTTTTTAAATTCAACTTTAACATATGTGTATATTTTTACATGAGCCCCCTCCTTCCAACTGAAAGAAGTTGATTGTTTGCTGTGAGTATCTGGTGGATTTTAAAAGGCTTTGGCAGAGGAATCAATATAGGCCAATTTTAAAACCTTGAACTTTGCCTAATTCTAGCTTCTCATCTGCTAGGGGCTCACCACAAATCAACTCTGTGATAATCACTGGTCTGTGGGCCCATCTCCAAATATCCTTTCTTAACCAGTCCAATCTGGGCCTCAGTTTCTACTCTGCCTTTACCTCTGAACTCCAAGTTATGACAAAGAAAAAGTAGACTCTCAACTCTTGTTCAGATTCAAAGGAAGTTATACCCATTTGGCATGCTCTTTCTGCGGATCAGCACCGAATGGTCCTATACCTTACGACAGGCAAGAGCCCACCTGACAGTTTTGCTTCCATTTGATGAAAACTCCCGCTATGGATCCCCATGGGGCGTGGTGTAGCTGGATCCCCTTCTGGTCCCATCAGAGGCAGTGCCTGCAGCCTGTGTCAGAAAACAGTAGGGTTGATCAATGCAGAATAACTCTTTTTAGCTGTGATACCGTGAATCTCAAATATACTATCAGCCTGTTGAATTGAAATGCATTCACCAATTAGTTCTCAATAAATAACATTGACTACTTTACAGTGGGATTTACGTGGCTTCCCACTTATTAGAAATTCTGGGGGACCCACTTTTGAAGATGGCCTCTTTTACCTATGCTTGATGGCATGTATTTTGCAAAGTAGAAATAGAGTTGTTTAGAATGGAAAGTCCAAATCATCCCTTTCTCTCAGTCCCATGGGTACAGGGTATCCCAAATGAAGACCACCGTAGACATGTTGTTGTGTTTTCTCATTTGAGTCTACTCATTTGCCTCACACCCAATCTAGCTGCTAACTTTAGCTCCTCAGGTGGTTCCACTAAAAACCTACTTCACCAAGACTTATTGAAGTTTTGACCTGGGCAGAGGTATACCGTGTACCTCATAGCTTTCTTGCGCAGTGGATCAGAAAAGTTAAAAGTGCTGACTGGAACCAGAATTCATAAACATTTTTTTAAAAAGATTTTATTTTCTTATTTGAGTGAGAGGGAGAGAGAGAAGAAGGGGAGCAGAGGGAGAGGGAGAAGCAGGCTCCCCACTGAGCACAGAGCCTGATGCAGGGCTTGATCCCACGACACTGAGATCATGACCTGAACTGAAAGATACAGATGCTTAACTGACTGAGCCACCCAGGTGCCCCTGGAACCAGAATTCTTCCACTCCCACTTCCTATGTGACCTTGGATAAATTACCTAATCTCTCTGTGCCTCAGTTTTCTCTTTTAAAGTGGGAACACAAGTAATTTCCATCTCAGAGTTGTTGTAAAAAATGAATTAATTATTACATGTGAGGCATATGGAACATTCCTGATCCCAAATAAGTCTTCAGTGTCAGTTACTTTTATTATCTCATGGCTCTCTCTTTCTCTTCCTTCCATTCTCTTATTTCATCATCCTCCACAGTCAGGCATATGTTCCTTTTTCTTCTGGGATACATGCACACAAGGTTTTTCTTAAGTAACCGTGTCCTGAGGATCTTGCCAGTTACCCAAGAAATTTGCTAAAGTGTTTATTCAAGTCCCTCAGGAAACTATTCTGGAAAATAAGATTGCCCCTATGAAGAAGAAAGGAAGCTCCTACGTCTGTAGAGGCTTCAACAACATGGTCATATTGGTTTTGGGTTTCTCAATCCCAGCATACGATAGCCAGTCAGTTTTTTTCTTCTCAATCTCTTCCCTGAACATACCTTACTTATTCTGGCCTCTCTCTCCACATACATTCCATTATTCCTGCCTAAAATGCCAATTCCCAAGTTTCCAAATGGCCAAGTTGTACACATCCTTTATGACCCATTCGGTATATTACCTCCCCACTCATAAATCATTCTCGACCCTGCAGCTCAGTGGCATTGCAAAAATCTCAAGCAGTGTTTATTACTTTGTTTTATAATCAGGTGTGGTTATATACTTATCTTTCTTTTGGAACTCCAAGCATCTTAATGTCAAAGACTTTGGGCGACCACCTTAGTTTTACAATGTCGACTGCAGTGTACACACTCAATAAAGTGTTTACTAAATGAATAAATACCTGTGTGTGAAAGGGAGAGTTTCAGTCAATTTCCCCTACTGGGCATTGGGAATAGCCAACAATAAACAGCGATTAGAAATACATGGTTTGGGCGCCTGGGTGGCTCAGATGGTTAAGCGTCTGCCTTCGGCTCAGGTCATGATCCCAGGGTCTTGGGATCGAGTACCTCATCGGGCTCCCTGCTCCTTGGGAGCCTGCTTCTCCCTCTGCCTCTCTCTCTCTCTCTCTCTGTCTCTCATGAATAAATAAATAAAATCTAAAAAAAAATCCATATGAAATCAAATTAAAAAAAAAAGAAATACATGGTTTGTGGTCAGTCTAACTTCTGCATTCTTCTGTCAGAACCTAGGTGCTCAGATGGAACAACTCTGCATGGCATACCAGTATACTGATCTCTCACTGTGCTTCCAACAAATCCACACTTTAGCTGAAGGAAACTCTTCCAGTGACCTGATTGCACACAGTTATTTTGTGTCTCTGAGGAGTAATTACCCATCATTTTCTAGCACAGTAGGAGACAAGGACTTTGCCTTTCATCTCTATGGTCCCAGAATCTAACACGGTGTCTGTTCTTCCTGGATGCTCAATAACTATTTGTGGTTGGGCAAATGAATGGATTCACACTCCCAGTTGCTATATTAATACATATTTGATGACACTGTGCCTAAAAGGTAGAGGAAGACACTCTGGGAGTGTGTCGCTAAATGATTCTGCAGTATAACTCAACTGACTACTATCATCCTACTGAGGTGGGGAGGAGATGTTGATGAATACTTTGGTATAACTTGTAGACACGTGACATGGAAGTGGTTAGATGAGTAACATAGCCTTTTTCTCTCCTTGCTGGAAGGACCTAGAGCTGAGGAGACATCAGTATTCATATTTATTACTACCATTACTATTAAATTATTTAACATGAATTTACTACTGAACTCACTAGACCTTATAAACATCAAAAAAAAAAAAATAGACAACTCTGGCTAAGAACAAGATAGATATCCAAAAAGATTTCAAGGATGTGCTGTGATACTTAGACTTTAGGTTTATCTAAGATGTGCACAGAGCATGGAACATCATATATCTCCTCTGAAAATATCTTAAATGCTATGACATTAGCCACTTGCTTATAATTAAAGTATGTTGCCATTTCACCAAGCTTTCATTTACAGAAGAAAGTGCAAATTCCATTCCCCTTGAACTTTAGCTACTTCCAACTTTTTTCTTTGTTCTTTTCTTTAAAGCTTTGCAACAAATGCATCCCCATATGCTTATATTAGTTCATCTAGTATTAAACATATTGGCTGTGTGAAATGTTGGCACCCATTAATAAATGTTTTCATTTTTTCATTCTCTCTCTTTTTTTAACTTTAGATTCTTCCTTTGACTACATAAGCAACAGCTGTCTAGCTGCCTGCACAAGACTGGATCTAATGCCTCTACAGAAATCTAGGTCAAAACACTTGGAATGCATGAATATCAAACAGAGTTTTCAAAACAGCAAATGAATACATCTTTAACTGGTGACATTTTCCTGTAGCATATGGCTGCAAGCTCAGGGGACTGGATGCTTTTTTGATGAATATGTTCCATCAAAAACTAGGGGATGGCAGTAGGCTTTTGCCACCTTCTGTTTTGCCTTATGAAATGATAATACAAATGCATAGATAGATACAATGATCATAAGGTTTTTACCTTCAGACCTATTCTAAAGATGTGTTTTCCTGTTTGGATGAATTGCTTTGTCTTTGACTAAGTTTGGATTTATACATGACTGCCAAAGTTGACAACCAGTGGGAGCCGTTGTCTTTCCTGGGCAGAATTGGATTGGTGGAAACCTTCAGAGAATTGAACTGAAAAGTAAATATTTACCAAAGAGAGGAATTGGGGAGCTTGGTCACATGAGTAACTTATAGCCACAGCAGCAAAATATTGGTCTGAATCCCTTGTCAAATGTCAATATTGAGAGGCTGGTTAATCATTTACCAATGAGGAACACAGAGAAAAAGCCCAAGGAAATTGGAGGCTGGCTCCCTAATTCTGAATCTGCCACCAATAATTCAATGTGGCTCTGGACATATCCTTGCATCTCTGTGACTTCCCTGTTCTTCTATTTTGTTAAATAACAGGACAGGGACCACATTATCTGTATGGTCTCTCCAAGCCCGAAACTTCCTGGTTTGTAAGTTCATAAAGTTTATAAAGCTGTTTTATTGTTAAATGCGTCATGTTGATTGAAATAACGGTGACAGAGAATCGGCTTTGATTTCTTTCTTTAGTTGACTGAAGATTTGTTTCTTAAAAAGAAAAATTGTTTAGAATCCTCCCGCATCCTTAACAGTAAAAGAAGACAACAGTGGAGCTGTGCTGGTTAAGCAGGGGAGGGAGGAGGGATGTGCCCTTGGCCTCTCTGACCCCCACTTCACAAGGCAGCATCTGAAACCTGTATGGGGAAAGCCTGGCTCCCTACCAACCTCATTGTAAAAACCAGTGGCTGAGAAAATGAGCGAGTGAAGGTATTTTGCTAGTAATGGTGGTGATGGAAGAAGGAAGTGTTGGAAACTGAATTTTTCTGTTTTACATTTAGCAAATTTGTATTAAGCAAACAATGCATTTCAGCTGCACGTTAAACTTTAAGTCTGATGTTCTGCTCCTGCCTGGTTTGGCTTTTGTTTACAAAAACAACCAGTAGAACTTGTGAGTATCACAAGAATTTACAGGGGGGCCATTTTATTCACAAAGTTGACTAGTCACTTCTCTTGATTTGATGGTGCCCCAACAATATTCTTGAAATCTCATTCAGAAAAATACTCATTACTTTCAAATAACTAGAGGTGGCTTCCTCCCTCCACACTCATCCTGTTCCCCACCGAATCCTGTTACCATCCTTTCTAAGCAGTTTATGCATATGAACTTGCATGTGTACATATGTGTATGTGCGTTCCTTTTTGGTGAGGTGATAGTGTATGGTACATACATAAAACCACTTTGCTGTTTATGTTTAAGATATGTCTTAAATATCATACTTCAACATCAGTGTGTAATCTACATCTTTGTAAATGCTTCACAGTCCTTTATTATGGATGTATAAAAATTTCTATGCCAATTCATCTTAAAGGACATTTACATGGTTGTGCTTGTATTTTTCCTATTTACTTACAAAGTAGCAATGAATATCCATGTGATATTATAAATATATGTGATAATATCTAAAAGCTAATCTCCCAGAAATAATCTTGTTGATTGAAGGATATGTACACACTTAATTTAGGTGTAGAGTGCCAAATAATATTTAACTACAGTTATTATTTTCAGTTTGTTAAATTATAACTGTAGTCGAACATTTTTTCACATGTTTAAAAATTACTTATATGTAAAACTCTGTTCATATTCTTTGTCCATAAATGGAGTTAGGACAACTTAGTAGCCATCTGGAAAAAAAATAAAATTGTATTCCTACTTTATTTCCAACACCAAAATAAACTCCAGATGGACCAAGGATTTCACGCTAAAAATAAATGCATTAAAGTACTATTAGAAACATGAGAAGATGTTTTTTGTAAGTAATCCCATACTAAGGAAGGTCTTTCTAAGCATAGTAGAAAACCTCAAGGAACAATTCTAAAGGTGTATAAATTAATAAGTCAATATATATTGAAAAAAATAAAAGGTGAATGACAAAATTAGGTAAATGACAATAACACCTTTGACCAAAGTTGATTGTTTTCAATAATTTGTAGCCTTAAAATGTTGTACCATCCAGGCTCAGGATGTAGAAAGTTGGAAAGAGATTGTTGCTCTCACCACAACAAGCAAAATAAACTGGATAGGCTACAAAATCATAGTTTATTTTAAAAACATCAGAGGAACAAGAACACAAAGAAAGTTAAATTAATTCTAGAAAGCTAAGATCCCTTGATAGATTACAATAGACCAACAGCTGCTGTCTTCTCTGATGGAGCTCAGGAGGAAGAGCACAGGCCATAGATAAGAGTAAGAAGAAACCAGCCTAACTTTTAATGGTTTTTTAATGGCTCTATGTGGGCTGGCATGACAGATTAGAATTCCACAGCGCGTCAGCCTCATAGCGGGCCTGTCCGTATCCTCCAGTTCTTCCTGCAACTTCACTGACTACTTACAGGTGCTTCACTGAAAGCTGGTGACATCTTAGGGGAGCTGAGAGTGATCTCTGCTGATCAGAAGAAATGAGAGAAACCGCTGAAGACATACAGCCCTTCCCAGAGAAAGCAAGGCAGCTACTCCACACGCAGACATACACACATGATTAACATATTGTGGGATTTTGTTGGGTTTGAACTTTATAAAAGGAATATATCATTCTGTAGGTAGTCTTCCGGAATTTTCACTTAAATGATACCAAGAGTCATTCATAATATTAAGTGTGGCTGTGTTCCGTTGCATTTTATTTCACTTCATTTATCCTCACTGCAATTCCTTTGTGTAACTATACCTCGGTGTTTTTATCCATTTGCTTGTTGATGAACCCTTACATTGTTTCTGGATGACTAAAGTGATGCAGTAGGCATTCTTGTACATATGTGCAAGTTTCTGTTGTGTGTACCTAAGTGTGGAAATTCCGGGGTACACAAGTATTCTACTTTATAAGATAATGCCAAATTATTTCCCAAATTTGTCATAGCGGTTTACACTACCACAAGCAAAGTACAAGATTACGTTGAGTCACTTCCTCTTCAACTTTTGGTATTATCAAGAATTCTTAATTATTACAGTATGAATAATTGTCAACAACTTAACTGGTGTGGATTTATACCTCCCTGATTAATGATGTTGATGTTGTGATGTTGAAGGTTTTATCATGTGTTTACTGGACATATAGGTTTCCTCTTCTGTGAAATGTCTCTCATATCTTTTGCTTACTTTTCTACTGAGCTTCCCTTTTCTTAATGATTTGTAGGAGTTTTAACCTCTTCAAATATATGTATTGCTGGGGCACCTGGGTGGTTTAGTCTGTTAAGCATCTGCCTTTGGCTCAGGTCATGATCTCTGGGTCCTGGGATGGAGAGCCCTACCAGGGGGGCTCCCTGCTCAGCGGAGAGTCTGCTTCTCTCTCTCCCTCTGTCCGCCCCTCCCTGCTGCTTGTGCGTGTGTGTGAGTGTGCCCGCGCATGGGCGCACAGCCTCCCTCCCTCTCTCAAATAAATAAAATCTTAAAAAATATATCTAACTATTGCAAATATCTTTCAGTATGTTACTTTGTGTATTTTTATTTTCCTTTTCTTGATTAACAGCTTTTATTTTCAATGATCTTACATACATTTCAGTTAAATATCGAAGTTCTGTATACACATGGGCATTTCTGGTTTAATATTTATTCCACAATTTCTCTTAATTGCTATAGCTCTACAATATGTTTTATAGCTATAACATAGCTATAGAATATTTTTTTATGTTTTAATATCTGATAGGAGAAAAACCCTCTACTTTTTCTTCTACCTCAGAAAATATTGGTGGGAGACAATCCCTTGTTTTTCATATAAACGTTTGAAAAACGTGTCAAATTTCCTGAAGAAGTCTATTGGAAATTTGATTGGGACTGCATTAAAACCATTCATCAATTTGAGGAGATTTGATCTCTGAAAGATATTTTCTCTTTTTATGAATATGTTCAACTTCTCCATTTATTTAATGAATTTCACTGAAGTTTTAAAATATTCTGTGCATAGGTCTTTCCCATTTTTGTTAGGTTTATGACTTGATATTTTGACTTCTATAGCAAATGCTGTACTTTGTAAAAATGTTTTCTAGTTATTTGTTGTTAGTGTACAGAAATGAGATTGGCAATGGATATCCATCCATTTTGCTAAACTCAAATTATTTCTAATAATTTGTTGATATTTTAGGATTCTACATAGACCATATCTACTGCAGAATGATCAGATTCATTTTTTCTTTCCAATCTTAATAACTTCTTTTCTTTTCTTATTGTGCTGGCTAATATCTCAGAACAATGTTGTGTAAAAGTGGTGATATTGAGCATTATTTTCTTTTTCCTATTTTAGAAGTTATCCTCAATATTTCTCTATTAGAAGATGTTTCTCACTCTTCAGCTTAAGGAAGTACTCTTCTATGTCTATATCTTCATCTTTTTCAGTGGTTTTACCTTTGTTTTATATTGTTTGTAATATTGTACTAGCAAAATAATAATTATTAATAGTGGTGGCACTGGGAATTCCTCTAATATTTTAATTGTGATGATGGCTGTTGGTTGGGATAGAGATAGAAATTTTCTTCCTTTTTTGAGGAGGAGGTTTTCCTAATTGCAGATCTTAAGAACTCTGAAAAATAAATTAATTTTTCATATTATTCTCTGCTTTAAGAGTTTGTGAGGTGTAAGACTTAGTTTTTCTTTTTTAAGTTTTAAAAATTCACTTAGAATACTTTGTAGCCCAGCATCTTTTTTTATGAGGTTATTTTTAATAATTTTTTAATCTTATATCTTTAGCTCTCTTTTAGTCACTTTCGTATTCTATTTTCTAGTAATTCTCTTTCACTGATAATTTTAAGTATTTTGACATAAATTTATACATATTTCCTTTTAATATCTTTTTTGACACCTTTCATATTCTTTATATATTTGTTAGGCTTTCTTTGTTCTACTTTTGACATTACATTTGTCAACAATTTTTTTTTCCCTCTCAAAAAATCAACTATAAATTTTCTGGGGGGGAAATCAATATTCACTCTGCTTGTTCAATCAGTATCTTAATCTCTTTATTATTTTCTTCTTTCTTTTTACCTTAGGCTTTTTGGATCTTTGTTTTATTGTATATTTACCTTAATGTAAATGTTTTATCTTCATTCTCCCTTATTTACTAATGAAAATACCTTCATAAGCTTTTATAAGCTTTGAAATTGTATCTGATACCACTCGTTCTCAACTGGAGGCAATTTCACCCCCCAAGGGACATTTGGCCACATCTGAAGACATTTTGAAATGTTATGACTTGCACCAGAGTGGGAGAGGGTACTGTTGTCATCTAGTTGGTTGAGGCCAGAGATGCTGCTAAGCAGCCTGCAAAGCACACAGATGTGCCTGACAGCAAAGAATTAGCCAGACTGAAATGTCAATTGTGCTGAGGTTGAGTAACCCTCCTACAGACCATTGAGACATTCATTTATTTTGATCAATATTATAAGCCATTCCAAGTAATATGGGCTCCCTTTTGCTTTTCCCCCCTTTGATTATTTGTTAAAGATCGAAATCCAGCAGCACTCACATGTGCTTTATTTGCCTAGCTCCATATTTAAAAACAAACAAACAAAAATTGCATCTTCTTAAATAGCATATGCACCCTATAGACTTCTAGTCTCTGCCTGATACTTAGTATTATAATACTTCCCCAGGAAGAGTCACACTTTTGCATTACCCATCTGACTATTGCAGAAATTGGAGCTTGCACTCCTGAATTCTATACTGAATGATTTTCAGTCTCTTCCTTTTTTATTAATTTTCCTTTCCCTAAGGGGGACAATACATTTCCGTTGGTAATAGTAGCTCACTGAAGTATTGCAAGTGTTTCTCAAAAGATATGCCAGTCCCAGGAAGGGCTGGTAACATCAAAACTTTTTGACATGCGATGGGTGATTTTTACAAAATCTCACCTCTATATGGTGCCATGATGTCTGTTCTACTACCTAATCCAATAAACAATAATAATAATAATAATAATAAAGTCACTAATGTGTTAAATTACATAGTAATATCTACTCCCTATTTTATGTTCTAGTATGTAGACAAAGCCCCAGTTGTTTCCCGTTGAAGATGCTGATAACAGACACACATGTATTTCCAAAACAGGGTATAACATGCCCTTGTGTAGTATCAGGTTTACTAATATGACTACTATGGTGATTCAGGAGCCTTTGCATTATGGATTGTTTTTCTTGAACTTACTTAATACTCAATGGATGTAAATGTTTGATAATTATTTATTCAAATACAGTTATGTATCAAAAATGATTAAAGTTTCTTTTTGTGGAAGCAGCATCAATACCAAGATTCACTATTCATGAGTTATGAGATATTGACTTTTCTTTTTTTTCATTAACAAATTCTTCCATGTAAGTAGGTTAATGAGCTCAATACACAGATCATTCTAATAAACCATGTCAGGGAATAGAACTATTGAGAAGAAATGACACAGAACAGGAATATTCTCAGACATTGAGAATCAATGTTGCAAATTTTTGTTTTATTTTTCTTGAATTGGCAAACCACACTATCTAAAATGTTCAATATATGACAGAATACAATTCATATTGTTTTATATGGAGGGAAAAGTAGTAACATCAGTTTTTATAAGTTCTGAGAACTTCCTGAACTTTAAATTAAGGAAGTACCTTACTCTTTTTTGTTTTCAGTTTTATTGAGTTATAATTGACATACATCATGTTTAAGTTTAAGGCATACAGCATGATAGTTTTGTTTACATATATTGAGAAAAGATTACCACAATAGCTTCAGCTAATATTCATCCTCTCATATAAATACAATAAAACAGAAAGAAAAAAAGGAAAAAATGTTCTCTTTGATAAGAACTCTTAAGATTTACTCGAGAGTAACAACATTCTTAAATATTATACAACAGTGTTAACTATGGTCATCATGTACGTTATATCCTTAGTACTTACTTATCTTATAAGTGGAAGTTTATAACTTTTGACTTAACCTTCATACACTTCCCTCTCCAACACTCCCAACCTTCCACCTCTGGTAACAAGTCTAATCTCTTCTAGAATGTTTGTCTGTTTGATTTAAATTTCACATATAAGCGAGATAATACAGTATTTGTCTTTCTCTGTCTGATTTATTTCACTTAACATAATGCCCTTGAGGCCCATCCATGTTATAAATGGTCAGATTTTCTCATTTTTATTTTATGGACAAAACCTTTTTATTTATCCATCGATGGACACTTAAGCTATTTCCATATCTTGGCTATTGCAAATAATGCTGCTATGAACATAGGGATAGAGATATTTTTTCGAGTTAGTGTTTTTGTTTTCTTTGGGTGTATTCCCAGAAGTGGATCATAGGGCAGTTCTATTTTTAATTTTTTGTGGATCCTCCACACTGCTTTCCATAGTAGCCACACCAATTTACAATCCTACCAACAGTGTGCAAATGTTCCCCTTTCTCCACATCCACACCAGCATTTGCTATTTCTTGTATTTTTGATGATGACCATCTTAACAGGTGTGAAATGTTACCTCATTGTGGTTTTCACTTACATTTCTCTACTCAGTAATGATGTTGATTAACTTTTCATGTACCTGTTGGTCTTCATATATCTTCTTTAGAGAAATGTCTAGCCAGGTCATTTGCTCATTTCCTAATTATGTTATTATTATTATTTTTTTTTTTGCTTTTGAGTTGTATATGTTCTTTATATATTTTGGATGTTAATCCTTTATCAGACATATAGTTTACAAATGTTTTTTTCCCATTCCATGGGTTGTATTTTCTTTTGTGGGAAGATTTCTTTTGCTCTGCCAAAGCTTTTGGTTTGATGTAGTCTCACTTGTTTTATTATTATTATTATTATTATTAAAGATTTTATTTATTTATTTAACAGAGAGAGAGAGAGAGAGCACAAGCTGGGGGAATGGCAAGAAGAGGGAGAAGCAGGCTCTCCACTGAGCAAGGAGCCCAATGATGGGAATTGATCCCGGGAATCTGGGATCATGAACTGAGCCAAAGGCAGGTGTCCAACAGACTGAGCCACACAGGCCTCCCTTTATTTTGTTGTTTGTGCTTTAAGTGTCATATCCAAAAATTTATTACCAAGACCCATGTTCGTGGTAATAAGTTGCTTTATTCCTATGTTAACTTCTAGGAGTTTCATGGCTTCAGGTCTTTGATATAAGTCTTTCTTCCATTCTGAATTAATTTTTGTGAAGGGTATAAGACATGAGTCCTATTTTGTTTTTTTACGTGTGAATATCCAATTATCTCAGCACGTTTACTCAGAAGTCTGTCTTTTTTCCCTTAACTGTTCTTGGCTCCCTTGTCAAATGTTAGTTGACCATATTATGCTTGAGTTTATTTATGGGCTCTTGATTCTGTTCCATTGGTCCCGTTTCTCTTCCAGTACTAAACTGTTTTGATGACTATAGCTTTATAGTGTAGCTTGAAATTAGGAAATGTGATATCTCCTGCATTGTTCTTCTTTCTTAGGATTTCATTAATTATCCAGGCTCTGTTGGGTTCCATATAAATTTTAGCAGTGTTATTTTCTACTTCTGTAAAGAATGTCACATAAATCTTGGTAGGGTTGCATTATATGTATAGATGACTTTTGGTAGTATCGACATTTTGACAATATCAATTCTTCTAATCTACAAACTCCTGGTACTGGCTTTGCCTTGGGGGCAATCAGCTCTGACCCCACCAGCCCTCTGCTAGAGCACCACTGGTCCAGAACAGCTTCTGGGAGTTTTCACCAGCCCTTCTGGTCAAATGGAGCTAGAAGATATACTCCACAGTGGGTGGGGCTGGAGGTCAGCTCCTTGCCTGGTTGTGGGCAAGCCAGGTTCTAGGGAAGCAAAACACATTTGAGGATGTGAATCAGGCAGATCTGCACCCCTCTGAATTCCCTGGTCAGGGTACATCCCCAACTTGATTCTGTCAATGAGCAAAGGTGTTGGTTGGGATTACTACTTGGGCACTGCAAATATGAAGTTGGTGCCCAGATCTGGGTGCTGGTTGTTACACATACTTCCACTCTTCTTGGTCACAGGCAGATTCTTAGTAGTTGAGGCCCACAGATTCCCCTGCATTCTCTGTGGTGCAAGATCAGAGTAGGGGCTCCCACAAACGTTGAGAGAGGTTGGATGTCCCCCCTGAGTTCTCTTTTCCCACTGGAGGACCTGGAGACTCAGAGGAGAACGTTCTACATGGTACTGCACTGACCTAAGGGAAGGTCAATATGGCCAATGTGTAGCCACAACTCTTACCCTTCTAAGGCAGCCTGTTTTGGTTTCTGTGGTTCTGGCACGTCTTCAGCCTCACCCCTGCATTCTAAGATTCTCTCAGTAGTATCTTGTTCTTGAATAGTTGTTAGTTGTTCTTGTGAGGGCAGTGAAGTCAGGAACAACCTATGTTGCCATCTTGGTGACCTACCTTACTCTTTTGACACTATTTTCCTTTCTATAAAATGGATATAATAATTTCCACCCACATACTCCAGGAAGAACACTTGAAAAATTATGAGGTAATCCAAGAATTTCCATTTACCTCTTATCCTCCTTCCTTTATCATTGAAGCAGGCATCTTTATACTTTTTGACTCATTGAGAGTAAAAGAGATGTTTGCAAATAAATTGATTTCTCAAGAATAATGGCATTGTTCATTTAAAGTCCAAAATAGTCAATGCAAGATTTTTTAGATGGAAAATGAATTAGTTGCCTAAAAGTAATGATAAGTAACAGCCTGAATATTAAACTCAAAAGTGATGGATGTGTTCTTTTCTTTCTTTTCACTACTTTTTTTGGGGTGGGGCATTTGTTTAATGATTATAACAGTAAATGTAGAACAGAAGGCAAATATGAGAACCTAATATATCAAAATATCAAATCGGGAATTTTTCTTCTGAGCAAAGATGCTTGCAATGTGAACCTACAAATCAGTAAGCAATTAAATAGTGGTCTCCTCTGGAAGGGGCCTCAGAAATCATATACTCTCATTTTATAGATGAAGTTCTAATTTTTTCAAGGTCATACAAATAGCTAGCAAAGATGCAAGTGGAGTCACCTTTCCTGAATCTCAGTTCTGTAGTCAAGTAATTCTCCAGTAGCAAAAGTCTGATTATTGGCTTGTTGATATTTATTCTTACGTTATGATTGATATCATTCACTTGTGATGTTATTAGATTTCTTTAGTATATATGAAGATAGTGGTGACAAAGAGTCACCAGAATAAAGCCAATAAATATGTATAGATTTTGCGTGTGTGTGTGTGTGTGTGTGTGTGTGTGTAGAGGAGGTAGAAATAGGGGTATATTAATTATTATTTCATGTCTTAAAATTTATTCTTTTTGGAAAATACTAAACTAAATCCTCTTCTGAAATTCATAAATTAACAGAATGGCAAAGATTTCCTGTTTATGTAAGAAAATACAGAACAAGAAAACAAACAAGCAAAAGGTTTGTGGCTTCAGTGAATTGATAGATGGATAATAAGCCAACAATATAGTGTAGTTATCAGAAAGATAAAGGGATACAATGGCATTCTCATTGTATAAGTGATAGCTAAAGTAAAAATCCCAAATATTTGTCTATATATGCATTATATTAAACTAGGCTTTTTGCATATACTATTTTATATCCTTACCTTGAAAGATAACAATCCTCACTTACAGATGAGAAAAGGTAAGTATGTGATACAAGGTTACTCAGCTCATTTTAGTGGCCAAGTTATCATCTCTTCCCAGGTCTGTCTGGCCCTCAAACTCATATCCATTTCATTATGTCTCTGTGGGTTTAACTATTTATGTTGAGTCGCACTGGGGACATAAAGTAGACTAAAGTAGGTTCAGAGGAAGGATTCTGGGATGATGAAGCATCAAGAAACCATGCCACATGAAGAACAGTTGAAACAATGAGCAAATTTTGCCAGGTGAATAGTAGCATTAAGACAGTAAAAGCAAAAATCTAGCGAGCACTTTGTCATGTTGAGAAGAGTTTATATTTATTCTGTGTGGTGTATGAACATAGATACTGGATCCCTTACTGGAAGCCAGAGGGGAGATTTACTTAATAAAATTAAGAATACTCCTTTGTTTTATGTAGAATGGGGGTGAGATAGAAAAGGGGAAAACATTTTTAAAACAGTTTTTAAGCATTAGAGAAGGTTAAAATTGAAAGTACTCAAAATATAGCTAGATGAATGGGATGTTTTAGACTCTACTTCTACCTTGAGCATGACATTGAAGAAAGAGTTTAAAGTTTCTGCCAAACTAATAATTCATGATTCTACTTTTTACCACAGCTGTGTCAGAGACAAGGGGTCAAAGAGAAATACCATGTTTTATTACACTTGTTTCTTACCTCCCCATCCCTACATGCTTGAACCTCGATGGATGCACATTAATTTAATCAACAGATGAATGACAGAAAAATCAAAAATAAAATTATCTTTTAGTTTTGAAAAGGGTGTTAAAATATCTTTACAACCAAGACCTTGAAGACAATAAAATAGAACAAGTTATGTTTATAAAGAGTTGATTGTTTTTATTTCTTTACATTTTAGTGATATTTTGACACATGGATATAACTTGTGAGTCCAGTTGTAAAGCGATGTGTTTGAGTATATCAAAATGAAGAGAGATTTTAGAAGAAACAAAAGTTGTTGATATTTCTTTCTCCCCAGAGAGAGTCAGTATTGTGTTATTTGGTTAAGAAAGAGCAGAGTGTGGTAAAATAGAGTAACTGAGACAATAAAGTTAGAAAAGTAGTTTGGTGGCAGATATGCCAGAGGACATACCACATTTCTTTAGGTTCAGTATCACATCTTATTTTGAAAAAACACATAAACGCTGAAAGGAACTCAAAGGCATATGGAGCCAAACTGTGACTGGAGGGAATGGAAATGCGTCAAAATATGTGGTTAGGAAGAAATAGACCTGTGTAAAACAACAACTGTGCTAGGAGGCTGGTACCAAGGAACAGAGATGGGTTAGAAGAAGGGAGAGGGTTATCAGAACTGAAGATGAGAGAGTGAAAGAGACAGAGAAGTGGCTAATTTTGATTCCTGCCTTTTGATTTGGGTCACACAAAGGGTGGCAGATTTTACCTACTACTGTTTGAACACCAACTCTTGGATTTCACAGATGCTGTTGGTTTGGTAGCAAGCAAGATGTGCTCCTAGAGGCCTTAGGAAGGTTTTCTGGTATGGCCTTTTAAAAAGCTGGAGAGGGACAGTGCTTCAAGAGGAGAAAAAAGTTCATCAGACTGGTCTATTCTATAATAAAGCATGGTCTTTGTTCCTGGTTCCTGGGAGAAGGACTCTAAGCCCTTGGAATTTACCAAGTGATAGAAGTGTCTTTGTTATTCTTGGTGGGCCCCTTAGACCATTACTGACTTTTTGCTAATAGGTCAACACATAGTAGGTCCACAGATATTTCAGGTTGGAGGCTAGTGTTACCAGAAAGACCAACTGTAACACTGGAGGGTTGACTTCGAGCCATGTGATGTTGGCCTGACTTCCCAAAATCCAGAGAGAAGAGGGAGTTTGGAGATTGAGTTCAATGATGTAGCCAGTGCAAGGTGCATAATTCTAGGCTTGTGGGTTTTTCTCTCAACACTTTTAAGTATTTCATTCTATTTTTCTTGTTTGCATGGTTTCTGAGAAGTTGGATGTAACTCATGTTGTTTCCCTAAAGTAACAATTAGTTATGTCTACACAACAAAATCTCTGGACACTAGAGTAAAGACTCTGGACACCAACTCTCAGATGTACTTCCCTGGTTGGTAATTATAAATCGATGTGTTGGGAAAGTGACATGTCCTGAGGACATGGAAATTTAACATTTGGGACAGTTTCAGGCGTCACACTATGCATCTTTTCATTGGTTGGTCCTGATCTGTAACCACTATAATAAAATTGTAATCTTTATGTAGTGCTTTTCTGAACTCTGTAAGTAATCCCAGGAAATTATCAAACCTGGGCGGGTAGTGGAGACCCCAAAATTCTTAGCCAGTTGGTCATCTGGGAACCCATCGGTTTGTGGCTGGTGTCAGAAGTGAGAGCAGTCTTATGGTGGACCATACCCTTAACCTGAGACATTAACCCTAACTCGAAGCAGTTAGTGTTCAGAATTATATTGCACCAAGAAGTAAAATACTTACTCTGATGTATAGTGCAGGAGTGAGTCTATACTGTGGTGGGAACGGGCACTCTGACACAGGAATTCGGTTCTAAGGCGTTGGTGAAACACCACCCGTGTTCGATCTCAGCTCTGCCACTTCCCAGCTTGGACAAACAGCTACCCTTCCTTTAATAGTTTGAGCATCCATTAAATAAAAACAATAAACATAACATCCTTCTAAGATTATAGTGAAACTCAATGAATTAGTATGCCTAAAACATTTATAGCACTCTGTGGCACACACAAAAATCCTCTTATGATATTTTAAAATAACATTTTATTGTTCTTACCAAAATCATAGAACATGTAGAAAGCACAGGGTAAAGAGTAATGTTTTAGTTTCTTATTCAATTATCTTTTTCCAATGGTGAAGACAGTTACAGTCGAAATAGTATATTAAGTTGAAGGTGCCATATTTGTATGACTATTATTTATATATTTGGAGTAGAAAAAATCTAATAATTATTTAATAGATTTTATTGTGTTACTAAAGTTTCAGTTGCCACCTCCACAATGACGTCAACTTTTGTCTTGTGTGTGCCATTCTTTCTCAGGTCCAGACAGCACTCCAAAACGGAAGAACACACTCCAGAGAAAGTAGAATAAACAGGGGATGGATGATCACATCTCATCTGGGATGGCTATGCTGATTTATGTTCTGTGCTTATTTAATTTTATTTTTTAAATCAACATTGAGAAGGAAAAGTTGAGATATTAATTACCCGTTTACTGTCAATGTAGTGGAAAATGTAATTTATAGCCTACTTGCAAAAAAAAAAATCAGCGGGCTTAATTTAAGAACTCAAATTATTCAAATAACATTTTGAATTTGATTATTCATTTAATTGAAATGTTGCTCTTTCAGTCAGAATTGCTTTTGAGATTCCAATTTCAGCAATAGTTAACTAAGAGCTCTCTATGGAAAAGATGGAAGGGGAATCCACAGATAAAAATGCATGGAGAAATCACTGCACTCGCTGAACTATATTTACCTGAAAGAAATGGCCAAATTCATCAGTAGTGTTCAGTTTTGTTTTGTTTTTTTTCCTCAACATGGTTATTGTTTTGGCCTAGAAAGCAATATGGAGATAATCTGGGCCCACAGAATACCTGAGAATGTCAATTTACACAGACCTCAGAAGCAAAGCCTGATCAAGCAGTTGTGAAGGATCCGTGGGCTATACTGATGGAAGTTGCTTTTGCACTCAAATTTAGGACAAGAGAAGTTAGTGCCCCAGGGACAGGAGGCTCTGCCTCTGAAGGAAGGTCCCTCTCTTCTTCCTGCTATGGTGATGTCTCACAGCTACTGCTCCTAGGCTGCATCTCAACTCTGCAGACCTTCCACACTAAGAAAAGGACAGCAGGGTATACCCCAACAGACATTAAGAGCTTTACTAATCTTTTAAATGGCTGGAGAATTTATCATTTTTTATCATTATTAAGGTACAATTTGCATACAACAAAACATGCAGTTTTTAAGTATACCTTTGATGAATTTTGGTAATTGTATACTATCAGGATACTACCACCACCATCAAGAAATAGAACGTTTCCAAGGCCCTAGAGTTTCCTCGTGGTTTCTGTAGTTGATTGCCTCCCCTGCCCTCAGGCATGGGCAGCCACTGACCTCCTTTCTGTCATTATAGTTCTGCCCTTCCTACAATTTCATAGGACAGAATCACACAATATTTTGCCATTGATTTGACTTCCTTGACTTAGCATATATTTTTGAGATTCATCCATGGATAATCCTGCTTTGAACATACACACGAAAGTCATTCTCTGAAATCGTGCCTTCACTTCCTTTGGGTAAATACTTAGGAGTCAGATTGCCGGGTCCTATGAGAAGTGTAAGTGTAACTTTATAAGACACTTCAATATTGTTTTCCGAAGTGGCTATTCCATTTGGCCATCCCACTGACAATATGAGAGAGCTCCATTTTTTTTTTTTTTTATATTGACAGACTTTTGAATTTTAGCCATTCATGTGGATGCAGTGGTATGTCATTATGGTTTGAAGTTCTTTCAAGTTTGAGATATAATTGACATACATTACTGCTTGAGGTGTACAGTATCATGGTTTGGCTTACATATATTGTGAAGTAATTACCACAATCTTATTTATTTTTTTAAAGATTTTATTTATTTATTTATTTATTTATTCATTTGAGAGAGTGAGAATGAGAGAGAGAGAGAGAGAGAGAGAGCACATGAGAGGGGGGAGGGTCAGAGGGAGAAGCAGACTCCCTGCTGAGCAGGGAGCCTGATGTGGGACTTGATCCTGGGACTCTAGGATCATGACCTGAGCTGAAGGCAGTCGCTTAACCAACTAAGCCACCCAGGCACCCCTGCCACAGTAATTTTAGTTAGCATTCATTATCTCATAGAGATACAATAAAAAGAAAAAGCAAACAAACAAACAAAAATTTTCCCTTCGTGATGAGACCTCTTAGGATTGCTCTCTGAACGTCTTCCCTTTATATTCTACAGCAGTGTTACCCAGAGTCTCATGTTATACTTTACATCACCCAGTTCTTACTTATTTTGTACCTGGAAGTTTGTACCTTTTGATTACCTTCCTTCAATTCCATCTCTCCAACGCCTCACCTCTAGTAACCATAATTCTGGTCTATTTTTTCCCTACGTTTGGCTTTTTTTTTTTTTGTGGGTTTTTTTTTTTTTTTGGTTCCACATATAAGTAAGATCATACAGTATTTGTCTTCTAATGTCTGATCTATTTCACTCAGCATAATGCCTTGTTTTCACAAACGGTAGGACTTACTCATTTTTTATGGTTGAATAATATTCCATTATCTATACATAGATAGATATAGATATACATATATAAATACACACATATATATATACACACACAATTTAACTATATCACCCTGATGACTAGTGATGCTGAATGTATTTTCATGTCATTCTTGTATCTTTTATTGTGAATTGTTTGAAACAACTATTTGCCCACTTTTTAATTGGGTGGCTTGCTTTATTACTTGGTTCTAAGAGTTCTTAATAACTTCGTGATTTCATAAGCCCTTTATAGATATATGTTTTGCAAACATTTTCACCCTATTTGTGGTTTTCCTTTTGTTTTTTAACTGCATTTTTAAAAAAGCAAATGGTTTTAATTGTATAGTTATTATTATTATTATTATTGTCATTTCTATTTTCACTTTTTGGAATTGTGTTTTTTTGTGTGTGTGTCTTATTTAAGAAATATGGTCCTAGCCTGATAGCACAATTTTGTTCCTGTATGTTCTGATTTATACTTAATAGTTTTATCATATCTGATCCATTTTATTTATAATGTGAAGAAATTGTTGAAGTTGATTTTTTTCCACACAGATATTCATTTGTTCCAGCACCATTTCTTGAAAACAAAACGAAACAAAACAAAACAAAAAACCCCCCTCTCTCTTCACTATTGAATTACGTTGGCACTTTTGTCAAAAAAATGTTTCAATTCATCTTGTAACCCATGGACCTGGTATATTTCTCCATTCTTTTAGGTTTTTAAAAATTTCCTTTTGCCATGTTATGCAGTTTTCAGTGTAGATCTCTTGCATATCTTTTGTTATTTCAAAGTACTTTTTCAACGCTATGGTAAATGGAGACAATTTCATTTTCTAGTTTTCTGTATTAGCATGAAGACATGCAACTTACTTTATGTCTTTTTAAATACAGACTCTGTATCCTTCAAGCTAACTAAGTTTACTTTTATTTCTAGAAGTCTTCTCTTGACTCCTTAGGATTTTCTCTGCAAGTCATAATGTTATCTGCAAATAAAGACACTTTCATTTCTTTCTTTCCAAACTGTATGCCTTTTTCTTTTCCTTACCTTGGTGCTTTGGCTTAGAATGTAGGATATTGTTGCAAATAAGTGGTGAGAAGACACATCCTTGCCTGGTCTTGATCCTAGGTAGAAAGCCTTGATCCACTCACTGTGGAGGATGATTTAACTGTAAGTTTCCTATGTCTTTTTACTAAGATTGGAGAAATTTCCATCTGTTTCGTTTGCTAACAACTGAAAAAGTTCCCTTTTTTTTTTTTAGTTTATTTCATTTTTTTTCTTCATAAATCGGTGTCAAAGTATGTGAAATTGATGTGGTTTTGGAATATAGGTGAGGTTCGGTGGGGTGAGGTCCAGAGCCAACGACCAAGAAAGAATTCTTGAGACGTGTTTGGTGCAAAATGATGGTTTTATTAAAGCCCAGGAACAGGACCCCTGGGCGAAAAGAGCTGCTGCACGGGGGTCTTGAATGGTGATTATATACTCGGGAGTTGGGGGAAGTAAGGAAAAGGGAGGTTTCTAAAGAACTTTCACATGCTAAAGAGGACTGACTTACAAGATACCTCAAGATACCGGAGGCGATGCCATTGTCAAGTTAAGGTTGTTTTCCCCTCTAGCAAGGTATTAACACTAAGATAGTTGGGAGATTTCTGGAAGAATGTCACACATATCACACCCAGGAGTGGGGGCGGGGGAGGTTGCAGGGTGTCAGCTGACGCTTCATCTTCAGCTAGCCTTCTGCTCCCTCATCAAAATGATTTTTTTTCTTCATCTACTTCAGTGATCATCTGGTTTTCTCCTTTATTCTGTTCACTTGGGTAGTTACACGGATTGGTTTTCCAAATGTGGAAACATTGAAATCCTGGGACAAACAGTTCTTGGGTATGATGTCTATCCTTTTATATCTTGACAGATTTCAGTTGCTAATACTTCGTTAAATACTTCTGTTGTCTGTACTCAAAACCGATGCTTCTACCTGATTTTAAGATCACAGTTCTTCTGCCCTCATAAAATTACCTAATAAATATTTCCTTCTCCTCCATGTTCTGAAAGAGCTTTTGTAGCCTTAATATTATTTCTCCCTTAGGTGTTTGATAGCATTTATTAAGAAGAAGAGCAAGATCTGGAATTTTCCTCATGGGTGTGTAGTGAAGAATTTGCCTATCCAAAGGTCTGGCCTTTGATCTTAGCCCCTGGGAAATGATTTCTAAACCTTGGAACGTCCTGCCTGATAAGAGTGCCATTGTTTACCTGGAAGCCTTGGGCCACACCACATAGTCTCACAGTGTAATTTATGGTGGGGCTTTGGGTCACATTGTAACAACCCCACCTCCATAAGTGCGAGAGACTAAAGGTCAGCCACATGACCACTTATGTGGTCAATCATATCTGCAGGAGAGACTGAGCTCAAAAAAAAACTAGATTAGCAAGGCTCAGGTGAGGTTCCCTGGCTGGCAGTGCTCCAGATATATCAATACACATTGTTGCTGGGAAGAATTGGCACTGCTTATGACTCCACTGGCACAGGACAATTTAAAGCTTTGTTTTTGGAAATTTCCTGTGCTATGTAACATAAGCCTCTCCCCTTGGCTGATTTTTAATCTGTCTCCTTTTCTTACAATAAACCATACTCTTGTATATAACAGCTTTTGTGAGGGCGTCTGGGTGGCTCAGTTGGTTAAGCGACTGCCTTCAGCTCAGGTCATGATCCTGGTCCTGGGATCGAGTCCCACATTGGGCTCCCTGCTCGGCAGGGAGTCTGCTTCTCCCTCTGGCCCTCCCCCCTCTCATGCTCTCTCTCTCTCTCAAATAAATAAATAAAATATTTAAAAAATATGACAGCTTCTGTGAGTTCTGTGAGTCCTTCTAGCAAATTATCAAATCTGAGGGTAGGATTAGAGACCCCCAAACTTGCAAGTGGTTTCAGAGTCAAGGTTTTCTTGGGACCCCTGTCTCGTTAAACTCTGCAGTGGGAAAGTTTCTTCATTTAGAATTCATGATTAGAGCTATTTAAGTTTTATATCTTCCTGGCTTAGCTGAAAGTCTTTGTTTTAAAGGAAATTTGCCTATTTCACATAGATTGTCACCTTTATTGGCATAAAGTTTTTCATGGTATTTTTTTGTAACATGTACATGATCTGTACTTATTTCATTTCTAATTTTGATCATTCTATTCCTATCCCCCCTTTGATCAGTTTTTTAAAAAAATATTTTTTAAATCCTTTCAAAGAAACAACTTTTGGTTTTATAACTTACTTATTATTTTCTCATTTTCTCTTTCATTGATTTCTGCTTTCATAAAAAATTTGTTTACCTTCATTTGGGTTTAATTTTTCTTCCTTTACTAATTTCTTAATATGAAAACTCAGGTGACTGGATTTAGGTCTTTGTTTCTAACACAAACACTTAAAGCTATAAAATTTCCCTGAGTACTATGTTAACTGAAGCCCTGAAATTTTGATACACTGTATCCTCATTCAAAATTTTTTCTATCACCTCTTGTAATCTCTTCTCTAGATTATAGAGAACCATGTAATTTCTTTTGATTCATATATTCTTGGAATTGTGTTCTTTAATTTTAATATATTTTTTTTCTTGCTTTATTATTACTGTTACTTTTATTATTATTATTCTAGTATGAATCCAGTTTGGTCAAAAATGTACTCTGAATTATTTCAACCTTTTCTTGTTTATTAAGACTTGTTTTATAGTGTAGCACATGGTCTTTGCTGATAAACATACCATGTGCCCTTGAAAAAAAATGGATATTCTGTAGGATTTTGGTGTCTTATTAGTATTATTCAAGTCAAAATGGTTGATAGCATAGTTCAGATCCTTTGTTGATTTTGCATCAGTTTCTGAGGGAATGATATTAACTTCCTCAATTATGATGGTGGAATTGTCTCTTTTCCTTTTTGATTCTGTTAGTTTTTGTTAAATTATTCTTAGCTATGTTATTTGATCCACATACATTTATAATTGTTATGTCTTCTTGATTCATTGATCTTTTCATCATTATGAAGTGTCCCTCTTATCTCTGATAATAGTTTTTGTCTTGAAATCTATTATATCTGATATTAGTAGAGCCATTTTTTTCTTTCTCATACATACTGTTTGCATGGTTTATCTATTCCTTTACTTTATACTTGCAGTGCATCTCTTCTAGGCAGCTTCTATTTCGATCTTGGTTCTTACATATCATTTGCTTTTATTTAAAGCTATTTCTTATGATTTTCTATTTTTTTCATTCATAGTGAGCATGTATAGTTCTACTTAACTGAGGAAGGTTATACATGCTACTTTAAAATCCTTGCCTAGTGGTTCTAACATGTGGACCGTCTCTAGACCAGTTTCAGCTGATTTTCTTTTGTCTTGAAGGTATGTTCTTATTTTCGTGATTCTTCATATGTAAAATAATTTTAGATTATGTTTTAAGCATTATGAGTGTTAAAATGTGGAGATTTTGAGTCCTTTACTTTTCTCTGATGCATGTTTTGTTTTGTTTTGTTTTAGCAAGGAATTATCTTGGTTGGGCTTAAACTACAAATATGATCTCGGGCATTAAATTTGGTCTCTTCTCACATCTTTTGACTTCATCTGCATTGCTTTCAGTCTCTTCCATAGATGCATGGTGGAGGATCAGTCAGAAATGTTGGTAGACAGAATTTGGGAATCCCATTTCTGGCCATTTCTATTTCATGATTCCCCCAGTCTCTTTGGAAATCATGGATTCTCTGGTTTCAAATTTCTGGTTTGCCATGTAGCAACCCCTTTTGCTTCATTTCCCCAAAAGCTGAAAAAAATGGGAACAGACTTCATTCATTGCCCCCTCTTCCTATTATGCACTGTCCACTAGGGTCTGTCTGCTGCTTTTTACCTTATCTGCTTCTTACCTTATCTTTTCTGACTATGAGTCTGTCTGGTGGTCACTTACTCTGCTTTCCCTAGAAGTGGAATATAACGGTGGTGATTTTCATTTAACATTTTCTTCACTGCCATCCAAAGTTGGAGACTATGGGAGCCACAAATATCACCTTCTCTGCACACAAAGGGTTACTCAATCCTTGCACTCAGTGGGGGTGCACTGTTAATTTTTCCCTCCTCTGATGTCCCATAATACTTCATCCATCATGTCTATTATAGAATTCAGTGCATGATATTTTCTTACACACCTGTCTCCTCCCTAAGACTATAAACAATGACTGTTTATTTCTCACTCTGTTCACCCAGAAGCTGAGATAGTCCTAGCGTGAGACACTTGTCTGATTAATGTTTTTTGAATGAAAGAAGAATGAATCCCCATACTATGTATATTAATGTGACTGGTTCAGGAGTAGTCATTTCAAGGTTTTCTTAAATTTGTGTATGTTGGATATACTGCAAAAAGATCTCTTTATACAATAAGCATAGTGATGACATTTCTCCTTCTGCCAAAAAGAAAAGAAAGGGGGAGGGGGCAGGATAGAAAAAAGCTAGTTGAATATTTACCAGTACCGCCTCTAGGCAAAATTGTGACATTGGTGCGATTTCACCTGGGCTACCCTCTGTCTTGCTGCCCCAATATCTAGCCCCACCTCTTTCCTCTTGCCTCTGTCTGTTGCACTGGGGGCTGGTTTATTGTAGAAAAGATGTGAAGTCTTAGAAATCTACATTTAATCTACAACAAATGCTGTTTAGGAGTTTATATCTATCTTAATAGTGTAGAAATCTATATTTAATCTACTGTATTAAATGTAGAAATCTACATTTAATCTACTATAAATGCTGTTTAGGGGCTTATATCTGTGGGGGTGTTCCTTATATGTATATATTCTGGATTTTGGAGAACAAGCATCTTCTGTACATAAGAAAAAAAGAGGCATGGTTATATTTCTTTTCATGAGTATATTTTCTGATATAGAAGATGAAGCTTAATATAAAAAACAAAATTTTGTCTTAAATTTAGGATGCTATTCTAAACAGTTGGGTAATATTTCTGTTTCCTTCCTCCAATTTTATATATATTATATATGTGTGTGTTTATATATGTATGTATTTTTTTTTCTTCTGAAGTTGAATTGAAGGTCTTGGTTATAAATTAAACACATGCATGCACAATAAATAACAAAAATTGTTCACAATTTATCTAATTCAACTTTTAAACTAAATTAAATCACTGTCATTTTATATTTTTATGTCTACAGATATGTACTTTATTTTTTATTTTTAAATATATAGTATAAAATTTTTACCTGTCATTTTAGTGTTTTAAATGGAATGCTAGAAATCTTATATTTTTATTTTTTCATAAATTTTACTTCTTGAACTTCTGCATATTTGGTCCATGAGACCCATTAAACAACACTATAAGCTTAAAATAAGCAAAGGGAACCAAACCATCTTTTCTTATTCAAAACAAATTCCCTTAAGATGAACCTAAAAGTGTCTTACCCTTTCTAGCTATCTAAGCTAAGATAACTCTAGGGAAGATCTTCATCCTTGGTTGCTGAAGACATCAAATGTTACTACAGCACTTGGCATAATATTTTATTTTATTTTTTTTAAAGATTTTTAAAAAAATTTATTTCTTTGAGAAAGAGAGCATGAGAGGGGGGAGGGTCGGAGGAAGAAGCAGACTCCCCACCGAGCAGGGAGCCCGATGGGGACTTGATCCAGGGACTCCAGGATCATGACCTGAGCTGAAGGCAGTCGCTTAACCTACTGAGCCACCCAGGTGCCCTTGGAATGATATTTTTACATTTTCTTCTCTTAAGGGTCCTGACATTTTTGTACAGGGCTCATGCTATTGCCCATTCCAAGTTCCCTTCTATGCTCTGATTTCTTATCCTAATGTCCCTTTCAGTAGAGAAGGGTTAAAAAGGTCTGATTAAGCTGTAAATGGCCAACATTTAGCGATCAAGTATGAACCTGCAGTTATGACATTGGCGCAAACAAGTTTCAGTGTCTGCTTTTTTAATACGGAGCATGTCGGGCGGCTCTCCATTCCTCCCGTTTTTCCATCTCAGTGCTTCCTTGTGTAAGGGGATAAACTGCAGTCCTTCCTTTCCTCTCTGTTTCAACCCTACTGAGAACTAGGCTTTCAGGAGAGGTTCTCATTTGTTGATGCTAAAGCCCCTGATATTTCACCTGACAAATTAAAGGTGGAATTAAAGAGAAGAGAGTGGCTTGTCTGTGAAGTGTTTCTACCTCATGTCTGTGCAGCAGTGACAGAAAAGCCAGAGAGAGAGAGCTGGCCCAGCCTGGGGACCCCGTTAACAATTCTAGAGTCTGACTGGCAGCTAGAAACAAGGCACTGCCTGTTTGCCTGCTGTCCATTCTGGCATTATTAGGTAAAATAGAAGTCCTGTTCTCTGAGAAACTTTTCACAATAGGACAATTCTCAGTCATTCACAAGTCAAAGGCAAAGAAGAAAGAGCCTCAGTGTAAAATGCTGTAAACTAGCACATCATCTACAGTCATTTCCTCACAGTTCACAGCTGAGAGGGGAAGAAGTTGAGAATGGAAGGAACAAGTCAGGGCATCTTTCCCCAGGAAGGTCTGATCCGTCCATTGAGACCCCCAGGCCCCTAGTCATGTCCCGCACTTGAGTGGTACACTCTGTTCCCAAACTCTCCAGGGCCCTTCCTCCAGATACAGTTCTACCCTCTGCCACCTCAGCAACTTTTCTGTTCCTCAACTCCTTTCCTTGTATCTGAGAAGACAGTGCAAATGTCTAGTCTGTTCCCCTGTTTGAGGCATTCTAGCTAATTCACAGTCTGGTTTTACAGATATCAGACCATAATACATCTTGTGATTTGAGATGTTATTTTAAAAAGTCTATCTTCTTGTGCTACCCTCATAATTTCCACATAGATTTATTTTGGTTTTGTAGATGGTGATGTTACATCTAGAAAGGTTAAGAAATTTGTGAAGTATCTAAAAACTGTGGTAAACAGGCGATAAATGTTTCCCTTTGGCTTACAGCTTTGTCTAAATTTCTGTCTTGGTCAATGCAAGATATATTTGTCCACAGCAGTGTCCTCATGTTCCAGGAGGGTAGCCAGATCCACAGAAGATGGCCATAATGAGGAGGAGTCATAGGCTTTTCCCCAGGCTCCAGATCTGGGCTCCAAGTCTGACTTAGGCCCTGATCAGGGACTGTTGGGGCCATTCTCACCCATTCAGAACATCAGGACTTATCTTTTGTAGTGAGCTGGAGCTAATTTATGACTGTGAGCTGGTTATTAAATCAATGGTAGCTTGAAATCAACTAGGATGTATATATATGTACACCACAGAAGTTGGCAAGAACTACAAATCAGGACATTTATTTATATGCTTCTTAATTATTAATTTATATCTTTTTTTTTTTTCCTCCCAGAGAGCTGGCTTATTTGCACATACCCCACTGCTTAAAGTATACCATACTTGGGACAGGGCCACAAAGAAGACACCTGAGGTTCTAGGGATGCGAAAATAGTTATTTATCTCTGATATAGTAAACTTTCTAGAAATTCTTTCAAATGCTGTGCTCTGCTTAAGCTTTAAATGTCTTTGATCAAATGGCTAATCCTGGGTTGGCATACAGCTATGGCATATTATGTGTAGCCCATGTGAGCCTGAATGTCACCCCTAGCTAGCTGCCATCTTACACTATCACACAAATTTTCAAACCTACCAGGTTAACCACTCCCCTAAACAAGACTGGAAATTCACTAAGTGCTTCCACTGGACAAATGATATCATACAATTTTATTTTTCTATCATTGTTTTTAGGCTAAACACAGCAGACTTAAAATTGAAATATTCTCCACCTAATTGAATACCAAGAAGATTCATTTCGGCAAATGGTTGAGTACCTATTATTTATGGCATAGTAAATACATAAAAAAGAATTTTTAAATACCTAGTAACTCTACTGAAGAGTAATATAGATGTTTAGTGAATATTTATTAGGGATACAGATAGAGTTCAAAGCATAGTCTCAAAGTAAACCATTCTTAAAATACATTTTCTAATTCCTTATTTAATGCCAAATACTCAACTTATTGTCATTTCCCCACTTTTTTTTTCTTTCTCCATCTTTTTTCATGCATCCTTACTCCTTGGGCCTCTTAATTATCCTTGTCTTCATTTTGCTTCCCTACTTTTCCATATAGTTGTCTTCTACTCTTCCTCATACTTTCTCATTAAGTGACTTGACCTCTCTGAGTATCTCCAGTTGAGCAAATGTTTCCATTGTACTGCTCAGCTCAAAGTCTATAGCCCATCAATTCAGATATAAAAGAGCTTCTTTTCAGTAGCAGGAACACAGGTTATTGTAAATGCTTATAATTTTGTTTCCAGAAGTAAAATTTTTTTGTCTGTGATTTTCTTATACGTTTTGCCTTTTATTCTAATAATATGTGTTAACTCCTTCATGACAAAATTACTAACTTATCAGGAGGCAATGGAATTAATATCTCATTTTACTGGTCTAGTAGATGACCTTTTATGTAGTACATGCTTGATATATATTTGTTAAATGGAAAGAATGCAGAGGTATCCCAAAAGCCAGCCACCTGTGTTGGGCCTATTAAATAAATTTCATAATATTTACACCATACTCAACTAAGAGCAATTTCCCAAAGACATA
The DNA here is from genome assembly GCF_003265705.2 of Callorhinus ursinus. Classification (NCBI taxonomy): domain Eukaryota; kingdom Metazoa; phylum Chordata; class Mammalia; order Carnivora; family Otariidae; genus Callorhinus; species Callorhinus ursinus. Next base: position 653,603 of record NW_027397109.1, read on the forward strand.
GAGAACTATACTATACAGAACAAAACAAAACAGCAGTCAGCTTTTTTACATTGAAAATAATGCAATTATCTTATTGTCAAAGTAAGGAAGAAAATGTGACTATAAAATGGTTTACTGCAGGAGAAGCTCACAACAAAATGTAGTGTTACTGTGGGACTGACTGGTTATGTGCAGGAGATTGCCCTAGTTAAGTGGCCATTGCTCAAGCCTACTGTTTATCGGTTGAGTTGCTGTGAGATTTTAGTTCACTAGAGGGAGCTTATGGGTAGTAGTGATGCAGTTCCCACACAAGGAAGATTGATTGCATTCATTCAATCCCCTACAGCCTGAAAAATACTTCCTATTTATTTTATTCAGGAGCTTGTTGTAACATATCCCAGAGTTGCTTAGTCATTTTTTTCCACTAGTGAAAAGTCTAATTTCCTTTTCCATTTTTTATTCTTCTATGCAATTCACTCAATCCCCATAATGGTCTAACATTCCACTGTATTTAACTCTCTTAGTTCTTATCTGGTTTCATCACCAATGCTCTTTTTATCCCAGAGAATGTCCAATAAGGGAGTTAATCCAGTTGAGGTGCCTCCCCTGTTCTGGATTTGAGTGATATACATTTTTCCTGATTGTTCAACCACTGTATGGACAATAAAAAATTGACTTACCTTTTGGTTTGTAACAAATCTGACATACCTGAGTTATGATTTTACTGGTATATATCAAGCATAGGAGACATATCCCTGGCATCGTGTTTTTTACTCGATTTGTCTTCAGGTCAGATTCTAAATGAGAAGAATTATTTGCCACCTTACCAGTCGGAACAAACCAGAGTATTAAGTAGTAATTCAGATATCAATCATTAAAGGCTTCATTTGGGTATATTTGTTTCACCAATTGGTGAAAAATGTGTGGAAAAAAATATTTGTCTGAAGTGTGTGTCTATGTTGTATGTGCATGCATGCCCATTCAAAGTCAGATATCTCTATCTTTTAACTTAATTTAATGAATAAAATATTCACAGACCAGCATCAAAGTTACCAAAGATGGCTTTGTTCTGATAGTTGTTTGTTTTATTTCTTCTCTTAAATTTGCATCAGAGGGAACTCAATATTACCGTAATCGTCAGTCTTTAAAAAAAATGGTTTTATAAGTTCAGTTGGTTGCAAATAGCTCCAGCATTTCCCCCTGAATTCTTTTCTGTTCAGTATTAATGAGTAGGTATGTCCGAGGTCCTGAAGACCACCCTGAGGCTTGACAAATTTCTGGAAGAACTCAAAAGACTAAGAAAAGTTTCTATACCCATGGTGATACTTTATTACAGCAAAATGATACAGATCAAAATTAGCAAAGGGAAAAGAAACTGTTTTAGTCTATTTGGGTTGCTATAGTAAAATACCACAGACTAGGTGGCTTATAAACAACAGAAATTTATTTCTCATGGTTGTGGAAACTGGAAGTCCAAGATCAAGATACCAGCCTGGTGGAATAAGGACCTTTTCCGTGGGGAAAGTTCTCATTGTATCCTCTTGTAGAAGGGCCTCCTTTATAAGAGCTCTGCCCTCATGACTCGATCACTTCCCCCATCACATTGGGCATTAGGATTTCAACATATAAATTTGGGAAGAATACAAACATTCAGCCTATAGCTGGCACAGGGAACAGAGTCAAGGAGAAACCAAATGCAAAGTTCCAGGTGTTCCTCCCAGTAGAGTCAAAGATATGCTTAATTCTTTCAGCAATGATGCATGACAACACATGTGAAGTGTTGCCAACCAGGGAAGCTCACTCAAGCCAGGGTTTTTATTGGGATCTTTGATACTCAGTTCACAGCCTCATCAGGGCAATATAGGCTTCATCATAAATCACACTGATAGGATAAATGTATGTGATCAAACTGGTACAAAATGGTCCAAGACCTCAGGTGTACACTTTTGTCATGCAGAATATTCCAAGGACTGGAACTTATCTCCCATGAGCCAACCAAGGGCCAGTCCTGAAGAAAGGTCTTTCTCAGGAATATTCAGGATTTGAGTAACCTTTTCCTGCTCAATAAGTGTTACTGAAAATTGGATTTCCTAGACCAAATATTTGGGATACACTGAGTTAAGAGATATTAAACAACTTTCTCCACTCCTTTTAATATGCTAATAATCACTGTGATACTCCAAGGGTGGGAGTATATGTATTTACCATCACTTAATGGATTTCAAAATCTTTTCCTTCCTTAGAGAACTTATTTTAGGAAATGTCATTTTTAAATGACTCTTTACACTTGAGCAAAGTGTCTCTGTCCAATCAAAGAAAATATTAGTTAAAAGGGCAAATGGAAAAACAACCTGAAGCATAAGAGTTACTAATAAAGAATCCATAGTCAAATATTTGTCATAAAGAATTGTTCTCATCTTTTATTACTATCTGGTGTCTCAACCATGTTTTAATTGGTAACTTGCTTTGAAATATTTCACAAATCTTTATCTTTATCCTTATAAAGTGTTTCAGTAATAAAATCAATGTACTTTCTTAACCTTTGTCACTTGTGTCATGAAAAAGGATATTAGGGTTAATATATTTATTGGAATAACTGTCCTGTTGTTAACACATGAAAGGTATTTAACTGTTGAAAATATAGCAAAATGTCCTAGAAAACTCAGAAGTTCATGTTGATTGAATAATGAATACAAATAATCTAGTTTCTGAATAAATGATTTCTCCCATTTTAACCCACTAATTATATTTAAAATTGCCCAAATACCTGCTAGAATTGACTGAAGCTACTACTGGGCCATTAAAATTCTTCTTATTGTAGTTCTTACTACTCTCATTCTGTGAAATCTGCAACAGAGCCACAAATGAAAAAAACAGGCAATGTGAAAGGCAATTTGAAATTAGCAAGCAGTCATTTGAAAACTTGGCTTAAAAAAAAAATCTTATGGTCTCATTAATGCAACATGGTGTGAAAGATTCTCCCAAGCATTTTGTCTCAAATAAAACCATACAGTGCACACATGGAATTTGCAGAGACAAAAGGAGAAGTGAAATCAAGCCACTTGTTCACAGGGAAATGTCTCAGGGTTCAAGAATGATGAATCATTTATTCATTTCTGAAATCTAATAAAACATCTTTATTAATATGAAAGCATGTTTCATTACCAGAGATAATTTTGATGTGATAGAAAACATGTTTTCTCTTATTTAGCATATGTGTTACATATGCTTTTGACATAAATATTAATGTATAACAAAATAAATATTACCCAACCAGGCATATTTAATATCTTCTGTGTTGTGCATTAGATGACTGCATTTTAAACACAGAAGTCTATTATAGTATATTTAGTATGAAATACATTTTGAGCTCTGTCTTATATAACTGGTATCAATGAAGTCAATGTGAAGTGCATAAATATTTTCGAACCTTCACACCTTTATTCTGGAAAGTAGACTGTGATAGTGTCCTCTCATAAGAGGTGGTATGATATGTTTAATTAACAGGTAAGCTTTGATATTTAGCAATTTCAGACTTACATATATGTATATGATCAGCAAGAACAAAAACCTACAGTGCAGAACATTTCTTCATGTAAAACAAGAGGAGAAAGACGTTTAAACATACTAATGAAGAAGGCATCATATGAAGAAATGTTGATGAGGCGTGTTTCTCATAGCAGACAAAATGTGAGATTTCTTCAATGGTCCTTAGGCTGCTACAGGCTCTCTGGGACCTTCAGCAGCTCATACAGTCCTCCAAATATTTGAAGAAGCTCAAAGGTTAGATCTCCTTTATCTTCAAACTCCAGCTTGCCGTAGGATTTAACCTCAAATTAAGTCTACTGCAGACAAGAGAGACCCATGAGGTCTTCCGCAAACGGCGACCAATCAGGATCTCGGAAATTTCATTAAACAATGGTACCTGTGGGGGGCTTGAACCAAGGCTTGCAAAGAGGCAGCCCTTGGCTGAAGCCAGTCTTCAAACTGATTTATTTTGTCTTTGCCTGTATAACACAATTTTAAAAAATAGAATATTTCACATAAACATGATTTCAGACCTTTCTCGAAGAATTCAGTACCTGTGGCAGCAATTGGCATGAGAGCCAGCACATAGTGGACCTTGAGAGAAGCAAGTCAGTCTGAAAAGACATGCTTGCTCATTTCACCATATTCAGATCTGTTACCTGCCTGACCTCTATTAACATGTGTACCTATAATTCCTGGACTAAGTTCACCCAGTTGACCTTGAGAAAGAAAAAAAAAATGAAAAAACATGTTAAAATGTGTGTTGCATAGATATTTATGGAACAAATACAATTTATGGTCTTATCTTGGGCAATTGAATATGGACTATAATCTATATTCTTTTAAAGGATAAATGTCTGATTTGTCCCTTAATGTAGCTGCGTGTGCCCATCTGAGAACTGCCATTAATAAAAGCTCTTCTAATGGGAAGTAAAAAACATAATATGAGAAAAAAAAATTACCTAAGTTGGCCTCTTGAAATATGCTTAGCCTGGTTTAAAGGTTGAGAGTTAGAACTGCTCTTGTGTTAAAGTCAGAGAAATTTGGAGTGTGGCAGTCGCCACTTGAAGATAGAAGAAGAAAAGTTTCTACAGCCCAAAGACTCTGGGGTGGGAGGCAAAAATCTAAAGAAGAAATAACCCAATTGATACATTTCCTGAGCAGCAAATGCCTTGGAAAACCTGGAGATATCTAATAGGCAAATTGAAGTAGTTTCTCAGTCTGTATGCTGCCAGGATATTCCACTGTCATTTCTTGTCCTTCAGTAAAGCATGTGATAATTGAGAGACTTTTGATAGTGGTGTGCTTTGCAAATGAATGGAAAGAAAAGTGGGTCCAGGAGGGAATAAGGGTCCAAGAATGGAGCCCAGAAATAGTTGATGTGTGCTCCTCACATGAACCAGAGCTTCTCAGTGCTTGGAGCTAGGTTCTCCAGGAGGCAGAAGCTTATGCAGCTCTCCTGCTTATAGGGGGAATACTATGTTTACAATATTGCGGGGGTACATTGCATTCAAGATTAAGAGAGTTAACATACCTATTTTGTAAATGTGGAAAATGAGGTTAAAACATGTTGAGTGACTTGTCCAAGGTCAACAGGCTAGCGAGGCAGTGGTTGGATTATACCCAGATCCATCTATTCACTTATTAGATAGCCTTCATGTTTTATTCCTATGGCATGGTTTTTAATGATCACTATGTCATTTACATACATATAGAAATGATTGAACTAGATATCAGAGAGAGACTTGTGTATGGCGACCTACACTCAATTTCAATATTTTTATAAAATTTATCTCCAGGGCAGTGTTTAGACGTTATCCCAATATGTGTATATCATGCATAATATATAAAAACACAAATAAGTTATTTAAGTTTATTTATTTTTTTTAAGTAATTTCTACTCCCAGTGTGGGGTTTGAACTCAGGACCCTGAGATCAAAAGTCACATGAGCCAGCCAGGTGCCCTGTGTTAAGTTTTTTTGTCTGTTTGTTTTTTGTTTTGTTTTGTTTTGTTTTTTAGATAGCTATGTACCCTTTTTAGTACTGACAATGTGCACACACACACACAACTTTGAAAAATATAGTAATGTTTGTTCTTTCGTAATTCATAGATGTATGGCATCATTATTTCAGCCCAAAGTTTATTCATGGCTACGGACAAAGTTTGCATGCCACACAAAATACATTTAACTCAAATCATGACCCATAGGTTGTTTGATGTGTGGCAAATTCCTCCTATGGTTATATCTCTAAAATTCATAATTCCTGACTGATTGCAGTGCCTTGTGGTATAGAATTGGTCTCAATATTGACCATTTCCGGGTTTTCAAGTTCTCTTCAAGGAGATTCTATAAGCTTACCAAATGAAGAGAATGCATCCAAGATAAGTCTTAATATACACTTCAAAGATTATTTTTCCCCTAGGCACTTTTTGATAGCTTGGCTACCCTTCTTCATTTGTTCTAAACTCTACAGTAATAAGGATGAAGTTTCAAAAATTTTGAGGATTATTCATTCATCATCAACTATGTAATGGAACATTTAAAATATATTAATGCCCATTTCTGAAAATCCTCTACAATCCTCAAAAACGGAGGACTATAAGTACAACATAGCTCATTACATGAGTCTGTAGGCACCACCCCAGTGCTGTATTTCTCCATAAGTTTTTAATGAAATTCTCCATAAGTTTTTAGTGAAATTCTCAGGAAACCCTGTTCCTTTGGCTTGGAGAGAACTAGTCGGTTTGCTTACTGCCTAAGAAGCTTAGACTTTAGGCTCTTGCCAGCTTCAAGTTGTACAAACACATAAAAAAGGAGCTCATTTTCAGGGTCTCTTAATCTTTTACGTGCTTTTTTATTTGGAAAAGCTGAGGGGTTTTGTAATCACCCCAACTCCAGCACCAGGCAGAGAAACTTAGTGACATGTTGAGTGAAATGTTACACTGTGTTAATAACGGTTTTGAAAGAAATCAGGAAAGTTAATCATGTGTGGACACAGGGTTAAGAAGCAATGTAACAGACTATTAAGCTTAATATAGATATGTGATATAAGCATATGCAGACAGCCATTAGCATAAATTCATGTTACAGAAGAGCAGAGCCGCATGCCACCCGGTGGATTTATAATGTATGCGAGGGGCAGGATGGAGATCGATAGAAGGAAGTGGGTCAGAGAATCCATATACAGGTCCTGGATCATGTTGATCAAACCATTGCAAATTATAACGACATTATTTTTGAGTGGTGTTTATTGCCTGGCACTTTATGACACAGACATGCCAAGTGAAGGGACGGGAAGCAGGGAGAACTCCCGTAGTTTCCAGTGGGCTCTACATGAGAAATATCTATCTCTCTTAGCTTGAACTGACTTCCCTTAATGCATACAATCATTATTCTCCTGATAAATAACTTCTAAAGATATGGCAATAGAATATTTAGCTAATTATTTGGGGGAAATTTGTGTATCTCAATAAGTCTAGAGATAGTTATATCTCCCCCTTTTTCCTTTTTCATGACACATCATGACATAAAAATTGCATAAGACCATCAAGCAAATTTATTTCCAACACTGTATAGAAAGATATTTTTCTGGGGCTCTGCCCTTCAGCTAAAATAAGCAAGTACATTCTTCTCTCTGGTTCAATCAAAAGCCCCTTAAAAGACTCTGAATTATTTCTAGGAATTCCTATTTTATAGACATTTTGCTTTTCTAGTTTTCACGGTATAATGGATAATTTTGTACTTTAGGAAGTTATAATAGATCTGGAAAATGAAAATACCTTCAAGAACAAAAAAAAGCAGTTATCGATTATCAAGGTAGAAAATTTTACTTGGATTTGGTCATAACCTTTTTAATTAACTCCCTTTCTTTGATGTTTCCCCTAATTTCTTGGAATTCAGAATCTTCTGAGAAACTCTTTTTTAGCTGACATTTTCTTCAACTCAGATACTCAGAGTAAGAATAAACTGCTTGTAAAGTTTTAAAAAACCATTATCTTTCCATTTTTCTAGGAAAAAACAAAGCTTGCAGTAAATTTATTTCCCTCCTTCCCTCCGTTACTCCCTCCCTCCTTTCCTTCTTTTTCTTTTTCTTTCTTTCTTTCTTTCTTTCTTTCTTTCTTTCTTTCTTTCTTTCTT
>NW_027397109.1:661348-684209 GCF_003265705.2 Callorhinus ursinus
TCCTTCCTTCCTTCCTTCCTTCTTCCTTCCTTCCTTTCTTTCTTTCTCCCTCCTTCCCCCATTTTCTGTTCTCTCTCTCTCTCTCTCTCCTTCTCCCTCTCTCCCTCCCACTTCTCTCCTTCCTTCTTTCTTCCCTCCCTCCCTTTCCTTCCCTCTCTCTCTCCCTTTCTTCCTACCCCTCCCCCCACCTCAGCATAAGTTTCTCATGCTTATAACTAATATCATGGTATCCTGGAGAAGACCATCATCATTTCCTTTCAGAGAAAGCTCCAAATACCCTATATGTTTAAATTCTTTCCTGGCCAGCTGTTATTTCATGTTCCACTGTCTAAACTCTATCCCTTTGGCTTATGGCTAATATCTTGGTAAACTATATGTTGCACTGGAAAGATCATTGCTGAAAGTTCTTACCATTGTGTTATTTCTTAAGTTAAAATAGGAGTATGAGAGGAAGTGCTAATAAAAATGGAAAGCCAGTGAGGCCAAAGCCATGCTCAAAACAGAGTTGAAGGGAGTCCATGGAGCACCAAAGGGAAAGAATCATGGAAGTCCATGAGGACTTAAGAGAAAGATTGCAACAGGAAAAATAATAATAATAACAATGATGCTAATGTTCCTGATGATGACCATGATGATGGCACTAGAGAGACAGCTAAACACTTGACTGGAGGCTGTACGCATATTGTACCACTCAGTCCTCAAAACAGTATTCCTCTTCCCAAATTTACTGACAATGAAAACAAGGAACAGAGTTTAAGAAACACTCTTCACGCAAACCTCATCCCTTTTCCTCAGTTTTACTTATTCCCAAGAATGGATAAGGAAGTCCAAATCACAGTTCTAGACCCCATGTAAATCTCCACCCCTCTGGCTGCCAGCACAGAAAGATAACAGAGCACAGAAGAAGGTAAGATGTCAGTCAAGATGACAATGAGCTTCTGGCTGGACAGGGAGAAGTTGGGATTGACTTCAGGGTGAAGGGTAAGGTTCATTCATCTGTAGAGTTTTTAAGAAGCTTAAATATGCAACATAAGTTTGTCATTTGATTTTTCACAAAAGGAATTATATAAATTTAACAGTCTTTACCTAAGACCTAGACGGTAAAATATTTAAGACATTTTCTAATTTTAACTAAACAGAAAAGAAGTAGCAGAGATTCAAGCTATATATAATATGGTTCTTCAGTTGGAATTGCAGTGTGTGTGTGTGTGTGTGTGTGTCAGATGTGTAATTAAAGGCAAGAGAGTGAGCTAGAATGAATTAAGTACGGTTGCTCATGCCTACCATTATTAAAATTACAAATAGATTTATGTAAAGGATTCAAGATTTTTCCAAAACCTTGGTATTTCTGTGACAACTTTTTTTTTTTTTTCAGATCTGAGAAGGGGAACAGGGTTGAAAGAGAGAATGGTTGTTTCTTTCATTTCTAAGCTTCTATGAGAAATTAAGTTAAGATTTGGACTACTGTGCATCAGTGGTGGCATTAGGAATGCTTCATGGCTTCCTCTCTCCATCAAGCATTCTTAACTGAAAATTTTCAAATAGATCTTTTCCCAGGTCAGAGATTGGAAGGGCTAGAAACTGTGTGGCTGAGTACCATTGGCTTCCTGGTACTGGGAAAGGATGAATCGAAGGAAATTCTTCAGTCATTTTGCCAGTGGGCAACGTGTGAGGAATTCACCTTGGCTACCTCTGTTTATTTTATTTTATCTTATTTATTTGTTTATTTTTAAAGATTTTATTTATTTATTTGAGACACACACGGTGAGAGAGGGGACACAAGCAGGGGGAGTGGGAGAGGGAGAAGCAGGCTTCCCGCTGAGCAGGGAGCCCGATGTGGGGCTCAATCCCAGGACCCTGGGATCATGACCTGAGCCGAAGGCAGACGCTTAATGGCTGAGCCACCCAGGGGCCCCTTGGCTACCTCCTTTTAGATTATTGTTGAAATTCACTTTCTTTCACTTTCCTAACTTTCTGCTAGGCATCCTGGATTTGCTTAATGCCTTTTACTGTTCCATGATGGTTTTCCTTTCCAAATAGTAGTTATATGGCACACCTCTGGCAACTGATAAGCAACGGGACAAGGAAAAGTAATAAACATTGCCTTTAGCTTGAAATTTGAATGCGTCTCTTATCTCACGTGAGACCTCTTCAATGTACATGAGAAACGTTACGTAAATCTTAGAAGACATTGAGAATTGTACAGTTGTCCCCACTAACCCTCACGATGAAAAATGTCGGTGAGTGACATCCAGTTTGCACTGAACCATGAGCAGAGGAGAGTGGCATCCCCTAAGGAGAGCACAGAAATGCTCTGATCTCAGGTTTTGACATCCTTGTTCCAGGCCATTCACCAGAGTACTATAGGTGCTTTATGGGGAATTTAAGAACATGATCTAGGAGGTCAGAAAGAAAGTCTGTCCAGGCAGGATCATATCACAATTTTCCATCAGACTCCTTGCCGCTTTCAATTATCTCTTGAAAGGGAGATTCCTTAATTCCCTTTAAGGAGAAAGCCAAGGCCGGGATCATTAATTCACTGTCTGAAATCCCAAGGAAGAGCTGAAGCACCAACATTAACCTATCGCCTATACGCTGAACTCAAGGAGTGGCAGTAAGTTTAGCCAAAGTTCACAGCACTACAGCACTATGACCAAGTGGTATATTTCCCTACTTGATTACAAAAGTCACTAAGTTTGGGTGGGAGGAAGAGGAGGAAGAGGAAGAGAAGCTTTCCTATATTAAAAACTGGCAATTTTCTGTGGACTGCGTTGGATTTTTGAAACTTTTACTGCGTTGTCAAACAGCAATATGTGTGATTTGCATTGCTTTTGCATATAAGATCAATATCCAAGAGACTCTGGGGCCAGCCCCATGTTGCCAGCTAGAATATAATATGCTCTAGACAGCCAAATCACATCTTGGGGATTCTTCTTTGCCAGGGATATGTTGAAATTCTTGAGGAAGTCAAGGGAGTAAAAGAAGAGTAAGGTATTGCGCAAATAAGAATCATGCATTCAGTGACCCTCCCGGTATAGACTACGACAATTCTTAATAACAGAGTAATTGTGACTATAGTTGGATGAAAACTAAGCAGGTTGTTTTATAGGACATATAGACATAGAGTAACACCAAAAGAATACTAAACCTAATGTACAACTAACTTATCGACATCCCTTGGCCATTACTTATGGGAATCGCAGCTGTTTAAAAAAGAAAAAAAAACCAGTTTCTTTTGGTGCTGTTGGAAATTATTTGCGTGCTACAATTTAATCAAGTCCTGCCCTGGTCCTTTGTGGCCAGGCAATCAATGGGTTAAGTTAGATCACTAACGTGTGTTCCCTGACCCTGGAATGCTTCATCAAATGTACTCATTACTGATTGAGCAAGAGAACGAATAGTTGTGAGTTTCAGCTTAAGCGCTGATGGGATTGTGTGTAAGCCCTAATGTGGTCGAGGTATTTAAATTTTGATTTTTGTAATGGGCTCTGACATGTTTCATTTCCTCCGAGGGAACACTCGAGACCTCTGAAAGTAAATGTTGCTAAAAAGTCATCAAGGCAGAATATTAAAATGCCATCAAATGAAAATTTCACTAATGCAATCCGGCTAGAGCTCCAGGTACTGGAGCGAGAAGGGAAGTGTCAAAGGTCCCGGTTCTTTTAGCGAAACATGATTTGTTCCTCTTCACTGACTGTTTCTCCAAATAAATTATTTAAAGTCTTATTTCTTCTTTCTCCTGGGCCTCTTAAAGTTCAGCTGTACTGAGAGGTGGCAGGAGAAGCAGTAGAAGGAGGAGTTGGCACAGACAGAAATCCAGGAAATGGTTGCATGGTGAGCATCTTCACCTGTGCACCCAGTTCCCTCCATTCCAGGTGTGTGGTCAGACGAGAGGGTAAGAATCCTCAGTGATTGCCTTAGGGCTGAAACTGCCCTTATGAAACATACTCAAAATTTTAATAGCAAGGTGTTCGGAGTGTATGAGATTATCAAAGAATGTTCATTTAGTGATGTGTAGAGAACATTAGTTTGGGAGAAGACACTAATTGTTTCCTCAATAAGTTTTACGCAAACATCTCTGCCATTTTTTTGGTAATACCTAAGTTTCAGGTAAATTTTATATTTATGGATTTGTGGCAGAGGGAAATCTAAATTAAACTCTCTGGATCTCTTCTACCCAAACGTCGTTTAGTAAGAAATGACTGGCCTTAGGAGATCATTCATTCTTCTAGATTTAATTGGCAGTTTTTTTCTTTTTTTTTTTAATGGTGAAAATATTTCTATTTAGATTTACCCAGCTGGACTCAGGTTAGATGATCCCAATTTTGTTGGCAACATCCAAAGCATCATAGTCAGAAGCCAGTCGAACATACGCCTTCTTCTCTCCATTAGGCCTGATCAAGGTGTTAACCTTGGCCACATCAATGTCGTAGAGCTTCTTCACAGCCTGTTTCATCTGGTGCTTGTTGGCCTTGACATCCACAATGAACACAAGTGTGTTTTTGTGTTCTATTTTCTTCATGGCTGATGCAGTAGTCAGGGGGGAACTTGATGATGGCATAGTGGTCAAGCTTGTTTCTCCTGGGGGTGCTCTTTCGATGATATTTGGGCTGCCTTTGGAGACGCAGTGTCTTAGATTATCAGAATGTAGGTGACATGAGGATCTTCTTTTGTTTTTTGTGACTGGACACCTTTCAGCACTGCTTTCTTGGCCTTCAAAACTTTGCTTTGGTTTTGGCTTTGGGAGGGGCAGGGGCTTTCTTCTTAGCCTTCAGCACCATCTTCGTGGAAGGGGTAATTGGCAGTATTTTCTTAATGAGGATTGTGTTAAACAATATATATTTTTCCTTGATTATTTATCTTCTGATATATATATATTTTCATTCTGAGATAACTACTTGTATTGGATATTTCCTGGAAATGAAAAAACGTAGATTTCCCTAAATTCATTTATGACAGAGATTTCCCCAAGTCTAAGAGATTCTATTCACTTATTCTGGGCCTAATGTTCCCATGGAACCTGTAATTTCCCCATTTCTCCTGCTGGCTGGTGGGATTTGTGCCAACCAAAATCTGGTCTTCTATTAACTCAGCTTGACACCTTCAGTTCTGTCCGTCTAACCCATAAGGACAAATAAATTACTTTATTGAACCTGTTGTGTGAAATAACAGGTTGCCTTTGAGAATCAAATTTCTACTGTGTATTGGTGAAACAGTATAATTTTAAGTCTCCAGAATCAGCACTTCGGCATCACCTAAGGATAGAATCTTCAGTTGGGTTTTGCAGTCTTGTTGGAAAATGGGACTTTAAACAATTTGTTATACACCCAAAAGGTGGTATATTTTCATGGTTAAGAATATGATCTCTGGCCTCAGATTGTCTGGGTTTATTTCTCGGTTCATCTGTTTCTAACTGTGGGGGCCTGAGCATGCTGGTGCATCTCTAAGTGTCATGTCCTACAAAACAGTAACAGTGGCATTTACCTCATTGGCTTGTAGTAAGAATTAAATGAGATGCATATAGAATGCTTAGCATAGTAGTGGATAGATAGCAAGCCACTTAATAAATTTTAATTCCTTTAGAGTTCATTTTATAATATCTGAAGACAAAATGCCATAAATACAATTCCATATTTCTGAAAAGTTCTTTTTTTAAAATTCCAAGTAAAGGGTCACCTGGGTGGCTCAGTCGGTAAAGTGGCTGCCTTCGGCTCAGGTCATGATCCCAGGGTCCTGGGATTGAGCCCTACTTTGGGCTCTCTGCTCAGCGGAGAGCCTCCTTCTCCCTCTCCCTCTGCCTGCCACTCTACCTACTTGTGCTCTCTCTCTCTCTCTGCCAAATAAATAAACAAAATCTTAAAAAAAATAAAAAAAAATCCAAGTAAAGGCCTCAACTAATTTTTTGTAATCCTAGTGGAATGGCTTTCACTGGAGAAAAGAAAGTGTTTCTTGGGGGGGATCGCCAGACATAAATAGTCCATTTACAATCACTTCAGATGTACCCTGGAAAAGGCGGAAGAATTGACAAGCCATTGTGGTTAATATTTTTGAGATGTCACATTGCCAAGGAGCTTCTGTACCTAAGGCAGAGCTCTTCTGATATGCACCCTTCACTGTGTTTTTAGATAAGAGAACTTTATCTCTGAGATAATTGCTCAAGCAATGAAGGCATACAAATGACCAGTCATGGAATAGCCAGGCTATAGAATTTTCCACCTAACTTTTGAGAAAACTTCAGTTCAGAATAATTAACCAAATATGATATGATTTTAAGAATCTTTGAGAAATTCTAAGAGTAGTATCACGGTATGGAATCTACACATTTGCTACTTTAAAAATGGCTTTAACATAAAGCCACCTATTGCCCATTATTTTTAAAGACAAACATTTATTTAATTTTATGTGGCCAAATAATTGTGTTAACTAGAAATCATTTCAATGAACACTTATCAAACACCTACCATGTTCAAACAACATTGCATCCTCAAAGCTCAGGAAGATTTCTACTTTGTGTCTTATCGTATATGCCTGGGAAAAATTTGTGGAACTTCCCTTCAAATGACCTCACATGTCCACTCCTTGATTATTCTGACTGGTCTTTGCCCCCTAATGAGGATTTGTTACCTGTATAGACCAGTTTAGCACATAAGAGAGAAATTTATTGCTAACAACATCTTGATTATCAGAAACCATGAAAATTTTTAAATATTTATTTGGCAATCCACATAGCTATTTTTTTCCTGTATGGCATCAAGGGAGCATTTTCATTTTTCAAGTAAGATTCAAAATGGAAGGGAAACAAGAGAATTGAAGCAGTGGATATGAATTTTCCAGAACCTTCTGATATATAGAAACAGAACATAAACTAGTATATGCTGTCTCATTAGTCAGCTACTCAAAGTTCTTGAGGGCTCATTAAATGAGGTGCCTTGTAAGAAAAGGAACTGAGGACTGGTATCTCTAAATTAGTTACTTTCAAAAAACCAGATGTTTTTCAGGTGGGATGGGAACCTGAGTCTTGGTATTAACACACCTAAAGAAAATCTGTCATTGAGGATGTTGGTAGCCTGAAAAGTCAAGAGAAAAAGAAAGTTAGAGAAGCAACCTTTGGGTTCTGCAATCTCAGCAGGGCAGAAGAGAGGGAACCCAGGTTCTTGAAACTAAGTGTCAATAGAGAGGCACAAGAATATCAAATTGTGTGACACCAGCCATTACAATCAAATAGCTAACTCCTCTAGTTTTAAATCCCATGATCTCCAGGCAATAAGCCTCCAATTAAAGCTTCGTATGTAAATCTGTTCACTGAGAGAGAATATTCTAATTCTATTTGATAGTTACAAGTCTTTATGGGAATTAACAAATTGACTTTCTGATTTTATCCATTAGTCTATTGTGCATTTGTTTACCATAACTCAGTACCCTGGAGTCCAGTCACTCCTCAGCCTACTAAGAAAATTGAATTGTCACTACCATAAAGCTGATAAGTAAAGTTGAAGAGGGTAGCCACATTAAAATACTGTAACTAATTCTAACCCAACTGCTGTCTCTCTGAACCAAGCAATGAAGTGATTTCTATGCTACACTTCATTTGTGGTATATAGTATCAGCATTGCCAATTAGACAGCATCTAATAGCAATGCCCACTAATTATTAATTCCAATTAGTATATAAAGAGATAAAGAATAAACTTTGGCCTTATTAGTTATATCATCATTATTATTTTTATTGAGCATGGAGTTGTGGGTAGTTAAATTTTATATATATATATATATATATATATATATAGAGAGAGAGAGAGAGAGAGAGATTTGAGGCAATGAATCAAATAACCTAAGAATTCATTTTAGTGTCCTGATATTCTGGCTCTTGCTAAGAACTAAAGGGAACTGTTTGCAGAACAATATTTTCCAAAAACGCATCTCAGATGGATACGGAACAAGTTATAATTTTTCTCTAGGATGGTAGTTTTTCTTGTTGGGTTTAGCAGATTATTTTTCTTCCAATTTTATGATAACTGACTCCTCACCTCTAAGATAAAACTTTCAGGAAAAGATGGAATAAATGAAACCAAACCTTTAGCTTGTGAGAAATCATATATCCTGTAACATGGAAATTTTGCTGTGCTGATTGTCTATAACTATTTAGGATCTCATCACATTTCTTGGGGCAAAAGAGAGTATACTGAATAAAATGCATTTGTTTGATTAAATATCAAAATGTATAGGCATCTAATACACTTTTCTGGGTAGCAAGAAGTATAGTCCTGAGTCAGCAGTGGTTGGCTAAATGAAATTGCTGAGGAGAAAAATCTTTCTGATTAGCAGGAAATAGAAACAGTGTAGTAGCAGGTGATTCTCAGTAGCTCACACGTTTGGTTTAGATAATCCCAAGTTCAAAATCTTATCTGAATTGCTACAGTTAGAGGTCTGGTGTGTGTAATTTTGTATGGTTTTCTATATTTCCTTATTCTGAGAAAAAAAAATACTAGAGCAGCACTTCTTGTTATATTCTAGTATTTCCAGTCTATTAGAACCCAGGCATGCAGAATTTAGTGTATCAGCTACACTTAATATTTGTTTCAGATTCTTCTTCACATTGAGCTTAACTGGAGATTCAGATTATGTCAGACAAAATCTTTCCTCCAAACCAACTAATTTTTTCATAAATTCACGTCTTCCTTTTTTCCCTAATAGACAACCGATCTTTTAACCTCTTATCAAATATTTTAATGGATTTGATAAATTTCACAGCATGTTTATCTATTTTTAATGTTACTTATATATTTTAATTTTTTTTGAAAACTTGCTTATTGCAATATATTTTTCAAAGCTTATATGTTGTATTTCCATTAATGGTAGAGTTAAGTTGTGAACTTGAAGCAAAAGATCTATGCAAAAATTATGTCAGCCATTAATCTGATATTTGTTAAATGTACTTCAATGATATTAAGTATAGAAACATTAATGATTAGTGATATTGACATTTTTCTACATTTCAGGAGCCTATCAATCTACTACTGCTTTCTTTTTCCACCATCTTATTACTGTTTCCCCCCCTTTTTTAATCTCACAGGGGTGCTCTCCCAAACACACATGTATGGTCCACAAGTGCTACTTACTTCCTAGATTCTCAATTCACAGATAATCCGATTATTTGTAGGTATTTTTCAACATTAGGGACAGTTTTGTTCTCTAGTTTTCATCTGATTCTTTTGAAAAAAATTTTTTAATATTTTATTTATTTATTTGACACAGAGAGAGAGACATCGAGAGAGAGAACACAAGCAGGGGCAGAGAGAGAGGGAGAAGCAGGCTTCCTGCTGAGCAGGGAGCCTGATGCGGGGCTCGATCCCAGGACCCTGGGATCATGACCTGAGTCGAAGGCAGACACTTAACGACTGAGCCACCCAGGCGCCCCTCTTTTGAAAATTTTCTAAAGACAGGTTTGATGGAGTATAACCTACATCCTGCTCTCCAGGTGTACAGCTCAATGAACTTTGAAAAACAATACAGTCATGTAAGCACTAAAACAATCAAAATGGAGACTCCATCCATCATTCCAAAAAGTACTCTTATGGCTCATTGTAGCCGATGCCTTCCTTCTACCCCGAGTTCCTGGCAACCACTAATCTGATTTCTGATCCTAGAGACTTTCCTTTAATGGAATGCCATGTAGATGGAATCTCACAGTCATGTAGCCTTAGTAGAATGCTCTGGAGACACCCATATTTTTGTATTCCTTTTAATTGTTGAGTTCATCATGTAGATGTGCCCCAGTTTATTAAACTATTTCTAAGCTTATGGATATTTGGGATGTTTACAGTTTAAGGTATTATGAATAAGCTGTCATGAACATCCATGTGCAAATCTTTGCATGGACATGTATTTTCGTTGCTCTGGTAAATACTGAAAAGTGAGATTGTTGGGTCTCTGATAAGTGCACATTTAACTTTATGCCAAACTGCCAAACTATTTTTCAAAATGAATATATCACATTGCATCCCACCTAGTCATAGATGAGAATTCCAGGCGTTCTGCATCCTTGTTGGCACTTGTTATTGTCAGGTTTTTTTTTTTTAAGTTATTTTCTTAAGTATGTAGAAGTATCATAAATGATTTTGATTTATATTTTCCTAATGACTAATGCTTTGAGAATCTGTCCATGTGTTTATTTGCCACTCACCTGGTGGAGTTTGAACTAATCTTTTTCCACTTAAAATTTTTTCTTATTATTGAGTTGTGAAACTTTTTATCTCTATCTCTATCTATAATCTCTCTAATCTATCTACCTATCTAATCTATCAATCCATCATCTATGTCTCTCTAATCATCTATGTGTGTCTACCATCTATTTCCTTTATCTGCTTTACCTTTAGGGACACCAACATATTTTTTTTCAAGGTTAGGACTGAAGAAAGATAGCCTGATAGCCCTGGTATGCAGAAGTGGGGGTTATGATTATGAAATACACAAAGAACCTCCAGGGAAAGACTATGCCAAAGCCTTATCTCAGCTGGGGAAGGGAGTTCCTTCCATGCCAGTCCCCTCTTCATTATACAGATTAAGAAATTGAGGATCAGAGAACATAACCCAGTTTGGAAGTTCACACTGATGATTCAAAAATGCATATAAATCTATAGTTAAGATAGTGGTTATTATTACTGCTATATTTTTAATAACTACAAAGCTATTTAGTGGCTATATTCTATGTGTCCCTGCAGTTGTCAGAAGATCCTACAATTGTCCACATTACCACATTACCACTAGGAATATGTAATTTAGTTGATTTCCCAAAACCCAACATGGAGAAAAGCAATTATTGATCAAACAAAACATAATCATTTTGATTCAGCTCAATTCAATAAGGGTGGGAATTAATATCCCTTTTTTGGAGTTAGTTACTTCTGGTTTTGGCAAAAGAATAGTAAATATTTTTCTCTCCTGGCTAACAGAAATATTATCAGTATTTTGTTCTGCTCTATGATTTTTCATTGGTTCATACACATTCGTGTGAATCTGGACAATCCTACATTGTCTTATATATTTTACCAAATTAATCTTTCACAAAGATAAAATAAATAAAAATAAAAGAAAGCTTAATACCTATTGCAATCTAAAAACCAAAGTTTCAGATAAACCTTATTTTTATAATCAAGTAGATATAATATTGGGATTGAGCCACATTGTCTACCTCAATTGAGATTAATTTCTTTTGACTTTGAGATATACAGATTCTCTTGCCAATGTTTGTTCATTTAGTATTGTAATTTTCCATTTCATCACCTTCAAAATAGGTATCATGATTATTTATAATGCAGGCGTTATTATTATTATTATTATTTTTGGTGATGGTTTGAACTCTGATTCTGAGGTCCATGATGTTTAGGTAATGCTCTGAAACCAATGGAGATAGAAGTCACCATATTTACAAGCTTTATGCTGTCAGAGAAAGTTAGAGGGGAAGGGAATGGGAAAATTTTATAATATTTTATTACAGGATTAGAAAAAAAAGAAATCAAATATTAAATATTTAATGACAATTAAGTTGTACAATGAAAAGAGTTTGGCCACTCAATGATTTATGCTTATTATTGGTTCATTTTTTTTATTGTGAAATACTTCATTGATACACAATAACTTGTATAAGAATATAAAACTATAATGAATAAAAGAAAAATTTGTGTATTTCCCAGCCAACTCAAGAAATGGGCCATTTTCAATATCTTTGATGATCCTTTATTTTTCCTATGCCCTCCTCTAATTAATCTCCTCCCTCTTTCTGTCCCTCTCTCTTTACCTTTGGCTCTCTCTTTCCTCCCCGCATTGCCTTATATTCTCAATCCCCTGCCAAGGAGGTTTTATAAATACCATGTTTATCATTCCTTTGCTTTTAAAAATTTCTATTTTATTTTTATAATAGTTACATTTACTTATAAATGATATATAATGAACTGTACATATTTAAAATATACAGTTTGATAAGTTTTGACATATACATGGATATATATGTCTGTGTAACTATACACACACACAAAAACCTATCACCAGAGTCAATAAAATAAACATATCCATCACACTTCAAATTTCCTCTGTACCTTTGCAATACTTGCCTCTTTCTTCTACCCTCATCCCCAGAAAACAACTGATCTGCTTTCTGTTGTTTTAGACTTGGTTGCATTTTCTAGAATTTTATATAAATGGAATGATTTGGTATGTACTCTTGTTTTTGTTTGTTTTGTTTTGTTTTGTTTTGTCTCTTTCAACAGAATAATTATTTTGAGATTCATCTGTGTTTTGTGTACCTGACTTTTTATTTCTAAGTAGCTTGCCTTGTGTGGATAGGACACATTTTGTTTGTCTTTGATGAACTATGTATTGCTTCTCATTTTCTATTTATAAATATTATAAATAAAATGCTATGAATATTTGTGTACAAGACTTGGAAATTTTTAAAAATTTTTTTATTTTTATTTATTTCAGAAGGAGTGCATGCACAGGAGTGGGGGGAGGGGCAGATGGAAAGGGAGAGGTGGAGAATCTCAAGCAGTCCCCTCACAGAGTGCTGAGTGCAGAGCACTAGGAGGAGCTCTATCTCACAACCTTGGGATCATAACCTGAGTCGAAACCAAGTGTCGGACGCTTAACCAACTGAGCAACCCAAGTGCCCCAAGTCTTCGAATGCTTTTATGATACGTTTGATTTCACTGGGGCAAATATCTAGGAATAGAATTGGAGGGTAGTATGGTAAGAAACTGTTAATCTTTTGAGAGGTGATTGCACTTGTATACATCCCCATTGGCAGTGTATGAGAGTTGCAATTATTCCAAAGGCTAACCATACATTGAAATGGTATGTTTTTACATTTTAGATGTTCTAATAGGTGTGTAGAGATATTTCATTGGGACTTCAATATGTATTTTCTAAAGACTAATGATTCGAGAATCTGTTAATGTGCTTATTTGCTCTCTATCTATCTTCATTGGTGAAATGTCTGTTCAAATATTTTGTCTATTATTTATTACACTTTTTTAAATTGAATTTTGAAGACCTAAAAAATATATTCTGGATACAAGTAATTTTTCAGGTATTATAAATATTTTCTCCCAGTTTGTGACTCTTGTAGCACTGCCTTTCAAAGATCAGAGATTCTTAATTTTTATAAACTCTACCCTATCAATTTTGGTTTTTATGGATTATACTTTCTGTGTTATATCTGAGAAATCATTGCATAACCTAAGGTTACAACAAACCCCTCTCTATTTTCTTCTATCATTGTTTTAGAATTTAGATTTGGTCAATGAGCAATTTTAACTTAAGTTTTGATCAGCTTTTTTTCTTCATATGAATATCCAATTTTTATTTATTTATTTATTTATTATTTATTTTTAAATTTATCTTTAATTTTTTTTAAGATTTTATTTATTTATTTGACAGAGAGAGTGAGAGAGCACAAGCAGGAGGAGCAGCAGAAGGAGAGGGAGAAGCAGGCTCCACGCAGAGCGGAGAGCCTGATGTGAGGCTTGATCCCAGCACCCTGGGATCATGACCTGAGCCAAAGGCAGATGCTTAACATCTGAGCCACCGAGTGCCTCCAATCTTTAAACAATTAAAAAAAAATTATTCTTTTGCCACTGAATTTTCTTACACTTTTTTCAAAAATCAATTGACCATAAAAGTGTGGGCAATTTTCTAGATCCTTTTTCTTGTTCCATTTATTTAAATGTCTATGTTTGTGCTAGTACCACACTATCTTGATTGACATAAAAAAATAAATCTTAAAGTCAAGAAGTGTAGCTCCTCTAACTTCACTCTTTTTCAAAGTTTTATCTATTTTCGATTCATTTTATTTTCATATGAATTTTACAATTAATTTACCAGCGACTATGGAAAAAAAAGACTTCTAGGATTTTAACTGGGTTTGGGTTTAATCTATAGATCACTTTGTGAAGAATTTGTATCTTGAGTCTTCCAATTCATGAACATGTTATATCTCTCCAGTTATTTAAATCTTAAATTTCTCTCAACAATGTCTTTGGCTTTCATTGTTTGAGTTTTATCCATCTTTTGTTAGATGTATTCTTGAGTATTTAATTTTTTATGTTAGTGTAAAAAAACTGTTGTTTTAATTCCAATTTTGGATTGTTTGTTACTAACATATAGAAATGCATTAGATTTTTGTATTTCCATCTTCTATTCTACCAACTTGATAATCTAATTTATTAGTTCTAGTTGCTTTTCTGAAGGTGCAGTGGATTTTCTAAGTAAGCTATCATGCCATCTACAAATAAAATGAATTGTGCTTTTCTTCTTTACATTCTTATAGTTTTATTTCTTTTTCTGTCTGACATTCTGACTAGATTTTCCAGTACGATGTAGAACAGAAATGATGAGAGCAAATATACATATAATATGGGAAATATTCTGTTGTTTAACATTTAATATGAGATATTAACTGTAGATTTTTCATAGGTATCTTTCACCAGCTTAAAAAAGATCCTTTCTTTTCAAGTTTGTTGACAGTTTTCTTAATTGGACTAGAAAGAGAATTATCTCTTTTATTGTTTTCTCTTGAAAAATCATCCATTGGTTTCCTTGATATTCTCTATTTTTTTTTCTGTTTTCTCTTTCTTTGATTTCCACTCGAAACTCTATTATTTCCTTTCTTAGGCTTATGTTCATTTAAATTTACTCTTCATTTTCCAATCTCTTAAGGTAGAGAAAGAAGTCATTCATTTTGAGAACTTTCTTCTTTTTTAATGTATGTATTTAGTTCTATAAAAATCCTTTGAGTACTGCTGTTGGTACATCCTACAAATGATTTGTTGTGTTCATGTTTTTATACAGCTTAAATTATTATTTCCCTTTTGATTTCTTCCTTGAGTGATTTGCTTTTTATAAATGTGCTATTTAGTTTAATAATACTTGGATATAATAGACTGTTTATCAGTTCTCTTTATGAGCACTTAGATTATTCCCAGTATATTGCTATGAAGTAACGTTATTAAAACTGTTCTTACATACAGTTCTTACATACATTTAAGACCTACAGGGATATGTTGGTTCTTAAAAAATATATGTGTATAATTATATATATATTATATATTATGTAATATATATTATATATATAATATATAATATAATATAACATAATATATAATATATAATATATTAAATATATATTATATATATACCCAAACAATGTCTATTGTTCTACATTCTTATTAACATATTCCAATTATAACAATCTTTTTGGCATAAAAATGGTTTAAATTTTATTTCTTTCTCTGATAATTAACACAATTAAACAGCTATTTACATGTTTATTCTCCTTCCATATATTATTTATTTTATTGTTCACTAAAAAACATAGATTGCCTCTTTCCTTTTCTTCTTCTTCAACCTCTTCTACCTTTTCCTCTTCCTTTCTCTTCTAACTTTTCTTATTCTTCCTCCTTTTCATGAGTCTTATGCTACTTTATATTCTTTTAGAGCACTAAGGCTATGTCATTTATACAAGTTGCAAATATTGTCTCTTAGTTTGTGGCTTGTTCTCCTCTGTTTCTTTTAGTTTAACCTTTGTTTTAGTTAGTCTTTTAAAAAATTGATGTTTGGGCGCCTGGGTGGCTCAGTTGGTTAAGCGACTGCCTTCGGCTCAGGTCATGATCCTGGAGTCCCGGGATCGAGTCCCGCGTTGGGCTCCCTGCTCGGCAGGGAGTCTGCTTCTCCCTCTGACCTTCTTCCCTCTCGTGCTCTCTGTCTCTCATTCCCTCTCTCTCAAATAAATAAATAAAATCTTTAAAAAAAATAAATAAAAAATTGATGTTTTACATTCTTATATAATGAAATGTATCAATAATTTTTTATCATTAGTGCTTTTTGTGTGTTGTTTAAAAATTCTTTTTTGGGAGTGTGTGAGTGGCTCAGTCGTTCAAGTGTCTGACTCTGGATTTTGGCTCAGGGTCGTGAGATTGAGTGACACGTGGGATGTGTAACCTGCTTAAGAGTCTCTCTCTCCCTCTCCCTCTGCCCTTCCCCCATCTGCTTGCACATGTGCATGCTCTCACTCTCTCTCTCTCTCAAAAAAATTTTTTTTTCTTTCCCCAAAGTCATAAAGACATTTTCTTATATTGTCTTCTAGATTTGGGGATAATAGTCAACAAAGTCCTCTTGGAGAAAACATTCAATCAGAGACCTGGATAAAGTAAAGTAAGAGTCATGTGAAAATGATTTTTTTTTTTAATATGAAACAGCAAGTGTAAAGGCTTAGAGATCCTATGGAGGGGAGATGTTGGGATGTCCCAGGGACAGATATAAACCCAGTGTGGCTGGAGCCCAGGGAAAAGGGTGAATGTGATAGCAAATGAGGATCTTGCTGACCATAGCACACAGCTTGACTCTTGTTTTGATCATAGCAGGAGTTTTGCACAAATCAATGACATCATATAATGTTTTCTCTCATAATTTTCTCTCATAATCTCTCTCATATAATTTTCTCTCATAAAAAGTACCATTCCAGCTGTTGAATTGTGGTTAGTGGGGGACCAATTAGGTGGCTTTTGCAATAATTCAGTCAAGAGATAATGATGGCTTGGACCAGGACAGAGTAGTGGAAGTAGGGACTATAGCTGGATTGGGGATGAGTCTTGAAACTAGAGCTTCCAGATTTTGTTTATTAATTAGATATGGGTGTGAAGGAAAGAAATAACTCAGTGATGACTTCTGAGTTTTTGGTCTGAGTTATGGCAGGACATTTCCTGAAAGCATAGAGCAGTTTTAAGGTGGTAGAGAGCATGACTTTTGTAGCAGTGGAATACCTGAGTTAGAAACAGAGTGAATTCAGTAGATTTCCAGTGTGTCTAGTGGTGCTGCTGTGTCCACTGGATATTTAGGAATACTCAACTCAGTAATGAAAGTAAAAGTATCTGGAGATCCACAAATAATAATACAACCAGCAGTCTTAAAATTGTAAACAGTACTTGACTTCTTTACCTATTAAATTTAATAGAGTTAAAAAGGACATTCAGTTGAGGTTAAGAAATTTAAAATATATTCAACAACAACATGTGGGAGTATAGCTTTCTGAAATTGCTTTAGTTGTCACATATCCAAAGTCTTAAAAACATACATGCCTAAAGACATGCTTATTTTATATACAGACAGTTATCCTAAGAAAATAATTATGGAGAAGCTCAGATACTTAATTGCAGGATAAATGTGAAGAACACTTTCATAGCAAAACAAAAGGAGATATGTATATATATATATATATATATATATATATATATATATAAATATATATAATGGAATACTATATAATAATGAAAAAAAGATATAATAGACATAGATTTAGGTATTTCTAGTTCTTAAACTCGAGGCACATGGAAGGATTATATTACCTGATTTTTTTACTAATTGGATAGGCCTGTGTAATCAGTTCTGTCTAGTGAATGCTGAGGGGCAGTGATGTATTTCTTTTCCGGAATATAAATTTAATTGTAAATATAAGTCCCTATAGTGCTCTATTTTCTATCTGGTACAACATTTGAATGGCTACAATGAGCTTGCTCTATCAGAATAATCATGTAGCATGAGCCAGAAATGAAGCTTTGTTGGTGCATGTTTTAATTTTGATTCCGGTTGCTGCTACACATAATCCAGCTGAATTTGGTAGATACATGTATTTATTGATATGGAAAAGTGTTCATTGTATATTTCTCCATTGAAGAACGTTTTAGAAAAAAAAAATGCACAGTATGACCTTGTTTCTGCACTCCTGTATATGTGTGCGTGTGTGTGTGTGTGTGTATAAGAGTTTGGAAGTATTAAAAGTAGCTGGAATGGATGAAATTGTGCTTTATTTCTATCTTTTTATGCTTATAGGTATTGTTTTATGATTTTTTTTATAATGAACTTGCTTTTATTTATTTATTTATTTTTAGAGATTTTATTTATTTGAGAGAGAGAGAATGAGAGAGAGAGCACATGAGAGGGGGGAAGGTCAGAGGGAGAAGCAGACTCCCTGCTGAGCAGGGAGCCTAATGCGGGACTCAATCCAGGGACGCCAGGATCATGACCTGAGCTGAAGGCAGTCGCAACCAACTGAGCCACCCAGGCACACTGAACTTGCTTTTGTAATAAGAAAACATACATTTCTGAACAAATACACCAAAATATCCAGCAGACAAGTTTTTGCACAGCAGACCACAACAAAAGCAGCCTATATTGGTCATTCGTTGGTGTCTCTGACTCATTGTTTCTTTTCGTTACAACCCCCTGAAAAAGTTTTTGGCAAAAGGAGTGGTATGAAAAATCACTGATCCTGGTAATATTTGTGACACATTTTTTGTTGTTGTTGTTTTCTCCATGAGTAAATATCAGAGTCACAGACACTTTTTCTTTTTTTTTTTTTAATAATCAAATACAAGTTCCTTTCATCAATCAGCTTCAGCTGACTTGCCCACTTCTTCCACTAAACCCAGCTTATAAATAAATGCCCATAGAGTGACATGAGTAACTCTTATAGTAGAAGATTAGCTGTCTGTCCCCAGGCAGAAAGGCTAATCTTGGTGGAGTTGTTAACACCCTGTGTGACCTTGAGAGAATCATTTGACCTTTTGGTGTGTGTGTGTATGTTCATCAATCATCTTAAAAAAATAAGATGCATAACCAGTGGTTGGCTCAGTTACTAAGCTTGAGCAAGAAAAGTAGTTTATGTTACCATTAGGGAATACAAATGAATAAACTCAAGAAACAGAAAAAATGTGTTTTACCTTAGGAGAAGAATTATTTACAAATGAAATGTTAGTAATTTTGAACATTAACTTTATGTAGAAATTTTATAGGTTTTCAGAAAATATAAATGTGACATGAAATGGTTATTTTAAATAGAAGGACATGAAATGGTTATTTTAAATATAATCTATTTTTGGGAAATTTGTTCTTTTCATATTCAAATACAGAATAAAAACCTAGGGAATCTTTTGATTGTTTTAATTAAATTATTCTCAAAAGACATTTGGTATTGGACACTGAGGTTTTTGTTCAATTTTTTAATCTGTTTCTAATATTGAGATACCAATGAGAGAGAAATTTATTGCTTAACATTTACAGTGTGTATGTCTGGGATTTTAGTCTATAAGTATCTTTGCCACAAGCATTTTTGTTGCAATTTTGCCATATAAATAATTAGTTACAAAACAATTTTGCTGTTAAAAAATTACATCACAGAAAGACTTTCATTAAAAAGGACATAATGAAACAGAAAAAATTAACACAATTTAAAAAGCTTTATTGTGAAATACAAAATATTTGAATACATTCAAAATGTGTGTGGTTTCATTGCAGTACTGGGGGCAAATAACTGATTTTATTTTGTGTATTGCTCGTATGTATTTGTCTTCAGAGTCTTCTGTTCATAGTGTCATACATTTATTTTTGTTTGTTGATTCATCTTTTCATTTGGCATTACCTGTTTTCTTTTCTCACTAAAATGTTTTCCTTCAGGGGCTCCAGGTGGTGCAGTCAGTTAAGTGTCTGACTCTTAGTTTCAGCTCAGGTCGTGATTTCAGGGCCATGAAATGGAGCCCCGTGTTGGGCTCCATGCTCAACATGGAGTCTGCTTAAGACTCTCTCTCCCTCTGCCCTTCTTCTCTGCTCATGCACACACTCTCTCTCTCAAATAAACACAGCTATAAAAAAAGTCTTCCATTATTTAAAAGAGGTATCACTTTTCAAATACAAAGATTCATATTTGTAACTGAGCTTTTATTGTGTCGTGAAAGCCTTGTACACTGTTGTTTTATCTGGGCATATTGTTAAATGTCCATTGATAAATGTCCCAAGGTTCTATGGGAAATGTGGATTCAACACTCTGTACCACTGTATAGACCATTATAAGGGCTAGCATAATATAATATAATGTGATATAAAAATGAGAGTACTGTGCCAATAAAGAAATGGAACCTAACTGTCAACCAGATGATGAAACCAACAAATTGTCAAAATAAGCTGTTGTTAGGTTGTTGTTGTTGTTGTTGTTTTTAAAATTTTATATGTCAAAATTGCCTTAAGGCCAATTAGTTATACAGTAAAAATGCTTGCTGCAAAGATGCTCATAGTGAAACTTAGATGGACCTATAGAGTGATCACTATGTGTCATGGACTGTGCTAGATCCATTCATTTAATAACCTAGCAAATAGTTGCTGGGTGCCAACCACATGTCATCTACTATGTTTTTGCGGGGTTATCCCTGTTCTGAAAACCAATCTGTGTTGTGAAATAGTGATGGTCTTTGCATTGAAGGGATTCCTAATCTAAGTAAGGGGAGGGGATCTGAGAAAAGAAGCTATTAAAATTCAGGGCTAAGATTGAAGTTTCCTTAGCATGTTGTGAGGAACAGAAGAGCACATCTGAGGGAGATAGGCCAGGGAGGGCATCAAATTCATTTTCAAGGAAAAAAGTTTCCTGATGGGGAATGGAAGAAACACAATGCACACTCAGGCAACAGTGGGTTGTTGAAAGTAGGGTGTGTATACTGGAGGGTGTCAGGTGATCAGACAATAAAAGGAATCCGACAGATTATGAGCCTCTGTGTTTCTATAAGGCTGAAATATTTGAAAGTCTCCCTAGAAGTGGTGAGTAAACTTTTGGAAGAATGATTTGAACATGATTCAAATGAATTGATGTGTTTAGAGCATTTTCTCCAGGAAAGGAAAACGTGAAAAAGAGGGTAAGATGAGAAACAGGGCTTCACTCTTGCTGTGAGGTAAGAGACCTGTGAGGAGGGCATGGAGCAGAGCCATTATAGACCAGGATTCAGAAGAGGGGGCAAATTCACATCACTTTTAGATTTTGGAACTCTTTACAGTTGGTGATCAAAGGGAATTTGAGAGAGAGGGAGGAATAGAGTTTCTGACCTCGATATTCTTGATTCAGGCAGATTATGAATGAAAATGTCAGGAAGTTGAGGAGATGAAAAAACTAATTTGGGTTACTTTAAGTTTGAGACACATATCATATACTCAAAGAGGCAATGTCTATGAAGCTGAGTATGGGATTCTGGGGGTCTTTCCTAGATAAACATGTAATTGAGTATGAATACATGCTGGAAATTTCTATAATTTATTTTCCATATTTGGCTATGCATGATTGCTTGTTTAGGAATGCAGAGGCATAGAGGGAGCAAGGTGGCGGAGGAGTAGGAGACCTGGATTTCATCTGGTCTCAGGAATTCAGCTGAATAGGGATCAAACCATTCTGAACACCTACAAACTCAACAGGAGAACAAAGAGGAGAGTAGCAACAACTCTCTGAACAGAGAAGCGACCACTTACTGGAAGGTAGGACGTGCGGAGAAGTGAATCCGAGGCAATATTCGGAAGGATAGACGGCGGGGGAGGGGCCTCCGTCGGCCGCTTCTGGCAAGTGCTAGAGCCGCGGAGCACAAAATCAGACCTGTTAGAAGTCGGCTCCGCGGAGGGACGTCGCTCCAGTGGCTAAGCGGGGGGTGGAACCCTCGCGGGACAGTGTGGTCTCAGGACCCTCGGGGTCACAGAAAGACTGGGGGTGCCTGAGTGCGGCAGAGCTGCCAGGTATCGGAGCGGGGAAGCCGGCTGCAGAGACGGAGCCGAGGCACGGGCTCTCAGCTCGGGGTTGCCATAAACTGTGATCTGCGGCCCAGTCGGGGCACGGCTCCTCCAGCAGGGACCCAACAAGCGGCAGAGCCGGGGAGATTCCCCTTCCTTCCCGGGGAGGAGCGGTGCGGGAACGCACCGCAGGGATCTGCTGGGTTTGGAGATTCCACAGGGGGTCGGGTGCCACAGATAGCAATGCTCGGTCACAGGCTGGGTGAGCACGGAGAGCGGCCAGAGACCAGGGACAAGGGAGTGACTGCTTTTCTCTGTGGGCGCACTGAGGAGTGGGGCCCCAAGTTCTCAGCTCCTCCGGGTGGAGATTGGGAGGCCACCATTTTTGCCCTGGTCCTCCAAGGCTGTATGGAGAACTTGCAGGGAAAAAAAAGCTCCCGAGAGCAAACCTGAGCAGCTTGCTTAGCCCGGACCGACAAGGGCGGGGCAATTCAGTCCCCTGCAAAGACATTTGGGAACCACAGCAACAGGCCCCTCACCAAGAAGATCAGCACGAACAGCCAGCCAGCCAAGACCAAGTTTACCGATCAAGGAGAACGGGAGAACTCCAGCGCTAGGGGAATACTGCACATAGAATTCATGGCTTTTTTTTACCATGATTTATTAGTTCATCAAAGTTAATTTTTGTTAACTGTTTTTTTTTTCTTTTTCCCTTTTTCAACCAACATCTTATCAATCTCTTTTTAAAAAAAAAAAAACATTTTTTATTTTTCATTTTTAGAGTCATATTTTATCCCTTCATAATAGTTACCCTTATTTTTGGCATATATATATAAGTTTCTCCCTCTTTAAAATTTTGAAATACAGGGCGCCTGGGTGGCTCAGCTGGTTAAGCGACTGCCTTCGGCTCAGGTCATGATCCTGGAGTCCCGGGATCGAGTCCCGCATCGGGCTCCCTGCTCAACAGGGAGTCTGCTTCTCCCTCTGACCCTCTTCCCTCTTGTGCTCTCTATCTCTCATTCTCTCTCTTTCAAATAAATAAATAAAAGCTTTAAAAAAAAATTTTGAGATACAATTTCTACTAACAGAACAAAATACACCCTAAATCGCTAGTGTATGGCTCTGTTCTAGTCTCCTGCCTGATCACATTCTCTCCCTTTTTTCTTTTTTTTTTAAAATCTGCTTTCTTTTTTCAAACAACTTCTATCTTATCAATCCTTTTATAAAATCTTTTATAATTTTCATCTTTACAATCATCTTCTATCCCTTCATTGTAT
>NW_027397109.1:699209-706250 GCF_003265705.2 Callorhinus ursinus
CTTCTGAAACAAATAATGCAATATATATTAAGAAAAAAAAAGAAGAAATTAGCAGGAGGGGAAGAATGAAGGGGAGTAAATCGGAGGGGGAGATGAACCATGAGAGATGATGGACTCTGAAAAACAACCTGAGGGTTCTAGTGGGGAGGGGGGTGGGGGGTTGGGTTAGCCTGGTGATGGGTATGAAAGAGGGAACATTCTGCGTGGAGCACTGGGTGTTATGCACAAACAATGAATCATGGAACACAACATCAAAAACTAATGATGTAATGTATGGTGATTAACATAACAATAAAAAATTATTTAAAAAAACGGAATGCAGAGGCAAAGCAGAGAGTCATAGGTGACATTCTGCTGCCAATGCTTAATGTTTTGACACTCTGATTAGGTAGGATAAGCAACAGGTTTGGAGCACCAAGGTTAAATTCAAATGAACCTTCACCTAAGAGTTGAGTGACCTTGAGGAAATACATTTCTCAGGGGTTCAGATTTTGTGTTGATGAAATGCACTAAAGACTCTCCAATATCCTTTTATAGCCATCTTATTTAGAATGAAATCTAAATCAAGAATTTGCTTTAAATCATAACCTACCAATGGTCTTGGATTTGGGGTTAGCAGTTTTGTAATCTGCATATGTTATTTAAAGTTAAAGGGAGAATCAACATTATTTCTTTATTATTATCATTTTTTTAATATGTTATGTTAATCACCATACATTACATCATTAGTTTTTGATGTAGTGTTCCATGATTCATTGTTTGCATATAACACCCAGTGCTCCATGCAGAACATGCCCTCTTTAATATCTATCGCTGGCTAACACATCCTCCCACCCCCTCCTCTCTAGAACTCTCAGTTTCTTTCTCAGAGTGCATAGTCTCTCATGGTTCATATCCCCGTCCGATTTCCCCCTCTTCATTTTTCCCTTCCTGCTAGCTGCTTCTTCTTCGTCTTCTTCTTTTAACATATAATGTATTATTTGTTTCAGAGGTAAAAGGTCTGTGATTCAACAGTCTTAGATAATTCACAGCACTCACTATAGCACATACCCCCCCAGTGTCTGTCACCCAGGCACCCCATCCCTCCCGCCCCATCACTCCAGGAACCCTCAGTTTGTATCCTGAGATTAAGAATTCCTCATATTAGTGAGATCATATGATATATATCTTTCTCTGATTGACTTATTTCACTCAGCATAATACACTCCAGTTCCATCCATGTCATTGCAAATGGCAAGATCTCATTCCTTTTGATGGTTGCATAATATTCCATTGTGTATATATACCACTTCTTCTTTATCCATTCATCTGTCGATGGACATCTTGGCTCTTTCCATAGTTTGGCTATTGTGGACATTGCTGCTATAAACATCGGGGTGCATGTGCCCCTTCGGATCCCTACATTTGTATCTTTGGGGTAAATACGCAATAGTGCAAATGCTGGGTCGTACGGTAGCTCTATTTTCAACTTTTTGAGGAACCTCCATACTGTTTTCCAGAGTGGCTGCACCAGCTTGCATTCCCAACAGTGTAGGAGGGTTCCCCTTTCTCCACATCCCCGCCAACATCTGTCGTTTCCTGTCTTGTTAATTTTAGCCATTCCGACTGGTGTGAGGTGCTATCTCATTGAGGTTTTGATTTGGATTTCCCTGATGCATAGGGTTGTTGAGCACTTTTTCATGTGTCTGCTGCCGATTTGGAGGTCTTCTTTGGAAAAATGTCTGTTCATGTCTTCTGCCTATTTCTTGATTGGATCATTTGTTCTTTTGGTGTTGAGTTTGATAAGTTCTTTATAGATTTTGGATACTAGCCCTTTATCTGATATGTCATTTGCAAGTATTTTCTCCCATTCTGTCGCTTGTCTTTTGGTTTTGTAGACTGTTTCTTGGCCGTGCAAAAGCTTCCTATCTTGATGAAGTCCTAACAGTTCATTTTTGCCCTGGCTTCCCTTGCCTTTCACAGTGTTTCTAGGAAGCAGTTGCTGTGGCTGAGATTGAAGAGGTTGCTACCTGTGTTCTCCTTTAGGATTTTGATGGACTCCTATCTCACGTTTAGGTCTTTGAACCATTTTGAGTCTTTTTTGTGTGTGGTGTAAGGAAATGGTCCAGTTTCATTCTTCTGCATGTGGCTGTCCAATGTTCCCAACACCATTTGTTGAAGAGACTCTCTTTTTTCCATTGGACATTCTTTCCTGCTTTGTCAAAGTTTAGTTGGCCATAGAGTTGAGGGTCCATTTCTGGCCACTCGATTCTGTTCCATTGATCTGTGCGTCTGTTTTTGTGCCAGTACCATACTATCTTGATGATGACAGATTTTTAATAGAGCTTGAAGTCTGGAATTGTGATGCCGCCAGCTTTGCTTTTCTTTTTCAACATTCCTCTGGCTATTCAGGGTCTTCTCTGGTTCTATACAAATTTTAGGATTATTTGTTCCATTTCTTTGAAAAAAGTGGATGGTATTTTGATGGGGATTGCACTGAATGTGTAGATTGCTCTAGGTGGCATTGATATCTTCACAATATTTCTTCTTCCAATCCATGAGCATGGAACGTTTTTCCATTTCTTTGTGTCTTCCTCATTTTCTTTCATGAGTATTTTATAGGTTTCTGAGTAGAGATTCTTTGCCTCTTGGGTGAAATTTATTCCTAGGTATCTTATGTTTTGGGTGCAATTGTAAATGGGATCGACTCCTTAATTTGTCTCTCTTCTCTCTTGTTGGTGTATAGGAATGCCACTGATTGTGTGCATTGATTTTATATCCTGCCACTTTACTGAATTTGTTTATGAGTTCTAGCAGTTTTGGGGTGGAGTCTTTTGGGTTTTCTACATACAGTATCATATCATCTGCAAAGAGTGAGAGTTTGACTTCCTCTTTGCCGATTTGGATGCCTTTGATTTCTTTTTGTTGTCTAATTACCGTGGCTAGGACTTCTAATACTATGTTGAATAGCAGTGGTGATAGTGGACATCCCTGCTGAGTTCCTGACCTTAGGGGAAAACTCTCAGCTTTTCCCCATTGAGGATGATATTCGCTGTAGTGTTTTCATAGATGGCTTTTATGATATTGAGGTATGTATCCTCTATCCCTATACTCTGAAGAGTTTTGAATCAAGAAAGGATGCTGTACTTTGTCAAATGCTTTTTTTGCATCTATTGAGAGGATCATATGGTTCTTATTCTTTTTTTTATTAATGTATTGTATCACGTTGATTGATTTGCAGGTGTTGAACCAACCCTGCAGCCCAGGGATAAATCCCACTTGGTCATACTGAATAATCCTTTTAATGTAATGTTGGATCCTATTGGCTACTATTTTGGTGAGAATTTTTGCATCCATGTTCATCAAGGATATTGGTCTGTAATTCTCCTTTTGGATGGGGTCTTTGTCTGGTTTTGGGATCAATGTAATGGTGGCCTCATAAAACGAGTTTGGAAATTTTCCTTCCATTTCTATTTTTTTCGGAAGAGTTTCAGAAGAATAGGTATTAATTCTTGAAATGTTTGGTAGAATTCCCCTGGGAAGCGATCTGGCCCTGGGCTTTTGTTTTTTGGGAGATTTTTGATGACTGCTTCAATTTCTTTAGTGTTTATAGGTCTGTTTAGGTTTTCTATTTCTTCCTGGTTCAGTTTTGGTAGTTGATACATCTCTAGGAATGCACCCATTTCTTCCAGGTTCTCTAATTTGCTGGCATAGAGTTGCTCATAATATGTTCTTATAATTGTTTGTCTTTCTTTGGTGTTGGTTGTGATCTCTCCTCTTTCATTCATGATTTTGTTGATTTGGGTCATTTCTCTTTTCTTTTTGATAAGTCTGGCCAGGGGTTTATCCATCTTGTTCATTCTTTCAAAGAACCAGCTCCTAGTTTCGTTAATCTGTTCGACTGTTCTTTTGGTTTCTATTTCATTGATTTCTGCTCTGATCTTTATTACTTCTCTTCTCCTGCTGGGTTTAGGCTTTATTTGCTGTTTTTTCTCCAGCTCCTTTAGGTGTAGTGTTAGGCTGTGTATTTGAGACCTTTCTTGTTCCTTGAGAAAGGCTTGTATTGCTATATACTTTCCCCTCAGGACTGCCTTTGCTGCATCCCAAAGATTTTGAACAGTTGTGTTTTCATTTTCATTGGTTTCCATGAATTTTTTTAAATTCTTTAATTTCCTGGTTGACCCATTCATTCTTTAGTAGGATGCTCTTTATCCTCCATGTATTTGAGTTCTTTCCGACTTTCCTCTTGTGGTTGAGTTCTAGTTTCAATGCATTGTGGTCTGAAAAGATGCAGGGAATAATCCCAATCTTTTGGTACCGGTTGAGACCTGATTTGTGACCTAGGATGTGATCTATTCTGGAGAATGTCCCATGGGCACTAGAGAAGAAGGTGTATTCTGTTGCTTTGAGATGGAATGTTCTGAATATATCTGTGAAGTCCATTTGGTCCAGTGTGTCATTTAAAGTCTTTATTTCCTTGTTGATCTTTTGCTGAGATGATCTGTCCATTTCGGGGGGGGTGTTAATGTCCCCCACTATTATTGTATTGTTGTCAATGTGTTTCTTTGGTTTTGTTATTAATTGGCTTATATAATTGGCTGCTCTTACAGTAGGGGCATAGGTATTTACAGTTGTTAGATCTTGTTGGATAGAGCCTTTAAATAGGATATAGTGTCCTTCCTCATCTCTTATTATAGTCTTTGGTTTGAAATCTAATTTGTTCTATAGAAGAATTGCCACCCCAGCTTTCTTTTGGTGTCCATTAGCATGGTAAATTGTTTTCCACTTCCTCACTTTCAATCTGGGGGTGTCTTTGGGTCTCAAATGAGTCTCTTGCAGAGAGCATATTGAATGGCCCTTTTTTTTATGCAATCTGATAGCCTGTGTCTTTTGATTGGGACATTTAACCCATTTACATGCAGTGTAACTATTGAAAGATATGAATTTAGTGCCACTGTATTGCCTGTAAGGTGACTGTTACTCTGTATTGTCTGTGTTCCTTTCTGGTCTATGTTGCTTTTAGTCTCTCTCTTTGTTTAGAGGACCCCTTTCAATATTTCTCATTGGAGTGGTTTCGTGTTTGCAAATTCCTTTAGTTTTTGTTTGTCCTGGAGGCTTTTTAACCTCTCCTTCTAGTTTCAATGACAGCCTAGCTGGATACAGTATTCTTGGCTGCATATTTTTCTCGTTTAGTGCTCTGAAGATCTCATGCCAGTCCTTTCTGGCCTGCCAGGTCTCTGTGGATAGGTCTGTTGCCAATCTAATGTTTCTACCATTGTAGGTTACATATCTCTTCTCCGGAGCTGCTTTCAGGATTTTCTCTCTGTCTCTGAGACTCCTAAGTTTTAGTATTCAATGTCGGGGTGTTGACCTATTTTTATTGATTTTGAGGGCGTTGGTTCTCTGTGCCTCCTGGATTTTGATGCCTGTTTCCTTCCCCAAATTAGGGAAGTTCTCTGCTATAATTTGCTCCAATATACTTTCTGCCCCTCTCTCTCTTTCTTCTTTTTCTGGGATCCCAATTATTCTAATATTGTGTCATCTTACTGTATCACTTATCTCTCGAATTCTCCCCCTCGTGTTCCAGTAGCTTTTTATCTCTCTTTTTCTCAGCTGCTTTATTTTCCATCATTTGGTCTTCTATATCACTAATTGTTCTGTCTCATTTATCCTAGGAGTTAGAGCCTCCGTTTTTGAATGTTTCTCATAAATAGCCTTTTTTATTTCGACTTGGTTAGATTTTAGTTCTTTTATTTCTCCAGAAAGGGTTTCTCTAATATCTTCCATGCTTTTTTCTAGCCCAGCTAGTATCTTTAAAATCGTCATTCTGAACTCTAGTTCTGAAATCTTATTAATGTCCACATTGATTAGGTCCCTGACAGTTGGTACTGCCTCTTGTTCTTTTTGGTTTTTTTTGAGGTGATTTTTTTTTGTCTTGTCATTTTGTCCAGAGGAGAATAGATGAATGAGAGAAGAAAATGCTAACAGCGTAACAACGACCCCAGAAAAATATACACTAAACAAGTCAGGAGAGACCTGAAACCAGGGGAAAAGAAAGGGAAAGAAAGAAAAAAGTGAAAGAAAAAGAAAAAGAAAAAGATAAAAACAAACAAATAAACAAACAAACAGAAAAGCAAAAAACAATATTTGACCAAATATGATTAAGCTGGTGCATAGTTCAGTGCCACACACTAGATTTTGGGCATATTTCAGTCTTTTAGAAGAAAGTGTCTCCCAAAATGTCAAGGAAAGAAAATCTTATGTATGTACAAAAATAAGGTTAAATACAATGAAGGGATGGATTATGACTGTAAAGGTAAAAATATAAAAGATTTTAGAAAAGGAATTGATAATATAAGAAGTTGTGTGAAAAAAAGAAAGAAGAGGATTAAAAAAAAAGAAAAAAAGAAAAGAGAGAGAATGTGATCAGGCAGGAGACTAGAACAAAGCCATACACTAGAGATTTAGGTATATTTTGCTCTGTTAGAAGAAACTTTATCCCAAAATTTTAAAGAGAGAACAACTTATGTATATATACCAAAAATATGGTTAACTACTATGAAGGGATAGAATATGACTCTAAAAATGAAAAATAAAAAAGATTTTTAAAAAAGGGATTGATAAGGTGTTGGTTGAAAAAGGGAAAAAGAAAAATTCAAAAAAAAAGGAAAAAGAAAGTTAAAAAAAATTAACTTTGAAAGACTAAAGAACCAGGGGAAAAAAAGCCATGAATTCTATGTGCTCCTCCCCAGAGGAGCTGAGAACTTGGGACCCCACTCGTCCTTGTGCCCCAGAGAAAAGCAGTCAGTCACTCCCATCTCCCCGGTCTCCGGCCGCACTCCGTGCTCACCAGGCCAGTGACCAAGCATTTCTGTCTCTGGCACATGACCCTGTGTGGAGTCTTCAAACCCAGCAGATCCCTGCGGTGTGTTCCCACGCCGCTCCTCCCAGGAGAGGAAGGGGGGTCTCCCCGGATCTACCACTTGTTGGGTCCCTGCTGGAAGAGCAGTGACCTGACTGTGCTGTGGATCACGGTTTATGGCAACCCCGAGCTGAGAACCC